>NC_137144.1:17526939-18126939 GCF_949319135.1 Squalius cephalus | reverse complement strand
TATTGTGATGTATATCGAAGTGAAATGGATTCTCAAACAGGAAAAAAAATTTAGGGTGGGACTTGATTTTGCACTTTGGGAATTGATTGGATGGTTGTAATTTGCTATTGCTGTGATGTCATGTGAGTGACAGGTTGTCGCGCCAATAAACACATCATCAGAGAAGGAAGAGATGTCGCAGACTCGCTGCAAGAGGGAGGGAAAGTTATTTTGATGAAAGATTATGAGGTCACATGAATTAAATAAATTTGAATTATATTAATTCATAATTTTTTTAAATAAATAGCTACTGGAATAAAAAAAACCAAAAAAAACAAGAATTGTCCACTTAGATTTCATGGTGACTTTAAGTATGTTGACATGTCCTGGGATTATTATATGGGATTAAAAACTGCATTTTTTTCTTTTAAAAATCTATCTGTCACATTGCAGGGACATTTAACTCTTTCCCCACCAGAGTTTTTGAAAAAAGTTGTCAGCCACCACTAGCATTTTTGATCATTTTCACAAAAGTTTTGCTGTATCTGAACACACAATATATCAAAGAAAGAACAGACCATCTGCTTTTAAACAAAAGCTGAGAAAATCGTTTTTTTTGTTTTTGTTTTCAAAGACTACGTCTGGATAAGAAAGAATTCAGAATGATGATCAAAACACAGATGGGGTCCCAGACAGCAACGTAGTGTCGGCCCAGATCCAGGCCACGTCCATTACATGTGGATTCCACACGTACCAGATGTGGGCCGGATCTGGGCCGACACTATGTTGCTGTCTGGGGTAGATCGAGTCCATCAACACCCCAAAGCTTCACAGTCCTGTACCTTGTCCTTGGTCGACATTTCATTCAGTAACTTTTTTTTTTTTTATATGCTGCTTAATGTTGATGATTGCGTTATTTTATATATGATATCGCTTGTTTCTGCTTCTTCACATGTGTTTTGATCTGAAGATTCAGTACTCTTTCAGAAGATGTGTAATAGTGCCCCTACCATATAACAGTGAAAACATGGAAAGGCGTAGATTTCCGTCAATGATCGAAGAGTTAAAAAAAAAAAAAAAGAGGAAATTAACATGGTGCGTCCCAATTCGCATACTTCTGCACTATTCCATGCAGTTTTGTAGTATAGAGCGAGTAGCACACGTACATCACAGAGACGTCTATTTGATGTGCATGTTTTTATCTGGAAGACTTGTGAGTGTTTGCTCATCTGAAACGCATCTGAGCAGTTTCCTGTCAGATGTTAAATATACATTTAGAAAATGTTAAGAGGTTTATGATTTAGAATGTATGTAAAAATTACTTTTAAAAGATGTTTATTAGATGTTTGTACACAACACAACAGATGCCTTCCAGATGAAGCGCTCTTGAGAAGACATCTTAGACCTAGGCCTACGTGTGCTCTGGGGTCACACTGAAAATTCCAAAATGAAAAAGTGCACTTCAAATACCCGGATGATACACTCAATTAACAGAATTTTTTTTGGAATATTGGACACTTCTTGCAGTTAACTGTTGCCGATTTCCATGCATAGTGGAGGGGGAGAGTCTGGGAAAGACTCGTACATACACCAAAGGTTCCAGTCAAACGCATGAGCAGAGGGGTTATATTTAATAATCTCCAGGGTGTCAAAACGCACTTTGTCAAACACTGGCGAAAGCACAATTGTCCTGTCTGCTTTGATTCTTGCAAGCAGTGGCTCTGCCCTAGAACAATAAGGCAGTCAAATATTTATTTGGCAAAGATAATACATCCCTCATATTATAAAAATCAGACTGTAGTAGCATTTACCATTCCTTGTGAACCTCAATATGGGCATCCAGAATGGCCACCACCTGGCCTTTGGCCGCTTCCCAGCCTGACATTCTTGCCTTGGCAAGACCCATCTGCCTTTTGTGTCTCACTTTCTTGATTAAGCCAGGTTTGTCTTTATTAATTAGATTAATATATTCATCTAGAGCCATTTGCAGATCCTCTGTCGTAAATTAAAATATGCATTTTTAATTATTAATATTTATTATATAATCAATGATAATATTTAATAGAATAATTCATGCCCTGTGTAAATATTTTTCTTAATCAGTGTTTTTGTCTTTTAGCAATTTTTATATATTCTTCATTAAATAATTGTACTTTTCTTGATTACATTTTTCAATGCTTAACATTTTTTTAGAACATCTAATATCTTTAAATATTTGTTATATTTTATTTATTTGAGAAGTAAAATTATTTGAGTAAAACTAACCATTCAAGCTGTAGTCGTCCACCAGGATGATTTCTGTTAGTAGATGAGCAGGTGTTTTGTCAATGATGCTGCGGACTGCCCTTTTAATGACTGAGAGAGCCTCATTTAAATAAATCAGAACCACACTAATAGATGGCAGGTCCTTTGGGTAGATCTTCACAGCACATCTGTATATATATATATATATATTCAAATGAGTTTATAAATGCATACAGTGGTGGTCAGAATTAATGGCACCCCTGGTAAATATGACCAAAAATGGCTGTAAAAAAATAAATCTGCATTGTATATCCTTTTGATTTTTCATTCAAAAAATTTGCAAAAATCTAATCTTTCATTGAAGTAAAAGAATTGAAAGTGGGGAGGAAATCACATTATGAAATAAATGTTTTTCTCCAAAACACGTCGGCCACAATTATTGGCACCCCTAGAATTTTTTACGAGTAAAATATCTATGAAGTATATTCCCATTAATATTTACCTTTATTTAGCACACCTTTATTTAGACTTCTTGTTTCACAGGAGTTTAAATATGACGAATACACAAAGGCCAAATTTCTTTAATCATCCATCACAATGAGTAAAACCAAAGAATATAGTTCTGATGTGCAGCAAAAGATTGTTGAGCATCGCAAAATAGAAAGTGGCAGTAAGAAAATAGCTAAAGAATTGAAAATCCCCATTTTGACCATCAGGGCAAAAATTAAGAAGTTCCAATCAACTAAAGATGTTAGGAATCCGCCAGGAAGAGGACGTGTGTCTATTGTCTTAATGGACGGTGAGGAGGAAAGTTTGAGTGGCCAAAGACTCTCCAAGGATCATAGATGGAGAATTGCAGAGATTACTTGAGTCTTGGGGGTCAGAAAACCTAAAAAAAATTATCAAACAACCCCTACATCACCACATGTTGTTTGGGAGGGTTTCAAGAAAAATCCTCCTCGCTCCTCCAAAAATAAACTCCAGCATATTCAGTTGTCAGACACGACTGGAACTTCAAAAGGGACTGGATTCTGTGGTCAGATGAAACTAAAAAAAGGGCTTTTTGGCAGCAAACCCACCAGATGTGTTTGGAGCAAACAGGGATGAAGAGTACCCCATGCCTACGGTTAAATATACTGCTGAATCTTATATGTTGTGGGCCTATTTTTTTGCTGGAGGTCCTGGACATCTTGTTCAGATACATGGTATTATGGATTCTAGCAAATATCAACAGATAAAAAATCAAAACCTGACGGCCTCTGCTAGAAATCTTATAATGGGCCGTGGTTGGATTTTCCATCAGGACAACGATCCAAAACAAACATCAAAATCAACACAAAAATGGGTAACTGAGCACAAAATGAAGCTTCTGCCATGACCGTCCCAGTTCCCTGACCTGAACCCTATAATGAGTGGAGTGAACTGAAGAGAAGAAGCACCAACATGAACTTGTGAATCTGAAGGATCTGGAGAGATTCTGTATGGAGGAATGGTCTCTGATCTCTTGTCAGGTGTTCTCCAAACTCATCAGACATTATAGAAGAAAACTTAGAGCTGTTATCTTGGCGAAAGGAGGTTGCAAAAAGTATTTAATAACAGGGTGCCAATAATTATGGCCAGCGTGTTTTGGAGAAAAGCATTTATTTTATAATGTGATTTACCCCCACTTTCAATTCTTTTACTTCAATGAAAGGTTTGATTTTTGCAAAATTTTTTGAATGAATGATCAAAAGGATAAACAATGCAGATTTATTTTTTACAGCCATTTTATATCATATTTACCAGGGGGGCCATTAATTGTGACCACCACTGTAGTTTTGGACGGGTAATATTTTATCTTAATAATCTATTCTATTTGTTCTTATAGCAATTTGTTTTGGCGGAGGACAGTGTTAAAAAAAAAAAAAAAAACCCTGCTGCTGAAGCACTCAAGGGCCTGCAGCTGGGCGTCTTTAGCTGAGCACCTGACGTCTTTCAGTGTCTGAAAAACACTTTGGTGAACATACGGCTTAAAACGTCAAAACAAGTCAATTTAGCGTGTTTATACAAAGAAAAACAATGGAATGGATAACGTGTTCTGTGTGAAAGGCCTTTGATCATTACAGTTTGCTAGCCTGGAAATCCAGACCTAAATCTGAAAGATTAATGGTCTGGCATGGACTAATGAAAATCGGCCAGCTCGAGGGGCGGCACCAAGCATGCATTTGAAAATCTCACTGCACGCAATTGGATAATACTACAACCAATCACAAAAAGCCCCATAAGCTATAGCTACCAGCAGAGCTAACTGGTAGATTAGACTCTTGCCGTATCCGGTCGGCAAAACAGCAAACACGCCCTTCTTGCAAAGGAACAATTCGAGCGCTGTCTTTTGTTCCTCTTTTAGATAAAAAGCCAAGTCTAACTTGTTCATTGTAGTGGCCAAAGCCGTTTCAAACAACTGGTGTTCATCCATAGCCATCTTGCAATGTTTACTAATGACTTCAACGTCATGGCCAGAGGCGAGCTAAACAGATGACGACCATCTGTTTAGCTCGCCTCTGGCCCGCCTATATCAGATAACTCGATGTGATTGGTGCAGCTCAGATCGAGGGGCATATTTAATGAGCATCATTACTGGACACCAGAGTAACTCGCTGAGCAAATTCAACTTGTGTGCTCTGCGAGAACTCTGGATTTCCAGGGTAACAGTTTGCATGTTACCAAAAAGTTACAGAGTTTAAAGCAATGGGGAAGAGATTGTGCTACCTTGAACTTTGTCAGTCAACGACTGTGTTTGTGTGTTTTTGCTAAAACGTCAGTTGCAATTATGGGTTTAATGCAATGAGGAAGAGATTGTGCTTCCTCGTACTTTGTCAGTCAACGACTGTGTTTGTGTGTTTTTGCGTTGTAATATTTTATAATATGTAGAGAATTTCCACAGTTTTTCCTATCTGTAAAGTTCACAATATAGCATTGGATTTCTGAATCTTTTTAGTGAAGTTAACAATAGGGATCCTGTAATTATGTCCCTGAAATGATGATCCTGTGATTGATGCAAATATCTTTACTACTGAAACATCAGTTATTTTCGCTATCTTTAATGGTGTGGTATGTATATATATATCTTGAACTAACAATATTAATCATTGTGTGCTTGCTTTCATTTGAGGTGCTCTCTGCACGCAGAGAAATTTGTTCAGATGTCAGGGCCTGTATCTTGCACTTTATTTCCTTTCAAGACCTCTATATTTATAGTTCAAAAGTAGCATTCAAAAACTATCATTCAAATGGCAATTTGTTGCATGAAATGTAAGCACTTTGTTTTTAGCAGTTTCACAAATGTACTGTTGCATTTAGCAGTTTCACAACAAATGTACTGTTGCATGTTACTAAGTTTTTTTTTTTTACGTAAAATGTTATTTAAGTCAGCACTTCTGTTTTTAACATTAGTGCAGTTTTAGCACTGTTGTATTAGTGATTCACAAACAAATATATTGTGGCCTATTGCCACATAAGGGCAATGTTGATATGCTGGATATTTATGTGGCCAATTGTGCAATATGAGTTTTAACGTTTCTACAGAAAGGGCGTTGTACCCACAAAGAAACTGAATGTTAGTAAACATGTTTGCGGTTTTTCTATGGCAATCATTAAAGAGATTAAACCAGGGGCGTAGCCACGGGTGTGCCAGGGTGTGCCGGTGCCACCCACAGTGGCAGCTGGCACACCTAAAAATGGATGCAGAATTATTTTTTATAGTCTTAATAAAAAATGTTGTACTAAACTTGGCCTACTGTTGTTTACCTAGAATACATATATATTTTATAATATAATCATAGATGACGCCACAGGTTTTTATTTAAAATAAAGTGCGTAGCCTATGCTTGTATGTAGGTCTATGGGCAATTTCAATTCACAATACTTACTAAAATATAATGAATATCATTTTATTGCATTTGTATTAGTTGTTTGATGTTGTCGGTCTTAGCACAAGTTTACAACGGACTAAGGGGGGGGGGGGGGGGATGGATTAAACAAAGTAATTTCTGTGTGAATTTGAAAGACGTTTAACAACCTCTCATACTGTCAATTAAATATTGCTGTATATGTTTAACTAGATTGAGCTAGATAATTTTGAACACTCAAAATAAATAAATAAGAAATCAATAATTTAAGCAGAAGTAGGCTAACAATTAAATAGGGGTGCATTATAAAATGTTTTATATTAATGTAACTAAATAAAATTAAGTTCAACTAAATGGGTTAAGTAGAAGTAACAATTAAATAGCGGTGGATTTACTTTTTTTTTTATACTAACGTAACTAAAAATTGATTAAGTTCAACTTAATGCATTTGTTTAAATGTAGATAAAATCAATTGAGTGCAACCACTTATGATAAAAGTAAATAAAAATTATATATATTTTTTTGAGTATAGCCTATAGCTATTATAATAGAAATCCATTATTTTACTTGATGAGCATAAAATACTTCTTTCAAAAACATTAAAAATACTACTGTTTCCAAACATTTGACCTGTACTGTCACTTTAGGATTCCTCAACAATAATAAGTGTTACAGGAAACATTTTTTTTTTTTTTAAATGTCTTAAAGTTATGAAGGTGTTACCTGTGGTCTCGAGTATCAGGAAATGTTCTGTTCACTGGTAATCTGTTACTGAGGAACACATTGTATCCATACTCCTGAAACTGCCTCTCTGCTTCCATCTGTTCCTCTTCTGTGAGTTCAGCTCCCCATGAACTGAATAGACGCGATTGAGGATACAACTTCTTAACCTCAATTTTCTTTGTGATTTTCTGTTTTACAACAGGCTCAGGCTCTATGATTTTGGCTGAAAATTAAAGTAGATATAACATTGGAGATAGTGCCACAATATAATGAAAACTTCACGAGTTCACACTTGCATGTAATCGAATGTAGGAAACATGCGTATTTGGCGTGCTTTCCGAACTCAAAATGTGTCTCGAACGCAGAGTTTCCCTGGCTGGGATTGGGATAGGAACAGATAAGAGTGAGCTACTTATTGGGGTGGAGGAGGGATGCTGGAAAACTGTTGTGAGTCAGTCGGCTAATGATGTTTTATTAACATGACATATAATGATGTTTTGCGATCAATGCTAATTTCTATTGAAGTAAATCACCTACAATAATTTAGACAAGATCACAAGTCATTTTGAAAACATTGAATATTTAGTATAAACAACATTTTTTTTATAATCACATCCCTCCTATCTGTAGGCTAATGCGTTATACGTGAGGAAAATATACGCTCACTCCCCTCAAGAAAAAAACATGAGCCAAAGCTATAGGTTGTATATCTTTATTTATGTACAGAAAAAAGTCAAACTAGACAAAGTGAGGACCAGCAGAGAGCTGACTGGACACAGGATCGACCACCGCGTGCTTAAAAGCTGACTGTTTTGGCGGGCTTGGTCTCTCCGAGCTCAGCATCCAGATAACGGTAACGGCGATGGCGACGCAAGGTTTCGATGGCCTTCTGCTCGATGGAGGAAGGTGTAATGCCCAAGTCTTCCAGTCCTGGGAGGTCGGAGCACTTCATGTCCGTTGTGTGGAACTACAAATGAGGGTTTAGATTACTTGGTAAGTTCTTTATAATAAACTAAATATATTATGTTGTAATCTCTGACACACATACCCGGTCGACTTTATCACGGGTTGTCCAGGGCTCGAAAGGGTTCATCTCAAAAAAGCTTGCGATGAGGCTAAAACCAGAGAACACAAAGTGAATATGAGGCTGTCAAAGTAAACATCTGTAAAGGTTAAAGGGATCACTCAAAAGCACACAAATATAGTCACCAGACACTGTTTATATGTGAATAAAAAAGTTAAAATTGAATCTGTTCATTATTTAAAACAATCGTGTCTCTTTAGAAGACTTGGATAAACCACTTGATTTATTTGGATTTCTTTTACAATCTGTTTATGAACATTTTAAAGCATCAGAGTTTTGGGTGAATAAACTTTCAATGGAGAGACATTTGTGTTTTGAAGTCTTATGGGTTTGGAATGACATGAGGGTGAGTAATTGTTGCCAGAATTTTCATTTTTGAGTGAGCTATCCCTTTAAGAAGAGTAATATGTAGCGAATTTTTTTAGGAGATGCTTACTGATAGAGAGGGCGAGGCATGGGATAAGCCAAAAATGGTCTGTGTGCCAGTGCATACACATACTCTACCAAGTCATGCAGTAGATACCGGTTGGGCCTGTGGAGCGAGATTCAAGTTTTCAGACCCAATAAATCATAGAATGGAAATGCATAATTTTTTTTTTTTAAATTTGAAGGCAGTGAAGGAGAAATGGGGCTGTTTCTTACCCAACTAATGCATACGTTTTTCCATTAGCATCGAGGTCTTTCACTGCATTGACAATGGCTTTGGCCACATCCACCACCTTTAAAAATTAAACAAGGGTAACATATTTAATCTTTAATCTGAAATAACAAGAGAACATGATCATGTAAATTTAAAGTGCCCCTATTATTCTACTTTAAATGTTTCTAATTTTGTTATAAGATCAGGTTTACATGCATCCAAGTTCGAAAACCTCTTTAATTTTCTCATAATATACATTACAGCATCACCTCTTTTCTCACAGTGTCTAAAATATTTTGAAAAATTATTCAGTCTCTATAAACTCCTCCTTTTTGAGAGCCTGCTCTGCTCTGATTGGTCAGATGGCCCAGTCTGTTTTAATTGGTTCAGACACTACCATATCTGAATTTCGACAGCAATACGAACAGTAATAATGCTGTCGGTTTTACCATATCAATTTGAGTCCTCATACCTTGGAAGTGCATGCAAAGAGGATTTGCTTTCGCAGCGCAGAAAACAACATCATCTCGACAACACAAACCAAACTTCCAGGCCTACAACTACAGTGTTTGAGTGCGAGTCAAAATAGACGTTGTTCAAGGGAAGCCAATGATCGGGTCATAGGCTGGCATCATACAAATTTGTTACAAACCTTCGTAGGTTTGTGCGGAAAGTAAGACTGGAATAAGCCTCATTTCAGGCAGTTCAGAATCGGTTCTTTCTTTTGGGAGACAATAACTTTGATATTTTAAAACTTTGCAGACTTTTCACATACACAAACAGCTATATTATACACTACATGAAAGGTAATATCTGAAAAGGCAAAATAGGTGCACTTTAAATAAGATGGGTTCTTGTGTTCAAGTTTGATACTTACGTGAACAGGCTGCTTGACTGTCTTCTTGCCCATTCCAATTAGAGGTACAGCTTTGCCAAACCAACGCATGTCTAAACAGACAATTACAGGAAATATTATGGATTCAACAAAACAAGGTTGGGTTGGGTACAAATGTGCTATTTTTATTTGGCAGAAAATAGAATATCTGGTTTGGAACAAAATTAGGGTGAATTAAAAGCCAAGTTTCAAAATATTCACCAATTCACTACGAATTATCGAAGCAATAATTTTTTTACTTAACTTTAACTCAATGTCGAAACTTCAAATGTTTTTGTAGAGAAAAAGAGTTAACACAAATAAATGTGATCACATGACAGAACTACAAATGCATCTGTATGTTGCTTCCATTTAATCGCTGTTACTCTAATGTTCAAGAGTGCATTAAATCTATTCAAACTTCAAATACTGTGGAATCTAAATTCTAAAAAACAGTATTTATATGGTCTCATGACCTTCCCATTGTATATTACAATCAAAAGTATTTTCTGTGATTTTTTTCTCAGCAGGGATTAAAATAATAAACTCATCCTTATTTGTGTAATTTTGTCAATTTAAGTTGCAAATTAAAATGTTTTACACATTTTGTGCTGAAGATGAAAAAAGTAAAACTGCATTCTCAATTCATTTCAACTGTCTCATTACTTTCTCCATTCCACAAAGATTTGGAGATATCTGGGAATGCGAAAGACGCAGAATTTGCAATATACACAAAATTAAGCATGCAAATGGCTCAAGGGAAGAATGTTTTTATTTTTGATAAAAAATGTTTATAAGATGCCATTACACTTTTATTAGTAAAATGCCAATTGGATGGAAACAGACTGGAGAAAGCAAATTGTGCTAACTTTTTTAAAACTTATATTCAGTTTATTGATAACAGAGCTGTGCAAAATAACAGAACTCTCATTTTTGGGTGAACTGTCTCTTTCAGACAGATCTACCACATAAAATGAAGGCAAATATTAAATTGTTCCAATCCGCAACCGTTTTCAGGATGCAGTCAGATACCTACTAGCAAAGTGGTTCAAGAATCTATCTTCTCTTCCAAAGCACTCCGAGGGTTTCATAATGACGGCATCAGGAAACTCTTCCCTCACCGCTGCCTCTCCTACAGCCTGCAAGAGTACAACTCATTACAACCAGTTATGACACAAGAACAGTGCAATCATCATACTTTATCATTCAATCATGCTTTAAATTTGTAGAATGCATTACTATAGACTTCAGAAAGGTTTACCTATATTAGGAGCAGCCTAAATAGCATTATGGTTATTGCTTAAGATGATTTTCTGCATAGGTTTTGTCAGTGGAGAAAAAATAAATATAGCTGCAAGCAGCGATTACGGGCCCAAGCTGGTGGCACCGCAACCCTGGTGCCTTTAGGTAACTTAGGTGGCGGTGCCGCCGGCTTTGGCCCTTCATCACTGCTCGCAGCTATATATATATATATATATATATATATATATATATATATATATATATATATTACTTGTCTTACCTTATTCTGATTTTATGATACACTCAAAATATTCAACAACAAATCCTTAAAATTTAATGTAAATTAAAAACGAAAGTAAGCAGTGTTGGGCTCACGTAACCCTCTCATTAGAATCAAAATGTTTCAACATTTGCGATGTATTTGGATGCTAAACTATTCTTTATTTTTCGACTATGTTAAGGGCCCCAAAAGTGCCCGAGAAGTAGAAAAAAATAATAATAATAAATAATCCCAACGAAAACATCCTTCGCCCTTTCAGGGCTTGGGCCCTAAATATGCATTAAGAAACTTTTTTTTTTTTTTTTTTTTTTAAGTTTTATGTTGATTTTTTTAAAGGGGTACTTCCCTGACAAATTGGGCTGTCAATAAAACTTGGCTGCCTATGTAGTAGAAAGGTGAATTATTATTATTTTTTAATTAGTGCTACCTGACTAGAAAAAACAGAAAAAAAGGCTATTGTCTTCCCTTTTACCAAATATGTAGGAAAACGTCAATAACCATAATGCACTGGGCACTGCTGGGTAGTAATAGATTACATGTAATAAAATAAATGTAACATAGTTCATATACATTTACTACCGACATTGTAACAATACAAAGCGGGTTGAAAATCGCTGAAGTTCCACTTTAAAGGAGAACTCCGGTCAATTTTAACATTGAGCTCATTTTTTTGTACATTTGGAGTGCTGTCAATACAGAGAACAACGACAAAAAACGGTGTTGCCTACACCGAGTTATTCTATTTTTAAAATTTGCACCCTGTTGACTTCAATAGGGCAAGTAGTAAGCCTGCTTTTTAGCCTCTTAACATCCTTTAAGTGTCATTACAAGTGCACAGAAAATGTGAGTGATTCCTTCCGAGTGAACACGGGTGGATCTGACTGCAGTAGATGTTAGAGATATTAATAAAAACGAAGTTAATTCAGCCAGCGCTCATACCTTTGTTTACATCCTGTTTTCGGTGGAACGCCATAGTAATCGATTGTCGAGTTCACGCGCGTGATAATTGGTAACTAAACCTATGCGCGTGAACTCGACAACCGATTACTATGGCGTTCCACCGAAACAGGATGTAAACAAAGGTATGAGCGCTGGCTGAATTAACTTCGTTTTTATTAATATCTCTAACATCTACTGCAGTCAGATCCACCCGTGTTCACTCGGAAGGAATCACTCACATTTTCTGTGCACTTGTAATGACACTTAAAGGATGTTAAGAGGCTAAAAAGCAGGCTTACTACTTGCCCTATTGAAGTCAACAGGGTGCAAATTTTAAAAATAGAATAACTCGGTGTAGGCAACACCGATTTTTGTCGTTGTTCTCTGTATTGACAGCACTCCAAATGTACAAAAAAATGAGCTCAATGTTAAAATTGACCGGAGTTCTCCTTTAACTCTATGCACACCCATGGTTTTTGAATAGGGATGTTACCATTACCTTATTCCTTAGATACTTAGAGGGGCTGCGGATATCTGCATTAAGGTGGGACATATGGATACATTTTTTAATTCCGGCTTCACGAGCTGCCCTCGCGATCTGCTGGGGGATGGAGACGTAGATATCTTCAAACTTGTAGTTCCTGTAACAGAGAGATACAGTGTTTTACAGAAACAATCTATATAAATATATCTGTAGAACACGTCGAGGTATCTAAGTTAGAATTTAGTTTCATAAAATGGCTGATGATCATTTGATTTTGAGATATAGAAAAACTCTGTAAACTGTAAAAAGAGAAGCTTTAGAGGCTCCCTGCCGTTTTTCATCAAAATAAAATTTTCATGGTTTAACATTTGAGAATAAAAAACATTTGAAGACATCCATAAATATTAGTATTGTAATTTTACAGTTGTAAAGTAATTTTTTTAAATACTCGATATTTCATTTTACAGTGAAATATTAAAACAGTCATATTGCATTGTTTTTATTTATTAATTTTATATCGTTTTTATAGTGTTGCAGTAATATTTTATTATTATCATATAGACATATTGATATATAATCAAAACATTTTGGCCAAATTGTACAGTCCTACAAACCTGGAATTTTTAAGTCACAATCACAATATTTATCAGAAAAAAAAAAAAATTGCAATTCGATTATCCCGCCAAATCGCACAGCCTTATTTTCCAGTACCTGGTCTCCCACTCTCTTCCCACAAGGTTGATCACCACGTTGGAGTGAGCGATCGCTCTTTTGATCGATTCCTTATCTCTTGCATCCCATTCCTGTAAAAGCATAAGCTTAGCCCACTTTCATTAGAAAGAAAACTCTTCCTCTATAAATGGTTATGGGTGTACTCACCATAAAGATGATCTGGCCGAGATCGCCCATAGGTCTGAGGTACATAAGATCGTACTGGTCACATCGGTGAGGAATCACGATCTGGGAGCCCATACGTCCTAAAACAAACCCCAACAACATTTCAAATGAATGAAACGGCAAATGCAAAGTGAATGAGGTTCATTCCGGCTTTTACGATGAACGATATGTGGACTCACCGAGTCGGTTGACAACATATCTCCCAAGGAATCCAGTGGCTCCAAACACTGTCGCAGCTACTCCACTGGAGGACGAGCGGCCTCCTTTTCCTTTCGGCAGCACGGCATGATGGATCTTCCTGTGCTGGACAGTCACAGGCCCAGCCGCCAGCAACACTGGAGAACAGTTGCCTGACGAACAGAGGAAATAAACCATGTCTATTAAAATAATATAGACATAAAATGTTTATTGAAATAATTCAAATACACAGATGAAACCCTATAACCCTATAATGTGTACTGTATAACATAAACATTATCAACATGATCAAAACTTTGCTGGAAAACCTATTGTAAGCAATCTACTACATGCTTTCTGTCACCTGATTGATAGCTTTTACTTTTATAGCAAGTAAAAAGCCTTTTAGTGTAATTCTAAAAGTGTCCACCTTAAGGTCAAGACTTTTTCCTGTGAAATCATTACTGATTTTTATAAAGTAAGACATTATTGGGAGATACAGAATGGCAATTGATATTTATATACATTTTATGCAAGTAGTATGCTATAGTATAGCATTTATATTACTTACATTACAAGCTATCAGAATTCATCTTACTTTTTGTCAGTATAAATGTATCAGACTGCATATCTTTGCTTAGTTTGGGCCTCTGAATAAAATCGAGGTGTTTTTTCGCTCCTGAAGTATGAGCTCCACATTTCTGCAATATCATACTATATGGGCAACAAAGGCCTGATGTATCAAATATGATACAAAACATAAAACACATATGGAAACTTAAAAAAAAAAAAAAATTCTTAAAATATATTTTGTCTACAGGTTCAATAAACTGTTTAAATGTGTGTGTGTATATATATATATATATATATATATATATATATATATATATATATATAACATATATGACTTTTATAAGCAGGGTTAAATGTGATAGATAAAGGGCAGTACGACTTGATGCTTCAGAATAACAATATAGCATAAAAATATAGCATGTTAAATGTTGCAGAAAGTATAAAATTATAGAAAATAATAAAAGACGCATTTCGGGCATCTTTTGAGCGCCTGTGATGTAAATAAACACCATCTAGGTAGGGAGCTCACTATGTTTTGAGACATACTCTCGGATTATGCTACACTGCACACTGTATGCGACAACTGCATTAAGATAAAAATGATCAAATTAAAGTCCTGCAATAAAAAGACTCGTTTTTATAGTTTTAAATGACACAGTAGCACATTTATACGGTATACTGCATCTGTTCTAGTGCACAACGGAGGCCTGATGTCTTCAGCCGGGGTCACAAATCACAAGACAAAGATTTCCTTTAAACATGATCTAATCGCTATATTCTTCGTCCTGTTAATAGCCTCAGCTATAACAGTGTTTCTATACAGTCCCACTGTCTGTATGGTAAAGTAATCTAACGGTGAGCTCACCTGAAAGCTTGGGAAGGACACCGGCAGGACGGCAAAGCAGAGTGACAGCCGCCATGATTCTAGACGTCAGCGCGGAGGACGGAACCTGAGGAGGGTCAAACGCAAACCGAAAAACCCGAATTTTGGGGATAAGTACGGTAAGAACATGTAGAAAGCATTTTCTTTTCTTTTATCATTTTAAGTATGTTATAGAAGCAAAAACTAAGCTATAAATATATTAAAACAGGAAAACAGAATACTTCGGACGCTAATATAAAGCATTCTTCCCACATTTGTAGTAGGCTATTGGCATTACACGTTGTTTACCTTAGAGGTAAACCTATATATAAAAAAGTACTTATTTTGTTTAAACGTTTTATAGCTTAACTCTGTATAAATGCCTTTTCTATAATAGCCTACATAATTGTGTGGTGACGATAAGAATCCACATATGGGCAGAGGTGAACAAAATACACAACTTCCTTACTTGAGTGAAACAGATAGGCTACTAACGTTACAAGTAAAAGTTGTAAAGACCGATTATTACTTAAGTAAAAGTACAGAAGTAGGCCTACTTGTTTTTAAAAGTACTTAAGTATCAAAAGAAAAAAGTAAATGTCAAGGCAATGTTTTATTATTGTTGCATTGTTGTATGTAACACTTACAGTACCTTATGCCTCTGAATCTATGCTTGCCTACCTACCCTCATATCAATATCAAATTTATTTCTAGAACACAGTTCCAGTAGTGGGATTGAATGTGAGATTGAATAAGTGCACTCAATAACGTCCACAATGGTTTCTGACACCCAAATGGCTGTTCCCTCAAAGAGTGCCCTATTTCAATTTTTTTGGCTTTTAGTATGAATATGTTAGCCTAAAGGCCCGTTCACACCAAGCACGATAACTATAAGGATAACGATAAAGATAACTATATATGCGTCCACACCAACGAACGATAACGGTCTTTTTATTCTAAGCACGCGCGCGCGCGCCCCATTTTAAATGCGCGAGACCTTTAAATTAGAATGGATTCTGATTGACTGTCAGTGTTTTATCGTTTGACAGCTGAAAAAAAATCGTTCTGAAAGTGATCCCAACGATATCGTTCCTCATATCTTTATCGTTATAGTTGTGGTGTGAACTCTGTTATTCTTTAATATGGAGAACGATTTTTAGAATTATATCTTTATCGTTATCTTTATAGTTATCGTCCTTGGTGTGAACGGGCCTTTACTGTTATCTATAAGCTAGTGTGCTCCAAAACAATGTCAAAATTCGCATTTAGAAGATCAAACCCAACGATGAAAATGAAAATCAGGATGATGTCAGAATCCAACATCAGATTGACTCTAATCTCCAACGTTGGAAAGACGTTGTATTGTGGTTGAAAATGAAAATCGGGTTGACGTCAGAAACCAACATCAATCGGGTTCTGACGTCAAACTGACTTTATTTTCCAACCAAAATACGTCTGTCCGACGTTGGATGTTGACGTCAATCTGACGTCGGGTTCTGACGCCAACCTCACTTTCATTTCCAACCAAAATGAAACCCCTGCAATCAAAATCCTCTACTTTCTACTCAAGGACCTTGACATTATTGTTGTGGAGTAAAAAAAAATATATATATAACTTTAAAAGTGTGGAAATATTACATTTATCAGAATTTCTTTATTTTAATGCGTACACATCCCCTTGATACACAAAAAATGCCAGTTTTGACTAAATAAATTAAACAGAATAAAATAAAGACCAGACCATGTTGTGCATTTATAAATTTCACAAACCAACGGTGTTACATATTTATTGTCATAGATATGACAGTATATTACAGACATTATTGAGAAGACAATTTAGATTTTTTTAATTCTAATACTGAAAGGCACTACCTAACACCCTTGATCCAAGACTTTCTTCTAAAATCCCATAAACAAAATTGTCAAGAAACAACAAGGGAGAGAGATAGCATATGGTAGTAAAAATCTCTTTTTCAATTATGACAGATAAACAATACAATAACAAGTAAAACCTTGTCTAATGTTTACATGACTTGGTGCCATCCACATAGGGTGGATAGTATTTACCTTAAGAATTCTATATACAGGAAAATAAACTATTACAATATATATTTTCATTCTGTATGAACATACAATGATGCACTAATTTTACTTTAAACAGCAACTTTAAAAACATCATTCTTGACCTTCCCTCTGAATCTAAATAATAATAATAATCATAACCATCTTCATCAACAACAATATTGCCATCATTATCACTCATCATCAATACAATCACGCAAGTATTGTGCACATTTTGATGATCTAGTGTGCTTTCTGTCAGATTTAGTCTGTTGATGTGTTTCTCTACAACAAAAATGTATATGATCAATCTCTTTGGCTCAGAAATTATTGCACAGCTTAATAACTCATAGAAACAATAAAAAAAAACCTGGCAAATGACAACAAAACATACAAACACTGTTAATCCATGCAGTAATATTGCACAATAAAGCAGCTTTGGTACTCAAGGTTAGCTTGAGCTCTATTTTTGACATTGCTAATAGCGTTGATACTTTAAAAAAAATAAAATGAAAAAGCACACTAGACCCAATAAACATGCACATAGCATGATGCTCTGCAAAATATGCCAGTGTTTCACACAATTTCATAGCAACAATCCTTTCAAAATACAACACAAGCACCAAAATGATACCAAGTCATTCACTTTACTTATAAATCAACAAAACATTTGAATAGACTATCGCTCTTTAACTACTTATCTAATTCCTCTAGACTGGAAAGTGAAGGTGAGGTTGCACTATAGAAAATCTATTTTATTTTATAATTTGTGATTTATTTATTATTAAAAACAGAAGCATTACAGCATCACATCATCTTGCCAACATTTATCGCAAAATAATTTTGCACGCTCAAACTCAATTGTGACCGCACCTTTACAGACCACACAACAAATTTTTGTCATTTTTTTTTTTTTTTTTTGCCATAAAACAAAGTCAAACCTAAACCGCTTGGTAAGTCCAGAACAAGCGGCAAAAGTAGAAATCATACGCTATAAAGACGTTACTTGTGCTTTTCTTTGGGGTGTTAGACAATAGGGGGGAGAAACTGAGGCTCCGGTCCTTCCGAAGAATCAGTGCTTGATCCTTGTTCAGATTTGATGATGATCTGAACGGACCGCTCTCCACTAGAGTCCGACTTGCTGTCTTTGCTCACACTTTTGCCCGAATTTTCGCAGTTTTCTTCCTCGGCTGAGGCTCCTATAGGACGCAAACGCTCTTCTGATACCGTCTTGCCTCCTTTGCTTGAAGTGTCACTGACCCTCTTAAGTTTGTCTTCAGATCCAGATTTATCAGCTATGGAAAGAGAAAAGATATAAATTATATTATGCAAAAGTTTAACAAAAAATTATAATCATAAATATATTTAATTATACTATTACACAATAATAATTTAATTCCATATAATAATAAATAAATAATAATAAATATAAAATAAATAATTCACATTATAATTATAGTTTATGGAGCCCCTAATGGGACATGGTGAAGGAAAAAATATGAGATGGGAGGAAAAATTATGTCAATGCTTTTGCATTCACTCGCAAATGTTTTGTATTTGTTTTGAGAACAAATATTTGCTGTCGAACGCAAAGTTTCTCGGGGGAATGTTAATGTCCCTTTAGGGGCTCTGTAATATTTTAATTATTTAATATAACATTTTATTTGACCTAGTAATAAATTCATTAATTCAAGACATTCATACATTTTGAAGCATGATTACGTGTCGAAAAATGTTTGAAGTCACTGTATATCATTATCAATTGTAATGATCAGTCATTACTCTACAAGCACAGATTCTGACCCTTGCCTGTCCTGTTTGCAGTCGCTTTGCGGTAAGTGAAGTCATAATTGTTGTCAATGTCTTTCCGCATAGGTCGAGGTTTAGGATGGAGCCTGTTGAGACGGCCCTCTGTAATCCACTCATGCTGCATCGCTTCATCAGGTGTCATCCGCTTTGTGGGATCCCACCTACAAGAACGCAATGGTACAGGTTGAAAAAGCCTATTTATGTGTGTTGTGGTGGTAACAAATAGGAAGTCATTTCATTACTTTACATACACAAGGCAATGTCGAATGAAGTCAAGAAATATAGGATCGTTGGTCTTCAGCACACTGGCAAGATCTTTTGAGTTGGGTCGACGTTTTTTCCCTTTGCTGTTGGTGATATTCCTTGGGTTTCCTTTGGAATCTGATTGGAGCATTATAAAGGTAAGATGTCAATCAAAATGAAACCTCAGATGCATAAACAAAATGCATTTGAAATTAGATGTTATTTTGGTAACACTTTACAATTAGACCCCATTAGGTAATGCATACCTAAAATTTATTAACAATGTGCAATTTATTTGTTGCAGTATTTAACTGTTCGTGTTAGCTCAGGTTCATCATATACAATGTATTAGTCAAGACTGAAATTAGCATGAACTAAGATTAATAAATGCTTTAGAATTATTTTATGTTATCTAATGTAGTAAACTAATGTTAACAACGAACCTTATCGTAAAGTGTTACCGTTATTTGTAAGCAATCATATATTTAGTCATTTTACCAAAAAATAATCTTCGTCTTGATGCACTTTGAACAAAGTCATTTGGAGGAAGTCCCATGATCTATAAAATCAAAAGTAATTCTTTTCAGGAACCAATGCATTTCAAATAACTATAGAAGAATCATTAAAGAACATGAAGTTTCTTAAAGGACTTTCTTTTCATCCATAGAACACAATGGAGAAAATTTCAAGACTTATTTTCTATGCTTTTTTTTTCATGCAATAACAATGAACAGTGAATGACGTTTTTACAATACTTTTATTCTATTTTGTAGCCATTTTTGAAGTGAAGTGTTTCACAGAAGAAAGAAAGTCTAACTAATTTTAAGTACTAATAGAGTCTCTCACCTCCATGATACAGGCGATCTGCTCCACTTCACTCTCTCCTGGGAAGAGGGGATAGCCAGTGTACAGCTCAGCCAAAATGCAGCCCAGACTCCACATGTCTATGGCCATGCTGTACGGGTGGCCCAGAATCACCTCTGGTGAGCGGTAGAAGCGGCTCTGAATGTAAGTGTACACTGTAGATAGGAATACAAGCGGTCTATTAGAGCTACATGAATTCAACAGTATGAATTAGCTTAATGCATCAAATAGCACTAAATCATTGTTTCTCAATTGATGGGTCGCAGGTCTGTTTTAATGGAGGAAAAACAGTGCTAAATGCAAGTGAGAAAATGTAGCTATAAGCGTGCATAGTTAGAACAGTTTAGAACAGAACATTTTATGAAGGGAGCATTTAACGCTTCCCAAATTCTATGTCAAAGGTGTCTAATCAAACAATTGCAGATTTTGCTACAAGTCAGTCTCAGTGCAGAGTAAATGACAGAATCAGGATAAATCTAGTGATGTGTTCATTACACAAGGGTTTGGTAATTACCTCTTTGTTGCTCATAGCAGCTTGATCCAAAGTCGACCACCTTGATGTTTCCTTGTCCCCTCTGGGACAGGAGTATGTTCTCCTATTAAGAGATAAATAATAATGCTTTGTCATGATGGTTATTTCACAGGTTAATGCATTTGGGTATATCTTTGAACTGAAACTGAAAACAGCTAAAGGAGTTATCTGGCTGAATGTCCAAGCTGCAAAATAACTACTTTTCTATAACGTTAAATAAATAATGCATTTTTTCTAATATTTGCTTTTCATTTTGGGGTGATTGACATTTGACAAACTCCAGTGGTGAGGTTTACCGGTTTAAGGTCACAGTGGATGATCTTCTCCTTGTGCAGCATCTGGAGGCACTTGAGCAGTGAGTGAGCAAAACGCCGAATCAACCCCAGACTGAAGCCCTGGAAGTTGTTCTTCTTAATAAGCTCATAGAGGTTCACTCTGTATGGAGACAACATAGACAATTAACTTAGACTGTGACGATGTTACAGGGTGATGTTCATGGCTAATACCTTATGAACTACTAGGATTAGAGTAAGTAGGGATAAAAAAAAAAAAAACAGTATGACATGTATCTAAATGCCTCTAGAGGGCAGCACATTAAATTTGGCACTATACCTCACGCTGAACTTTCTACGAACACATTCACTCAACAGCATTCACTCAACATGTCACTCAACAACCTCCTGTCTTTAAGCACGACCATAAAAACAAAATCTCACTATTAGTCTGTGTTAACCGCTAAGCATTATGCTAAAGAGCCCTTTGAGAGGGAAGCCATGAAAGTCATTATCTTTGGCAGTAAGGAGGCCTAAAACAGCAGCTGTGAACAGCCTAATGTAATCGGAGACTTCACACCATGAGTGGGCAAGGAAAAAGATAGGGGCCTAATCAAGGCATTAACTAAAGGATTCTGTGACGGTAACCGAAGACAGGGACGACGCATCTGATGTCCTCTAAAGGTCAGGCTGCCAGAGATGAAGCTGCTTTTCCTGCAAAGTGTCTTTTAATTGATCACTTTACCCAGAGCCCAAAAGGTCTTGAGTGAGAAACTCTCACTTCACAACTCAATATGGCCACCGTTGGAACAAACCATCGCGCCGGTTGATAAATCAGAACTAATATGACATATAACTAATATGATGTCAACATTAAATCAAAAAGGACTATTAAATAAATAAATATTATAATTTTTTTAATTACAATTAATTATTCATGTATATTTTAATTGAATATCCTGTTTCACTCATAAATATGAAAGTAAAATGGGTTCATAATTGCTTTAAAAAGGCATCTATAATAAGGTGTAGTTACAGGGAAGAATTCTATTTAAGTTGAGTCTGTGACTCCCATGTTTAACGTGAGTTACTATACAGGTTTATAAATTGAAAGCGCTCATGTGTCCATCTAAATGAATCCAGTTTTTTTCCACCCACCCCAGCAGCTCGAAGGAGATGCACAGGTGGTTGCGGAAGTAGAAGTACTCCTTCATGTGAATGACGTTGTGGCAATTATCTCTGTCTCGTCTCCGCACAGCATCCAGGATCTTTAGCTCTACAAGAGCCTGATGATGGAACCTGGAGTTCAAAAGAAAAATAACTTACTTATTATCAACTTTAGCAAAATGCTGCTAATTTGTACTGTACAGAGCAGCTTTACAGTATTCAGCACTGAGCTTTGCATTTTGAAAGGTTTTTAAGTTAAAGCATCAGTCAAAGTAGGTGCGATGGCAGTGGAAGGGCATGAGATCAGTTTTGCCCAGACACGTAATGTGATACACAACAGACACCTTTTAACACCCTACAGTGTCTCAGGTCCAGTGTAAACTATGACCTGATTGAGCGCTGATTAAAGACCTTATGATGGCCTTATGATGAGATAAATGTGAAAACTTTAGCCTCTTAAAGGGATAGTTCACCCCCCAAAAAAGAAGTTGTTCCAAACCCGTATTCATTTCTTTCTTCTGTTGAACACTAAAGAAGATATTTTGATGAATGTTTGTAACCAAACAGTTGATGCATTTGATTTGATTGATGAATTTAAGTAGTGTATTATTTTAAATAATATAAATTCTATTTTAATATTATTTTAATATTTAGTATTTTAATTGTTCTTATATGCTCAAACAATAATTGACAGACCCCTTGCAGTACCACCACGGACCCCGTAGGGGTCGCTAACCCCGATTGTACTAAAGATTGCATGTGAATTGGAATGAACACATGGACTGGAGGTTCGTTTTACCTCTTCTTATTTCGAATGATCTTGATGGCCACCATCTCATTTGTCTTGTGATCCAAACATTTCAAGACTTGGCCAAACGATCCTTTCCCAATAACCTCCAGGACTTCATAGCGATAACCTATATGGTCATGCTGGACCTGCACAGAGTATTTAGAGGACAGAGTCAGCTGACAAACAGGTCAGCATAATTATTTACATCTCCTTTGCAGTGGCAGACTTCCTGTTACTTAGAGAAACACTGCAATGGTAATATTGAAATGCATAAACGCTCCTTATTTGTTTGTTTCCCAACTAACATTCAGGCTCTTATCTGGACTGTCAGACATGTGACATTGTTTACATGTTTTGACTGCAACTTTCAGCTGTATGACTCTTTAAATCGTCAAGCCTGAAGGCATTCAGTCTAATGTCCAGTACGGTAATCCTGAGGAATGTCATTATGAAAAGGCACATTTAAGGAAGATGGGGTGGGACAGCAGACATTAGGGTCTGGCAGCTTAAATCAGCTGAATTCGCCAGCCTCGTGCTGTAATGCAATTTCATCATTTATCGAGAAGTTGAAAATGAGGTCAGTGTGTCACCCAGTAAGCTGTTTGCCAGAAGCCAAGCTATGTATGTATTTTTTATTTATTCATATATACATGTGAATAAATAAATTGACAAATTTTAATAATGTGTGTGAATACAGTAAATACGCACACACACACACACACACATATACAGTATATAATATATAAATATAATAATATATTTACACACACATATTATGTAAACAAAAACTTTTATGTTAGATGCGATCAATCGATTTGACAGCACTAATAATAATATATAATAAAATGTATAAAATACTATATAGCCATATTTAAAAACATCAAAAACTAATAAAAAGATGGCAAAAACACATAACAAAATTACTAATACTTTAAAATTAAAATAAAAACATAACATTTGAAAATAGAAGCTAATTCAAAATTGAAATAAAAATAGAATAATAACTATAATAGAAATGAAATATGAAATAACTATAATAGAATCTCAGTGATACTAAAATAACACTGGCAGGCAAAAGTAATGTAATCACAGAAAGATATATATGTCATATCTAACCTTTAAGTAGCTGCCATGCTCATCATCATAGCCTGAATTCTGTGGGGATCCCTGGGAGCCCTCAATCTTCTTAGTGTCCATGCCCAGATACCAGATCTCAGAGTAGTCCATAATTTCCTCCCTCTCATATTCTGTTAGCTGGTTCTGGAAGTGCTTCAGTGCCGCTGTTTTGCAGATGAAGGAAGACACACATAAATAGTGAACATATAATCCAATTAATCAGGGAAATATCAGACCATTCCAATGCTATTTTTAGTTATTATTTCCGATTCAGCTTGAAGAGTAAAAATCCATCTATTAATTTCTGAATATATGAAATGCAAACAGAAATCCAGAGCACTTCATACTTGTTGGAGACATAGGCAGCCTCTGTCCCTCATATGTCCTGATCTTCTCAAACTTATTGATGATGCTCCTGGTTAAGGATTCGGAGAGGTTTTCCACCGACGAACCAAAGCGATTGGGAAACTGCGGCCTCTGCCTCTCCTCCTGAGTTACAAGAAATGGACGTCAGACTGAAATACGTTTTTATGTGGCTAATGGGACCATTATATGAATTGTTCACCCAATTTATTATTTTTTTTTCATTCTAAACCCATATACTGTTGTTTTTTCTCAAAAAATAATATATATATATATATATATATATATATATATATATATATATATATATATATATATATATTCATTATATTCCAAGTCTTTTGAGGAACAGACAATATTTCGGACAATATTCTAGTCTTCTGGGCTATTTTTTATAGAATTTCTGATGGGCTATTTGTGGTTTTTAAAGATTGACAGACATGATTGCTGTTAACTAATGATATATGAAAAAAAGGATGCATCAAAAAGTCTAATTTTGTGTTCCACAGAAGAAAGAAAGTAATTTGGGATTGGATATACATGACGGTAAGTAAACAATGAACGGATTTTCATTTTTGGCTAAACTTAAGAGTGTTTTCCCACCTGATTCCCTTGAGTGCTTTGCACCAACTGTTTGACGATACTGGGTAAGGTTCCATTCGAATGAAGAAGTTTGCCATTTGTCACCAAAACTTGCTTGACTGGAGCCTCTAGCTGGGGCAAAGTACCAACTCCCGTCCCACACTTCTAGAAAAAAAAAGACACAATACTATGAGTACCGTTCAACATGAAAAACTCTACAAATCAGTAACAAGGGGCAAACGGGGGGAAAGATACGTGAGCTTCACACAAGCTGAGTGGCCAAACGGCCCCATGTGAACTGGACCCCCTGCATAGAGGATGGAATTTCAGTGGCGGTTGAGAGCGAGGTGGGGACAAAAAGCAGCGATAGGGCAGTCTTTCACAACCCATCAGAGCAATGAACATGTACTCTAAATCTTACATTTGGGGTGTAATAACAGTGAATGATACAGATTTTCCCCAGTGCGGTTCCTAGTTTTGTCAGTATCTTCTCTTGGAATTCTCTAAATGAAAGGTTCCCTTGCCATGAAACAAATATTGGCCACTGCACACGGGAGGGGCTTGTTCGTAGCTTGCAGGTTTTCCCCCATCTCACAGTTCAATGCCAGTGCTCGACAAACTTCTGGGCTGAAAAAAGAGCAAGTGCGTCTATAGATAGATGCGATATTCAATCTCATATGTTCTGGGGATACTGCGGCATCTGCCAACTTGATCATGACGCATAGAAACAGTAGCTAAATATAGCATATAGGGGCACCTGAAGAGACGTGCAAGAATACAGTAGGCTGTGCGTAAACAACGTTCACCGTTCAGGTACAGCAGATACATTAAAACACAGATTGAGTCTAGGGATTTTGACTTTAAGAGGCAATATGCCAAGCACTTTATTATAAGCGGATGTTAACACATGCGAAGAAATTGCTTTTAGTTAATGACAACTGTACGGGGGTCATCTCATATTCAACATTAAAGATTTAACACAAGTACTTTCCATAGTTGCCGGAGGGATCATGCATTGGCATCTATAGATAGCGGACACACAATGGAAGTGCCTACATATCTTGTAAATACTGCTGCTTATTACTAAGTCAAATGTTTAATGTTAAATCGACGCTAATGTCACAGAATTTACACATGCTTCATCTTTAAGATATCTTGATTGTCAAATGTTAGATTGATTTGATTTAAAAATATTGTTAAAATTAGTTAAAAGGGACATGTTCCCCATAACGTGGTGGTTACAATTCGGGTTAAGTCTATTTAGGATCCCTGGGGTAGCTGTTCGTAATGCACAAAAAAAAAAAAAAAAAAAGTATAATGTGAAAAAAAAGCATCAGCTAGTGGTATTCTAAGCTACTATGCTGGGTTGTGTTTCCCAAAACCATTGTTAGCCAACTATGGTCGCAAGTCCATTAAACTCCATTGGCACCAACGGAATTTGCGACCATATAGTTGGCTTTGGGAAACGCACCCAAAAACAGCAAAACATTAGCTAACTAAAAGAAAGCAAAGAATTAGAAATGTTCAATTTAACAATCTATTTGTATTTATATGCTGTTATATGTTACAATTAAAAGACATTAACAGTCGTAATAACAGTTCAATAGCATACACTTATGTATGTGTATCCTCGCTGAATAAATGTATTACATTCTTTCAACAAAAAAAAAATCATACTGATCCCAAAACTTTTGAACGTTAGTGTACAACACAAAGCTATTTTGTAGGATTTCTAGTCAGACACTGAATTCAATACCCATTCAAAGTTGGGTACCAACTGGTGGACCGAAATGTCCAAAACACCCTGCACCCATCTCACAGTTCTCCTCCCAGACAGAGTTGCTCTTACAGTAGAGTGATTCACACACCCTTTGAGAATAAATTCGAATGAATCATCACTGTTAAGTAACCTGTTTTCTCTGTGAATAAGGGCTCACCTGTGAGTAGGTGCAGTTGGGTCCTATTTTTGTGTTCTCGGCCTGAGACCTGTTGGGGTGAGGGAAAGCCTCGGGTCTGGCTGACTGTGAAAGAGAGCGGAGGAAAGACGTCATGAGCGTGAGGAGTGGGCACACTCTTGCAGCCCACATCCACAGCCATACGTGTGGGATTCTGCGTATATAACTTCAGGCATCATCTCTGCTTGCGCGGTGTTATTCAACACAGCTGATGACTCATCATGACTCTTGTTTTTCATTCAAAAGCACGTTAATAACATTTCTCTGATGCCCACCATGTCAGATGATGCAGTTTGACCTCATAGAAGAGGACAGTCAGTCGTGATGTACAGACTCCTTCACTGGTACTTCACACTCACAGCAATCATCTCACAATTATGTTCCACTTGTGCACGAATGCTTCAGGATATCAGTGGACCTGCGATGACCACAATCATTCATGATTGCGGACATATGAGGAAACAGGCCCTCATCCATCTTAATCGCGTGGAGCGTGCGTCAATAGTGGTGACAGACAGCATAAGGACAGATGAAAAGCTCTAGCTAAACTTAGAGCCTCTCGGGTGGGGGCGAGATATAAACTGGCGGGCAAACACGTGCCGGTAGCAGAAGTCAAACAGATTGGCCAAGAAACACACGGACATTGGGATTGTCTCACCCATATACACACCTTGGAGATTTATGTGGCTCGCACAGCCTTAATCCACTGGCTGATTATTTGCAGAGTCTGAAACATATATCGTTTTTTGGCCGAGCGTATCTTCCCATCGGGGGGTTGAGCTATTCAGATGTGTTGGGTCTTAACTACATTCATTCACAGTGCAGTGAAGAACATACAGGCTTATAGAGGGATCAGAGAGTGCATAGACTTCAATGAGCCAGCAACAAAGAGATGCATTTAGAAAACAGGCAGTAAAAATTTGTTACACTTAGACAAGTGTTCGGTCAGCTGTGTAATGTGAGCCCGGGGCTTTAAAAGACTCATTCAAATATTAACACCTTTGAGTTTCTATGTTCAGGACTAAAGGCTTTGTGTTACAATGTGGGTCAGTGTGCAATGCAAGAGTGAGAGATACCTTCCTTAAAGTCACCATGAAAAAATGAAATCAAAATGAACAAATCTAGTTTTTTTAGAATGGAATATTGCCGTATTTATCATAAATGATTTACCCGTACACATAATTATTATTAAATTAAATATTAATGCGCATGCCCTCGTAATATTTAATCATTTTTAAGACAAGTTTTTCGATGCGAGGGTGGGACAACCTGTCACTTACATGAAATTGCAGCAATAGCAAATGACAATGATCCAATCAATTCCCGTTGGACAACATCAAGTCCCGCCGTACATTTTTTCTTTATTCGAGGAGCCTTTTACTCAGATATATCACATTTATTCTTTTAACTTAAGTGATGATTTGACATTTTTCTGATCTATATTGATTAGGGATGCACAATATTGGTACCATATAGGATATCTGCTGATTTCTTTTTAAAATTAATCTGTATTGGTTGATATTGTGCATGATCATTTTCCCTATTTTTATATTTAGATTACTTTTGCCATCATAAGATGCTCACTTAAACACTCACTTAATCTTAAAAACACTAATAATTTAACAACATTAAATGTAATCCTTAGCAAATTTTCAAAATGAATATCCATTTTTCATACTTAAATTACATTGTGATGCCTAAACTCACTTGTAGCATTTAAATCAATTGATTTTAGTTTTTATAAATTATAATTTATTTAAACCAATGTATGAATGTATGTGAATCTCTAATATAGGCCCTATTGTGACAACTCTGAGCTAAACAATAGGCTTTCACTACAATATACCCAAATATTATATCCAATGTGCTATTTTAACATGTACATTGGTGTTTAAGCCCTAAACCAATGGTTTTTACACATTTTCGTATCACATACACAGACAAACCAAAGGAGGATTTGGGTCACCTCAATCTAGTAGAAACTATGGTCATGGGCAAAACCCAAACCACACCCAGAAAGGATCAAAAATACATCATATGCCGTTCTTTATACTCAGGACTGTGAATGCCTTTCATAGTAACTTGGAGCTCAGTACTGAATAATTTGCTGACAACCACCTTAAAGGATGGTTCATACTTAGACACTTGAGGATTTTTAAGCAACCTAACCATCACATGTTCAGGCCAAATATACTCATGCACAGTTATGGGTTTAATGGGTGCTTTAACATCAATCTTTGACAGAACAGAAACAATGTATTCTGTCAAAATGCAATTCAGCAGTGGGAGAAATCTCACTGATAGAGTGATAGGATGAATATCAGATTGGGACTTACATCATTTATTGTAACCTTGCACTAAACATTATCACCTATAAAACCGAAAATACATAGAATGGAGCGCAAACAAATATCTCGTGTTACTGTGAGTTACGATTCTTAGAAGGCAAAGAGCAATGAAACCTGAGCAAATAACAAAATAAAAAGAACGTGAGGACGTTATTTATAGTCCCTTACAATTATTGCCATGGTAACCAGATTCTGCTTTTGAAAAGTAGTCTATATAATACAATATGTTATATGCACACATATATTCTGAAACATATAGGTCTATTATATGCCTACATACAAACATTTGCTTTTGACAACTGAAAACTAATATACGTTATCATAATAAATCACTGTAGCCTATATGATGCTTACATTAAATGTTATAATCTATGATAATTATGGGTAAGCATATAGTTCGCGCAAAAAAATTTTTTTTGAATAAAAAATAATAAAGATATTAGTAGCCTAATAGATAACAGTTAACCTGTGTCAGAACTTTTTCATAATATTTCTGCATTTTCTTTTTAAGAAAAGTGGAAGCTGATACCCAGTTATCAGTTAAACTGTATGGTAGGCTATTATATAAATTGTATAGGTCAGATATTATATAAAAAGCTTGTGGTAAATAAAACCTAAGCAATAACATTAAATAAGAGCAAAATATTGAACTAATAAGCTAAGAAAACCATTAGGCTACATTAGACAAATACGTTTTAGCCTAGGCTATAATGAAGCCTATATGCGAAAATTATTTCACATATAAAATAATGTATGTTTAAAACCTTAATAATAATAATTGTAAACTTCAGTTTTACAATTTAATCAGATAGGCTAAATATGCTTCAAAAATATTATAAAGTTTTTAACAAGAGTATTCATAAGTGCATGCAAATGAACATACATAGCTACTCTTCATACATTACCTTGTTATTAATTTCAGGAAACATGTCGCTTTTTGACACGTGGATATTCAACACATCCAAGTCATAAGGCATAGGGCTTAAGAAAAAAAAAGAACGGACTCGCTATTAAATCCAGCAGAAAACTTGCATGTGCATCTTAAGAATCCTGTCAGACACCGGAACCCGTCCTGTCAGCACTGGAAAATACCAGGGAGAACTTCGCGAAATGAAGTGTTTCCCAATGAGGAGGAGAGAGGTTGAAAGCTTTCGTCAGCAGGAGATTAACGGAAAGAGGCAAGCTGTTCGTCTGCTCCACTTGACGTGTAGGCTATGTCCCGAGATATGCCACCTGTTCAGGTTTTCCAGCCTGACTGCACTCTATATAGATGTGTTTACGTGCGCTTACCTACTGAACCCATATTCCTTCCATCCTAGCACAGTGCATTTGTTTGCCAAGTCATGACGATCCTAAAGTGGAAATCCAGGACAGTTATTGACTCAATGTCCGAATGTGCAGCGGCACAAATCAGCCTCTAATCAGTTGTTTAGTGTGTATAGACTACTTGCCGCGCGAGACGCGACTGCCTCCGCTCACTATTTCCTCGCTTCGACACGAGCTTTGAGTAGGCTATGCAACGGCACCGCCTTCGGCACTATCTGTTTACTGCCCTCTCTTTAAGTTTCCATCTGTCAACGAACGATGGGACCCCAATAAATAACGCCTATCAGTAGCCTACATCGTCATTCGCAAAACCTTATTTCAAAATGTCAGAAGAGCAGTGGGCGAGCCAAGAGCCTCACTCAACCTTGTTAACTCTGATTAAGCGGGCTTTGATTTTAATGGGGGATTGTGTAGGAGCATTATTAACAAAAATAAATAAATAAATACTTTTTACACCCCAAAATGACTACTGGTGACAAATGTGTTTAGATAAATAACAAAAAAGAAGACTCTGTGTAAATAAAGCAGTTTCATTCTACATAAAGGACCTTGGCGGCCATGTTGAGATAAGGCCCCCTACTATTTGCTTGCAAAATAAATTATTCATCGGTTATAAATACATCTGCAAATAGGGTCATAGGTAAATGAAACTTAATTATGATTAATTACTAAACAATACTTTTAACAAAAGAAAAAATAAGTTAAATCTATATTTAAATATTAAACTGGAATAACTGAAAACATTTAAAAAAAATAATAAACATGCTCACCAAACCATGCATACATTTGTTAAGAAGGGATTTTCCAAAGCGCAGACTCCGCAGAGTACCAACTTCACGTGAAGTTTTTAATAACTGAGCTGTTTTTAAGTTCACGTGGCATCTTGGTGAGACGTTAGCACATAATATCAGTCTGCATGTTTACATAGACCAATGATTAAAAAATCTCACAGAGGGAAAGTGCAAATGTGTGAACTGTGAAGAGCCCCACATTGGACAGATATTGATTGCAAAATGGATTTCTGTGAGCTGTATACTAGTGATTTATGTTTAATATATATTAAACAAAACAATATACTGACTTGAATTATCATCAAATAGCCAAAAGCCCAACATAAGTCCATTTTACTGGACTTAGTTTGACTTATTCTAGCTATACACAGCACTTTAAGCCTTCATAAATGGTAAATATAGAAGGTAGCAAGTTGACACTTTTTTTCACACCTATTCCCTATAGACTGCACTGCTCACATGTAACAAGCACAGCAGAGGCGGAAGCTGTGCACTGTATCTGATACAACGTGACTCACCATGTAGGCTTATTATCAAACCACCTTTCAGATTGTCAGATTCAAACAGCCTGTGTCTATACTAGTTTAAGACAAATAGTGATCGTAGTTCTGAAAATGAGTGATAAGATGAGGTAAAAAGTGGAAGGCATTTTGTTTTGATTGTGCATGGGAATAATTACACAAGCATGCATAGCATCACAAAACCACATCCTTTGGATTTCTAAATCTGTACTACTATAGGTAATGAGTATTGGTCTACTTCAGTGAAAAACTATGTAAACAAATCTAAATAATATTTAAAGGCATGTTCATGAAAAAATAGCCTTCTCATTATTTACTCAATCTCAGTCCATAGAAAACAAGATATGGGATTAGAAAGACATGAGGTTGAGTAAATAATGACAGAATGTTCATTTTTGGGTGAAGCTTTTCAACTACTCAAACTAGACTGTCTACTAAAGCAAAGACAGAGATAAATAGACATAGAGACAAAGGCGTGTGAAAGAAGAACACTCACCATGTTGGGAGCAGGGGAAAGAGGCCTGATTATGATTAGTGTTTATGTTACATAACACGGAAGCACTCTAATAATCATGGTGAGCTATGGGGATAAACTATTCCTGACAGAGTGCTCGTTCAGCACAATGGAGCTCAGAGAGACATGCACATGACAACTCTTTCCCAGCCCAATCCCCATCAGCCTGTCAGAATCTCTGGTCCATCCCATTCAAGGCTTCTTTATTAAAGAAAATAACAGCTCTGCATGACTGAAACCAGTTATGAAAACGTGTGAGGTAAATACTACCACTCACACATTCACTATTATGGATGTAGTAATGATTAAAAGGTGATAGACTGCCATGCTTATTTGCATTTTATAATCAGCCATTTGAAGTAGAATTTACTCACTTTGGTAAATAATTTCAGTAGCATAAGTATTTAATATATGACTATGAAGGCCTTTGCTAGCACAGGCAAATGCTACAGAGAACTGAACAGGTTTAAAAAAAAAAAAAAAAGATGTGAGTGAGGAAACCTTTGATCATCTCAACACTTTGATCCAAAATGTTTGTCTTTGAGAGATTCACCCCAAAATGAAAACTCAGTCATCATCCACTCCCCTTCATGTTGCTCAAAACATGTAGCCTTTTTTCATTGAACATAAAAGTAGTAATAAATAGTCCATAAGTATTTCAAGGCTGTTCTGCTGCTGCAGCTGTCAAGCTCCAAAAACTACAAAATAGTACCATAAAAAGCAGCCAATATGACTCCAACACTATATTTCAAGTCTTCTGAAGACATACGATAACTTTGTGAGGGACAAATTGATATTTAAGTTGTTATGGTACTTTTCTGGTGCTTGACATGCTTTTAAAAAATACAGTACAACAGCACAGTCACAGGAGCAGTACCCTAAAAAGGGCATCTTTAAACCTTATTTACCCCTATAATGTTCATAAAAACACAAGTAGTACATTACTACTATAAGGCACTAACATGCACCTTTTAGGAGTGCCTTTTAAGGGTACTGCCCCAGTGTACCCGAAAGGCAGGGTTCCTCAAATCCGGTCCTGGAGGGCAACTGCCCTCTAAAGTTTAACTCAAACCCTGATCAAACTCATTTACCTGTGATTTTCTAGTGATCCTGAAGACCTTGATAAGCTTGCTTAGGTGAGGGTTTGGAGCTAAACTCTGCAGGGCATTGGATTTGAGGAACTCTGCCGTAAAGGTTCAATTTTTGCACACCTTTCCTCACAGTGCAACAAACAGCCACTGTAGGCAAAAGAGCATGACAGACATTTTACAAGTTAATAATTTTTGTGCCTTGTGAAGAAAAATGTCTAATGTGTTTTGAGTGTATTTTTGGGAGAAGCAACCGAAAATTAAACAGTTCACAAAGGGCAGAAAGGTTAGGGTTAGGGTTAATCTTTCCAAAAAGATATGTAACCCTCCTATATTGGACTTATAAACTAAAGACAAGTGATCACTTTGCACTTGAAATATTTATATTCTCAGTCATACTGAAGTAAATCAGAGCACAGAATTGCAAAGACTGGACTAAAAATCTGGAATGTGAAAAAAGCATTTTCCCAAAGGTCTACTGTTATATTTACTGTTACAAATGCACTAAACCTGCTGAACTGCAATTTAGAATTTGCAAATTGCAGTTACATTTTGCAATCTAGAGTTGTAGGTACACTTATCCATGATTCATTAACAGGGGATGGACATTTTAGGAGACAGCACTTACTGTTGGCAGAACACCGCAAATCTTTACCTCGGGTTGAACTCTCCTGTTCCTGTGACTCTGCCGGGTGCCCCAGCAGTTCTGGAGGATCTCAAAGCCACAGCAAGGTGGAGTGGTCCCTTTTCCACCCATAATGGGGTCTGCCCATGCTGCAGTAACCACAGGCCTCAGTCCCACCACATCATGTCCACCTGTCGGTAAGGAAACCCTGAATTTAACCAAAACAACTTCGTCCTTTGATGATCTTCTAGGGCTCCATGGTCCAGACTGAGCAACCCGATGGGATCCTTTCCTTTTAGACTTCTACAGACATGTGCTTGTCCAAAAGATACACAATCTCTGGTTCTAGGAGGATGTGGTCGCACTCATTTCTCTGCACTGGATCTAAGAGTCCATTTCACATGCCATCTCTGCTCGAGGACATGTGTGTTGTAGGCAGGGATAAATGGGTGGTAACGTGGAGTGCACAGGGAGAGGTTGTGACGTGTGGATGAGACTCCACATGGGAGCCATCCTGAGCCGGAGGCTGAGCAGTGGGGGCTCTCAGTGCCATCTTCCTCTTCCTCAATGGAAAACATCAGGGGAGTGATCCCTGACAGTAGAGCTCCACTCAGGGGCAGCAGAATCGGCTTCTTTTGGGACTATTGGTAACTCCTCCATCCCAGAGGCCGTCTCCTGGAGACAGTCGGATATATTTCCTCCCCTCCGCTGCTTACATTCCCCCAGGACGCTGACAAACAGCAGCGAAGTGCAGAGAGGAAATCTTATCTCCCAGCATGCACACCTAGGCTTTGGTTTCTCCTGCTACAGCACGGAGAGAGTGGGAAAGCTAGCCCTGCCCTTCATAGTGATACCTCCGCCATTTGCCTCCATGGATAATATTTCTGACTGTTTTATCCATGGGGACGTGGGGTCTAATGTGTATACCCACATCTCTCAGCGCCACTTAGGAGAGGACAAATTGGATCTTGTGCACCTGCCATCAACTGAGAATGGGAATGTGTTCACCAGCTTTGTGTTTACATTGTAACTGACATTTGGAAGACCTTAGACATATCACTTAAATCGTGTCACTCAATGGTTATGTAACAGATGTTTCGCCTGCAATCACATGGCCGCTGGGGTTTTTGATGTGAGGTGGATGTGTTACAATCTACTATGACATTACAGGCCTTCTGGCAACAAATTTGTTTTAAAATAGCCGGAAACTGTTGTTAAATAAATTGACCTCTTCTATCGAATTTTTCCAAAGGTAACACAGATAAATTTGGATTAGGATCAGCTTTTGTAAAAGATTATAAACCAATAATACAGGGGTGTCCAATCTTGCTCCTGGAGGGCCACCATCCTGTAAAGTTTAGCTCTAACACACCTGCCTGAAAGTTTTGAGTGATCCTCAAGACTTTGATTAGCTGTTTCCAGTGCTGGAATGTGGCCCTTCAGGAGCAGGATTGGACACCCCTGCAATACCCACATTCACGGTATATCAGGGGTCACCAATCTTGGTCCTGGTGGCCAACCTTACCTGCAGAGTTTAGCTCCAACTTGGTCCAACACACCGGCCTTGGAAGTTTCGACTGATCCTGTTGCCCTTGATTAGCTGGTTCAGGTGTGTTTAATTAAGGTTAGAGATAAACTCTGTAGGGAGGTGGCCCTCCAGGAACAAGATTGGACACTCCTAGTTGTGAACACAGTTGGGAAATATGTTCATATTTTAAAGTATATAGAAAATTCACCAAGACTAAAATATTAAGCTCCAAGTTCTTATTTTAGAGGAATGTTATGGCAGTAAAAGAACTGAAGAATAGAAGCAATTCCTGTGAACTGAAGAAAGACTATACTATAATAAGAAATTATTTTGGCTATATAGTCATGGAAGCAAAAGAGTGATTTTGACTTACTGTGGCCCAAAAAAAGTACATCCAAGCCACTCTTACAAAATCATGAATATTGGCACATAAGATAATCAAATAGGTTTAAAAATCCAGTGGCTTCAACAAATGATGCTAGACCTTACACTTTTCTAGCCTTGCTATTTCTGGCTCATCTAATGCTACTTGTATTGTGCAAACTTTTTGTGGTTACTAAAGCCCTAATAATATAAACTAATTTAGGAAATTACAGAATATTTACGTACATTTTTACAGCGGGTCTATTCGCACGGGATTAGAATTACCTGAGGTAATTTTTCCAGACCTTTTTCCAGAAGGTAAAAGTCGCCGTAATCTTTACTGACATTGTCTGTAATGATTACTGAGATGACACATTCGGACGGGACTAAAATCACAGAGAAACTCTTTATTACTTATACCCCACCTTTCCATGTTAAACTAGTCCCGTCCAAATAGGGCTTAAATCAGTATCACCAATGATATTACAAATGTTTAACAATGTAAATTCATAAATGCAACAGACTGATGGCTAATGACCTAGCTGGCAGATGTGCAATTTAAGCATATGTAACGGTCAAGAAGTTGATATAAGTCATTCAGGTGAGAAAAGGGTCATCCAATAGCAGGTGTTGTAGAGTAATGGATTAACCACATGTGACACGTTTAGGAAGCCAAAAGATAAAGTAGAGGTAAAGTCTTCACCTTTGCTAAGACGTTATTTCTGCACATGACCATATATATGTGCGCCTTATTGAGACTACAGATGGCAGTCTATTTTAACCGGTTAAGTATGTTGACGACCAATTTAAGCCTGCACTTGCCCTAATAAAATTAAACGGTATAAGCAGTATGTATTTGACAAATAGTCAGTTAGGTCACCTAGTGTAGCACTGTCATTTTTAATAATATTACATAGAAAAAGCTAAATATTTAGGGAGATCTTAAGGAAGCCATGTATATATCTAATTTGGTTGGCTTATGAGACACACCTTTGAAAGACTATTTTTAACTATTTAAAAAAACACAACACTCAGCAAGACGATCAAAAAACAGCATAAGCATTGGCACAAAGTCCAAAGATGTCAGCCTGAATATAGCCGCAACAGCGCTCCAGTGAAGATGCATTTAAAGGCACAACTTTTGTGGGAGGGATTTGCCATGCAAACCGTCTAAAGGCCCGTTAACACTAAGTACGATAACTATATCAATACAGATATAGGTATTCTAAATTTAAAAGGATAGCAGAGTCCACACCACAACTGTAATGGAAACTGCATAGAGAAACAATATTGTTGGAATCACTTTCAAAACTATTTATTTCCTAATGAATGATAAAAAACATTAACAGCCAATCAGAATCCATCCTGCCTTAAAGAGCGGACAGATGACCTACATTGTGCACTTTATAGTAAACAGAACATTAACGTCCATCGGTGTGGATACTAAAATAGTTCTCGTTAGTTTTCTTTATAGTTATAGTATTAGCTTAGGCTTTCAGCATGCTAAATAAATCATTCTGTCACTAAAAGTAACTTGGTACACTTATATTCTATGTTCAAAAAAACTTGTGCTTATCAAGTTCCTAAATGTCTGTGCAAAACTTTCCGCCAAGTTGCTGTGGGATGTTGTCTTGCCAGGGCATTGCTCTGTGGTTGCTAATCTGGAGTATTTTTTAGCATGTTGCTATGCGTTTGCCAGGGTGTTCTGGGTGGTTGCTTACCCCTATGTCCCTATGATATTTGAGAAATGTCTTAGATCTCTCCTTTAGTGTAAGTCTATGGGACTTTTCACTTGTTTTATCATCTACCAGGCAAAAATACTATACCTATAAAAGTAATAACACACCTTTTGTTGTATCATTCACATCCGCTGCACTAACACCCAGGACAAGTTGCATGCTAAAACCTTGTCCTTAGGATTATGGGGTTTATTCTAAACCTTAGCAAGCACCATTGATGGAAATAAATGAATGAATAAGAACAACACTCCAATCTCTCACGAATACAGTTGGCATTTACTGATGCTAGAGATATACAGATGTCTATGTTCAACAGTAGAGTATAGTGCGATGAGTGGGCAGAGAGACAGACTGACAATGCCCCACTCACTTATGCCAGCATAAGCAGCATGAGTAACATTATCTATCAAGGTCAGCTGTCTGGGCCAGGCCTCACATGGGCTAATCCTTATCACACACACAAATACACAAACCCATATGCAGACACACAGCGGATGGGACAGGATGGCAATGATAACATTCAACATCTATTCATGTTTAAATTAAAATTTCAGCTGACATCTAATTACTCTGAGAAGCTTTGCTTTTGTTACTAGGGATTTCATTTTTGCTTTGACCTAGACTTTAAACGTGAAACGGTGAATCTGAACACAGATGCCCCGTGGGCTGTCTAGGCCAAGGATTGAGTCACAATGACCCCACTTTTGTCAGGGAAGCTACTTTTAAATTTCAAGCTACTTTTAACTACACGCTTGTACTTAACTTTTTTAAGTTACTAACATTGAAGATGTTAAAGGTATTACAAGTAAATGAGTAGTATAGTAATCACTAATTAACAAATTTTAAGTATAGGCCTGCACAAAACTTGATTTATAGACCTTTATTATTAATCCAGTTAATCCAGTAAAAGTTTCAAGAGTCTGATACTGAGTTCGTAATAAAAAAAATAAAAAAATTATGATTCTTTAAAAGAACTGACTTGAAAAGAATAATTTCTTTATGAATCAGACTACACTAGTCGCAATGCATACATTTTTGTTTTTGCGTGCAGTCATTGCTGACAAAAACTCAAGATGTGTTTTCTTTGCTATTTTGCGCTACAGTCCCTTTGAAAAAACATCTTTTTTTAATATTTAGACTGCAAGCTAATCATGTAAAAAATATAATTTAAATAGTTGAGCAACCCATGAACTGTAGAGGATAAAGCGGTTTGGCGAGCATCTTTTTACATGAGGCTTCTGATAGTTTTCTGCAATGAAAAGTTAGTTGTTTAGTGTATTTGTTATATATTTTATAGATATTGAAGGGGTGTGCTGAGCATTGAATGTGGTTTTCTGTCCTCTGTTTGAAACTAATGCAACTAATCCAACTTTTCAGCTGTCAGTCATCTTGAAATTGATCTTGAGTGTTAAATCAAAATATGCAGATTCATTTCAAGGCTATGACACAACCTTGAAGACATTCCACATTACCAAAGGAGGAGGAATCTGATATCAACATTTACAGGAACAACACTTTATTTTACAGTGTCAGTATTACATGTAGTTACTACAGTAATAACTATAAATTATGCATAATTACATGCAACTAACCCTAAACCAAACCAAACCTTAATCATAACCCTATAGTAAGTAGTTACTTAATTTCACTCAGTACTTCAATGTACAATTACAGTGTAACAAAGACACCTTAAAAAAAGTGTAACCGCACTTTATTTTACAGTCCTGTTTCCATGTACATACTATGTACTTGTTATAGTAATTGCAATACATGGGTAATAACTAGGTACTAACCCTGAACCTACTCCTAACTTAACCTTAACCCATACTTTATATTACCAGTATTTTCTTAGGAAAGCACAGTACACTGTAAGTACACAAGTGCATGCACTTTAAAATAAAGTGCAACCATAATTTCTACAGTCTGCAGGTAAAGATGATTATCTTACAGGATTATGGGCCTCAGTTAAATAAGCTCAAGAGACTATAGTTCCCTCAGTGCTCTCTGGTTGCCTGGTGAAGGGAGAAACCTCAAACCCTAGAAACACCAAGCAAGGGACTATATTGTTATTGCAAAAAGAATATCCCCCATGGTTTACCTAGGTTATCTTAAACTGAATTACAAACGCATGAAATCAATACAACCCCCTTTCTTTAATAAATTCAATAAATGCCACTCAGTTTGGTGTAGCATTAGTATACAAATATTTTGGGGCAACATTGTGGACTGCTCAGAGCTAAAGTGTACAACCCATGGGATAGACACACACTTTCACTCTTAATGCATAATAACGCTCTTTTCTTATCCGTGATCTAAGACAGTTTAATGAATGACATATCATTATATTACAAGTTAAAAATTCACAGCCCTAAAGGAATTACAATCTGACACCACAGCATCACATACCTGCTCATTATATATAGCGTTCTTCCATATCTTTTATCATCCTGTTCAACATCTTACCTTCTCTCCTATGTTTTCTCCTTCCCCTCTTTCTGATTCTGCCCTCGGGCCCATTTCTACTTCAGGCAAGGTAAGAGTAGAGCGATCGGATGAATCCAGGGAGCAAATTAATTAAGAAATCCAGTTCTAGTATGGACAGCAGCTACAGCGTGGGCTACAATGGCGCTGTTTGGGTGCTGTGACGCTTCAGCCAGTGAGCCTGCCGTCTAGTGCTGACATGTTTGGCCCGGGCAGGGAAGCAACCTGACGAAAAGGCATTGAGTGATGGAAGCAGATGCAGTCAGGCCACCACGCGCTCATCTGATGCCATCCGCCAGGTTCGGTTGTATTGCACTCGCATTCCTTGTGCTCTTCAGAAACACATTGCATGTCAGTGTCACGTTCAGGTAAACATACAAGTTTATTTTATTGTAGACGAATTACTTTCTTGGCATGTACGTACAATAGCGGTGTTTTAATATGCTGCATGGATTTTTTTTTTTAAGTATTATGATTTTATATATACACATTTTATGTGATAATATGATTAATTAATGAAAGGATTTTTGAAGATTGTGTTATTACAGACACTATACAGTGGTGCTTGTGGGTGGTTAAAGATCTATCTGTTTACTAACCACTTTCTGTGCCACTTGACCATTGGCGACCAAAGGAGTTTTCTGTCACACAAGTAAGCTGAGAACTGTTATGTCACTGTCTGTGCATCCTTAACACAATCATACAGTACACACTCGGACACACACGTAACAACATCAGTCAGAAGGCAAGGTGATCTTCCTTTGTAACAGACACAACACAGAATCTAAGCCTGCACACAAGTGGGCATTTCACTCAAAAGCAGATGAATGCAAGTTTGCAGTTAAATGTTGAGATGAGGGGTTTAAGCAAACTAAATTATTTGAGTCCTGCATATTTCACCAGACAATTGAGTTAACACATCTTGACTGAACATTACAAGGTCAAATTTTTTATTAAAATGAAACATGCACAGATGAATTGTTCTCAATAAGATCTATATTTATTAAAATAATAGATAGTGAATTTTCATTTCAATCCAACTTTAAGTAAAAAATATTGATATACATTTATTTAAAATATTGCTGTTCAATAAATCAGTTGTTGACTTGCTCTGACGATTCTCATGGCAATTTGTAACTATTTTAAATTTTGGCAAATTGGTATCGAATTTGTCTGACCTCAATCAAGCATTTTTGCACAAACTACTTAAGGTGATAGTTCACCCATAAATGAAAATTCTGTCATCATTATGTGACCCAAAAGAAAGATTCGTTAACGAATCAGACATTGCTATAGGCAAGTTAAACTTGTGAATTTTCCAAAAAAACTAGAGGTTCTGTTTAGCACCAAAAACCTGAATCAGATGCTGTTTGGAACCATTTTTAAGAGATCTGCGTTAACCAAACACAATCCTTTTTAAAACCACATTAGATCATCACCATTCAGTTGATGACATAACTAATCCAACCTTTCACTATTTCAGCACAGCATCTCATCAAGCAAGCTCCCCTTTGTAACACTTTCAGGTGTGCGATATCCCAGTAGGACATCACATGGAAACACACACCTCTACGACGGCTTATCATGACACATCTCAAGATTTAATCACACGATTAATCAGCACTGTTGGTGTGACAACGGCTCCATCACCAGTGTAGTAGAACAGGTGATCCTATTATATCATAATCACCGTCCTATGATGATGTAACTCCAATATTTGTTTATAAACAAAACATCTCTGATAAACATAATGAGATGGATTAGACTAGGCATTTCCATGAATAAACAACTGGTAACAGCCTATTATGTAACAACATTCCTTGTTTTATATATTGTTTGACAGCGCAATTGTATTTGTTGTGTGCTTCTGTAATTGTAGAGTTTGAGTGCGTCAACACAAGTGAAGTTTACTCTAACAAACATACAGCCTCATTAAGAGACTCTTGAGTCAGTAAATCCCCTACAAATCCAATTATGCCTTGTTAGGGTGAAGATGCATCCCAGCTGTCCAGAGCTTGTGTTAGCCCACTGAAACAATGGATTAGATAAAAGACACACTGGTCACAGACAGGGCAACATACACAAACCCATAGAATCTACTCAATTAAATAACAATTTGTACTCAATTTGTTTCAGAAGATTTCATCCCATGTGATTCTTGACCAAATCATTCTTTCAAGCCAGTAACTGGAATCGAACTGAACTGAACTTTAGTTTTGATGACGCAAGATGCACATCTGAAGTAGCTGAACGCTTTTTGAGCAACACATCACAAGTCGATAAACATGTCCAAAAAAATTAACGAATCAAACCTACAGGCAAAGTTGAAAGTCAGCTTTTCGATCACGTCTGACTCAAAAAGAACCGCATAAGCCTGTTCTAACTGTCGGCTCATTCATTTTTTTTTTTTTTTTTTTTGGTTCTTTATGATTCATTCATTTTGTACAGGTTCTTTAGTTCAACAATCCGTCCGGTTCATTCGGTGCTGCGCAAGGAGTGCACGTGCTACTTCGGATGTGTGACTCTCCTTAGCCAGCCCTATGCAAAGCATTCTGGGAGCTTAAAAAATCCACTGCCCAGTTTCAGTTAATGCTACAAAAATAATTTGGGGAGTCAAACTCAGTTCCTGGGGGGCCAATGTCTTGCACATTTTAGCTCAAACCCCAAATTAAACACAACTAAACAAGCTGATCAAGGCCTTCAGGATTATTAGAAACTTCCAGGCAGGTGTTTTAGAGCTGGTTGGAGCTAAACACTCCAGGACAGTGATTTAGATAGTCCCAACTAATATTTTTTTTTAATTAAACTTAACTTCTTTTACGTATATTTAAGTAGATTAAACACAATTAAATTAAGAAGAAACAAAATGTTTAGCAATTGTGTTGCTTTAACTCATTTTAATTCAAATTAACAAGCATCAAAAATATATTTTTTACAGCTTAAGCTGCATGCTGTACTGTTACAACCCTTCATATGCAAAAACATCACCACAGACAGGTGGACAAAAGAAAAGATAGGCTGTTGGCACGCTGTCCACATGGCTAGGGATGATCCAGAGGGCACCGGTAGATGCCAAAGAAATTCATTCATAATCTGCCAGTCAATTATTCAGAGAGGCCGATACTAATACAATATGTTGGCTTGGAAAGAGAGGGGAAGCTTAAGAAATGGTGTCCTATTTTGTATTTATGCTGACTGTTAAGACAGATATGGTGCTTACACACTTAAATATGCTAGCATGAGTGTGTAAACACTGGCTGGTCTTGTCATGTAAATCAGGTGTGTAGGGTGAAACCCGCTGCTCTCTGACACATCGAGGTGAATTGCCTGGTTTAATTTGGAGTATCCAGTATCATCAGGAGCGCTGCAAGCTCCCATAAGAAACATTATCAGGTGAGGAGTTCATCTCGATAATGGCTATATCATCAACGCACACTCGGTTGGAGGTCTAGGGCCTGCCAACACTTAGTTTATCAGACACCAAATCCACTTGAGTCAACATATTCCATTTGAGACTAAAAAAGCATTTGAGATTGATATCTCAACAACAACCTGACTGTTTTGAACTCACTGCTTATTAGCATAAAATGTTAGCATAGCATTGAAAATGAAGTCTGTAATTTGAATCGCAAGCCGTCTGTTTATACTGAACTGTTTTCTGGAGATATATAGCTAACTTTAAATTACTGGAGACAAAAGCTCAGGGCTGGTAATTGGAAGGTTGCTGGTTTGAAGGACATAAAGCACAATTGAGTCATGACCTATCACATTTGTGCCCTTAAGCAAGGCACTTAACCACAAAGTTCTCCAGCGGGATTGTAAGGGTTAAGGTTAGGCTGGTTAGCATGATCCAGTAAGCCCCTGCTGATAGACCTTAATGGCTTTTACACAGAATGTGTTTTTGCATTCCAGTGCGACTTTTCTGTTTTTTTTTTTTCTTTGTAAACATGCGCTAGACGGACGTGTTTGACCATTGCGCTTTCACTCAAAACAAATAAAAAAAAGTCATCCTTTTTCAAGATTTACGCTTTTCAATTAATAGTAAAATTCATCAAATTGAATTGAATAATCCTTACATTTTATTCATATTATGAATTAAGAATTTTAAATGAGTAAAAAAAAATTGTCATAATTGTCATAAAATGTCATCATTTACTCACTCTAAGTTTGTTCCAAACCTGTATGAGTTTCTTTCTTCTGTTGAACATAAAAGAAGATATTTTGAAGAATGTTGGTAACCATTGACTTCCATAGTATTTTTTTCCTACAATGGAAGTCAAAGGCTACCGTCATCTGTCTGGTTACCAACATTCATCAAAATATCTTCTTTAAGATTTATAAAAAAATGTTTTATTAAGCTCTCTTTTTTTTTTACTCATTTACATTTTTTAATTCATAATATAAATAATATGTGGATTCAATTCAATTTGATACAATTTTACTATTAACTGAAATGCGTAAATCTTGAAAAAAAGGCTTAATTTTTTTGAGTGTGTATGTCTCTCGTTTATAAACGCAAAAACGTATTCTGTGTGAATGGCCTCAGAAGCATCTTTCTCCATTGTAGGCTACTTAAAATTAGCCCTACATTTGACTAAATAATGTTTTGCAAGCAACATATAAATCATTAAATTATAGCAGATGTTTTAGCAGTTTTATGGATGCCTTTTGAAATCGTTTGCTGCCTTACATCTTGGATAGTTGCTATTAAAAGGATTGAGGCAATATGCATGTGTGCTGACTATGCTGTTTAATATTCGCATACAGTCATAAAAAGTCTTTAAACCTAATCTTAACAATACATATACAATTGCAAAAAAACTGCTTTTCACACAGTCTTTTATTAATAGCTTGCCATAAATCTTCCCGAGCTTAAATTAGAAAATATGTAGCAGTAAGTACAGATGGACGGTATGTTCCACGCACAAACTGGAGCTAATGATAGTACAGTGTCATGTCCAGATGGGCCACATTCAGTGAATCTCTCCTGCAGTCAAAGGAATGGTGGGAGCGCAACACCTCCGCTAAAAGAATTGAAACCAGCACCAGTCCACCGTTCCAAAGTAATACATTCAGTAGCACATTCAGTGCAACAGCTGTTTCCATGGCAGTGTGACTTGTTGAGCAGAAGTGGGCTCTTTCTCAGAGACTCGCCTCAAGGTCTTTACTGCCTCTCACTCTTATTGAAACAACCTTTTTCAGAAAACAAATGGTCTAGTTTCTCTGCCAGCTGACGTATTAAAGAGATGCGCTGTGAGAATCTTCTGGTAATACTGTTTTACAGACAGATTGAACAAAACAAAAAAAAAACAGTCCAACACTAAATCCATGACTAATCTTAAACAAATCCTCACGCGGGGTCTATTCTACAAGCAAAGAAAGCAACAGTCACTCAAGACAAGAATATCTTCAAAAAGTCATTGATTTCACATTTCAGGTTGGATCCTGGGCTCATGATTTCTGCAGTCTATAGTATATTTTACATTAAAGGAATAGTTCTTCCAATCAATCAATCAATCAATCAATCAAAATTATCACCATTTATGCTGTCACTTGTTGGTGTAATAAAGTGCACGAAGGAGTGGAGAAACAAAAACAGCCTTTAATAAATTCAAAACAGAAAACTCCCAGGAGAATAACTTAACGCAACCACATTAACATTGACGACGGAAACAGGGAAAACCAAACTAAGGGTACGTTTACACGAGAACGATATGCTTAGTTAAAACGGCGAAGTTTTTCTCCACGTACAGAGGATACCATTGTGAAAACGATGCCCATTCACACGGATCCGTGAAAACGACTAAAAACGCTGTATTCTGCTGCCAGGCCTTTAGATGGCGATGAAACACTATAGACTGAACACGTAATACGCATGTGCATGACATCATCGTTTTCACAGATTCACGTTTTTATTGACTACACGAAGACCGTTTTCAAAAACTGGTTGCGTTTTCAGGCAACGCAGTTGTCGTGTAAATGAACGGCCAAAACGCATAAAAAGTCTTTCGTTTTTAGTTGAAAATGGTTTCGTGTAAACAGCCCATAAGACAAACTAAACATAATTGTGACATATACACCCTCATGTCATTCCAAACCTGTTTAACTTTGTTTTTCCACAAAAGATGTTCTTTCTTCCATGGAACACAAAAGATGTTTAACAGGATGTTCATGCTGCTCTCTTTGGATATAAAGAAAGTGAATGGTGACAAGGGGCTGTCAAGCTCAAAAAAAGAAAAACCTTAATTAAAGTTATATAATAACCTAGGGTATTATTATAATATCCTATATTGTTTGGGTTTTGAAAAGAGCAGCGTGAACATTCTGCTAAACATCTTTTGTATTCCATTGAAGACAGAAAATCATAGATTTGGAATGACATTTGGATGAGTAAATTATTAAAAAAACTGTCTTTTTTTTCTGATAAACTACCACTTTAAAAACACACAGTGTTGAATCTGGAAACAGGAGGATATTATTCGCTCTACAGCAGAACAGGTCAGCCATTATAGGCAAAATGCCACCAGTGTGTATTGCAATAATCAGAGGACAAATGTCACCAACCTGTCATCCATTTTAAAAAAGAAATAATAATTTATGGCAGTATTTTCAAAATAGATGCACGGGTAGTTGTCAGCAGAAACAGGCACCCACAGTTTCATAACATCATGTTGTAACTGCTTTATGGGTTTACCTTTGCATCAGTGTTGTGGTATTGGCCAAACCCTGTATACCCAATATTGGGTATCTATGCAAATTTTTCCATCTGCCATTGGTCCAACAAACAGATAGTTATGCCCCAAACTTGAGTCAATGGTGCTTACCTACATGTCTGTAGTTAAAGCCATTATGAACATTTTAATAGAGGTTTGTTTATATGCACATTTGCTGCACGATGTTATGAGTCATCCCTTTGAACAATGTTAAATTCACCTACCTTTTTCCCCAAAGGAAGGCTAATGTTCTTCTCCTTTATGAGGGTTTCTAGTTTATTCCTTGCAGCTTTTCTGTTCAAAGAAAACATTTTCTATGTTTTAGGAAATGCTACACTGAAACAAATGGTGCAGTTGAATTTCTTTTCACTCAGAAATAATTACAAAGAAACAGCAATTAACACATTGATTTAAATGTGTAATTTTGAAGTACAAAGACTGAAAAGTATTTTCTTGTAAAACGCCAAATATTTTTGTTTTATTTTATTGATTCAAATGTCTTTCATTTTACAGTGTAGGCCTACATGTAAATTAAAAAAACTCATTTATATAGGATATAGAATTATGTGCAGTTTAAGTCCAGTGTATCGTTCAGTCTGATGATATATATATATATATATATATATATATATATATATATATATATATATATATATATATATATATATATATGAATAGTTCTGGAAGCTGCGAGCTACTAGTGACCCCAGCTGGTTAAAAAGGTATTTCATATAGCCTATTTATTTTCTCTACAGATTTGTCCTCTATTAACTCTGTGTAGCATCATAAGCCTAAAAATTTTTTTTGCAGATGTCATAAATCTTTAAAAAATGTATAGGCTAACTTGCACAACTTCATGCAACTAGGCTACAACAACGGAAATTTAAAGAATGCTTTACAACAAACTAGAAACGTCGTTGTCTACTAGTACTAACGTTACTTACTTTTTGTCCATAGTCAGATGCCCTCATTTAAAATGGTCTACGGAAATTCATACATTTCTGTCCATCTTCTTCACATCGAGTAGCCAATATTTGATGGATTAGTGTACTGTAGTAAACGGCAGCGCGCAGAGTGAAACTGATGAGGGCGGCAGGCAGGTGGCGCGCCTCCCACGCGCGTATTCCCTCTTGTTGCAGTGGCCGCCGTAACCATGGTGACAACGTTACAACGCAGAGATTGTACAACGTGAAATACGATTGAAAGTTTTGTTTTTCCGTTTAAAGGGAAGTAAAGCCACAGTTGGATGTTGCTTCAACTTTGGCCACTTTAGGTGTGTGTTTTTTTTATTATTAAAACTAAAAAGAAAAAGATTTTATCTTTTTAATCTTTTATGATATTGTTTTACCCTAAGCATATCCATTAAAATAATAAATAATTATATATAAATATATGTGTATGATTTAAACAATGAGTGCAATAAACCATTTCAATATTTATCACGCGAAAATGATTTAACTATCTATCAATTTTTTTTATGACTGTCCCTTTCATCACAACCAACAACAACAAAAAAAATTCTCGAAAGTCGTTTACAACAGTGTTATTGAAAAGCTTTTTTTTAAAACCTATTTATTTTTAAAAAACGTGTGAAGAAAACAATGAAAAATATTTACAGCATGCAATTTTGTCAAGATTTGCAAAAAGTGTGAAAATATTATGTTAATATTATTTGTTGTATACTTTTTATTATTATTATTTTTAAATATATATATATATTAAAATGGCTGAATTTATGTGTCATAGCCTAAATAGTATAAATAGTAAAAAATAATAATAAAAAAAAAAAAAATAATAAAAAAAAAAAAAAAAAAAAAAAATATATATATATATATATATATATATATATATATATATATATATATATATATATATTTTTTTTTTTTTTTTTTTTTTTTATTATTATTATTATTATTTTTTTTTATATATATATTTTTACTATTTATACTATTTAGGCTATGACACATAAATTCAGCCATTTTTCTCCAAAAAATACTTAAAATGTAATTTCCTCAACAGAATGCCCTTAAACAAATCAAATGAGATGTGGTGACAAATGTTTGTGATTTTCAGAAAAGCTGACAAAATCCAGAATTCTTGTGTGATGCCTCTATGTGCTGGTTTTATACCAGTAAAATATTGATTATAATATCAAGAACACTAAGCAATTACATTACATTACACTACATATCAATTTTCTTTCAGTTCCATTTAGTCAAGTAGGCTTTTTTGAAACTCAGGCCACATGATTATGTGATGATGTCTTAATTTTTTCCTCATGACTAAGTGAAAAGAGACAGTGCCGTGCGTGATTTAGAGGCTTCAAGAGACAAAAAGCTCAACAAATGTGTCACTCTACCTGTAACTGATACAGCATGCATCTTTAATAGAGGTCTTGTCTATGTAACAGAGAACAAATCCTGTATTCACACCTCATGCTTCTGTTCAATGACAACAGTGTCCCATCCTAAATGATACAGTGACACAAAATACTACTATTAATATTACACTATTGCAGCACGAATGGAATTTATATTATTCAGTGGACCATTTAGGTCCTCGAGTGCCATTAGGCCCACACAAAGGCCTATATCCTATTAAATATATGCTACTCTATTAATTATTATCTTAATTAAGATAGCCTAGTATTATATCTGATAAACAAGTCAAAGATTTCAGGCCTACATGTAGACAAACATTTTCATACTGGCCTACAAGAATAATCAGATTTTGTGTGATTAATAAGCAGCAAATTTTTTTTTTAAAAATGCAGCAATTCACATTTTTCATAGCATATAGGTCTAAGTAATCGATTTTTGCCTGTAAACTGTGCAGGAGAGGACTCAAATATTTTATGTTTTATTGCTAACTTTTGGCCAGTATGTTGGTCTGAAATAAGAAATGATAATTATTGAGAAATAAATAATTATAATCGATTAGTTTAATTTTTTTTCTTTTCGACAAACCTCCTGTCGAGAAGAATCTGCTGTTACCAATTGCACACTAGCTGATCAGCTGACAGCTAGCCGAGTAACAAGCGGAGGTAAGCCGGAAGTGTCTTTCAAGCAAATAATATTGAACAATTTACTGAAAAATGCACGAATAATAGCCGTGTATTTCAACCACACTTGATTTTCAAACATACTTGAGTTTGTATGTGTTTTTTTAGTCTTCTGGGACGAGCTTGTTTCCGACCACTGAATTTATTCGTGTGATGTAAAACAATGTGCTTAGTTATGAACAGATATTTTGCATCCATATTTTCTGTATTTATCTAACGAGAATTTCTGGGTACATCACGACGGCAGAGTTATTTGACGTGCTTATCCATATATTACAGTCTCAGTCCATCTCTGCAGAACCTATGGCTGTGTCTCAAAACCTAGGGAGCTGCCCTACTAGACAGCATTCATAATAGTTATGTCTGTATCTGTCGTCTATGCTGTAAATCCATTATTTGTTTGTCTGTCTGTCTTCTGAATACAGGCTAAGATGAGGAAAAACAAAGGGAAAACCAATACAATTGAAAAGGAGTTTGTGTTTGAGTTTAAGGCAGGAAAACATCACTGTGTCCTCAAAGTGCCACTTCAGTTCCCACTCAGAGAAAATGTCAGTGATCTTCATGGGCGGATCATGCTGCTTCATAAAATCCCCTGTTTTGTAGAAAATGGTAATGTATTAACATTTATTTGAGCATGTATCAGATTCAATCCTCAGTTTATCAACACATTATTTTCAAATCGTGAATATGAATTACTGTGTAAACCCTCTAACGCTTCTGCTTTGATTTTAGACTTGAAAAACAGACTCGTTAGTTTCATAGAGAGGGAAATGTTAGCGGATTACGACCGTGAAGCAGAGGCAGCCTTGCAGAGACTCACTACTGGAGAGGTTGACGTCAACAAACTTACAAATATATGGGCCAAGGCCTATTCTGAGGTAAGAGCACAGTCTCAATCTAATAATTAAATTATTTCGGTATTATTTCATTCCTTCTACATCTACACCAGCACCACTTTAGCTTTTAATTCTAAATCAATTTCCCTTTATTAAGTATATGTCAAGTCACTTTTATTTACATTATGCTTTACACAATACAGGTTGTTTCAAAGCAGCTTCACATTAGTAAATCAGGTCAATTTTGAATCGAATTCAATTTAATCTGTTTAACAGCTCTACAGATGTTAATAGTGGCATTATATTTCAGCTTTAATTTAGTATGATGATTCAATTTCAAATCATTGTTTCAATGTTGCAAAGTTCATTAATTATTAATCAAGTTATGATAAGCAGCTCAACAGAAGGCAATAGTGCCATTACTCAATTCAATTCTGTTAAATGTTTATTCAGTTAAGTTTAATAACAGTGTGTATGTTGCAAAGTTAGTGTCATAGATAGAGATGCACCAGCAGAAAATTCAGGTTGTGCTTGCCGAAAACCGAAGCCGATAAATAAATAATAACCAATTAACTAATCTAATTAATGTAATAATCAACACTCAACTAGCTAAAACTGAGTTGTACAAACATTTAAATTACAGTTTTTTATTAACAGAATTTTTCTAGTTAAGTTTGTTGGTGAAATAAACCTTTAAACGACAATAAACTGTAATAACTTGTTTTCATGACAGATTTATTAAAACATACAATAAATAGGCTAATGAAGTCTTCACTAACAGGTTAAGTAAAAACTGAACACAGTCAAAACATGCAATCAGAGAAGTGATATGGAACTGTAATGCGGTCAAGACCTGCCTGGAACTACTTTAGCCGCGCGTTTCCCTGAAAATAATTGCATAGCTTAGAGCGTTCATCAACCAATCAGATTCAAGCATTCAACTGCCCTCTAGTATAAATGTCTATTTCGGTCACTGATTTCGATCCTCCAAATCCATTTCGGACTGAAACCGAAAATAGCTACTGAAAGTTGTTGTTTTTTCCGGAAAGACATTTTGCCAGCTGAACAATTGTTATGTTTTTTACACAACAGTACAATGCATTAAACGCACTGTAATTCTATCCCTTACAATCTCATTTCCATTCCAGTCAAAAATTAATTATGGCGCTATGCTGATTAAGGTCCATTACTCAGCTCAATTATTTCATCCGATAGCATCAATGCAGTTAAATCAATTGAATTACTCAATATCAGTCGTCTTTTAATTTGCTAATTTGTCTTTTAAACCAATAAATCACACTGGCTCTGCCCACACAAATAATTCCTTTGAAACAGAATATCTGTCCTATTTCCACATTTAAGAAGGTCAGCCCGACCATCTGCATTAGCACTTCAAAGTATTGCAGTTTAAATTCTGCTTCCACTTGCTCCAGCAAACTTATAAAAAGAAAGCAGAATCCGCCCCCTCCCTTTTCTATGAAGCGCTGATGGCTCACAGCTATGCACACAGGATAACCATTAACATTTTACAGCAGCCATACACAAATACACATGGATGCTCTCCAATCTATTTCAAGCCCATCAAATGGCCTTTTAACGACCACCTGGTTGTTTGTGTAAAAAGATTCTTATGGTTTTATTTATAGCGGTTAATTAAGCTTCCAGGTCTTTCTCCATATACAAAATATGTAGGAAAAAGTTCATCTAATGTATAAAAATAGGTTACACAACCTATTCTTTTATTTAGAAAAAAATATGAACTATAAATATTAATAAAAACATCAAGATTTAAAGACCCCCGTGGTAAAAAAAAATTGAGTTTTTAATGTTGTTTGTATGTCTATGGGGTGTTTTTACTATGCTTTAAGACAAACCATGTGCAAATTCATAAGTCAACTCCATTGCAGCTGAGTATTTTCTCCTTAAAACTGCAATATAGACAATATAGCAATATAGCGGTTGAATTATGTATATGATGTATATTACGATGTTATGATGAACTATATGTCTTTCTCCACTGACGTTCTATGGTGTTCAAAGCGTTTCTGACTCAAAGCTGTCTGACTCTGCGAACGGGAACATGGTTTATGTAACATATTAGCAACACATTATTAGCTCTTTGAGAACGTAGTCAAGCCAAAGGCTAATCATATCAATTACCGTTGTAGAGAGCGATACATAACACGCATTACCATTCTGATACATCGACTTTTGTTGACGAGCCTGTATAGTTCACTCTTCTGAATCAGTTTTTGGTATAAACATTGATGGCTAAATTAAACCAATATTTCCACTCGCCACTGTGTAGCATTTATTACAGTTGATCGAGTGGATCAGGAAGTCCGAGCTGGTGTGATTGAGTGGAGACAGGGACAAATTTTCATGGCTCAGCATATACGTAATGAATCATGGGTGTAGAGTTACATTCAAGCTATTTTAAGGCATGACAATATTATTTTCACAAATTTTGATTATCTAAGATCAGTTTTAATGGATACAATTATTGACTGCAGGGGGACTTTAAAACAACAACAATCAAAAGCATTTAGGGAAATCAATTTATGTAGTTCCAGTAGGTGACTAGTTGGTACAGAACAAGTAGTCAGCAAGTCGATTACTCTTGTGCCACCCTGGTAAGTGTGTCTGTTCTGTATCATTTCTGTGTGTAGACTACACTGGAACATGCCCGTCCTGAAGAACCCAGCTGGGACGAGGATTTTGCGAGTGTCTATCATGAACTGATCCACTCTCCAGCCTCAGAGACCCTTCTCAACCTGGAACACAATTACTTTGTCAGTGTCTCTGAGCTCATCAGCGAGAGAGACATGGAGCTCAAGAAACTTCAGGAGAGGTTTGTGTGGGAGTTTGCAGCGAGATGGAATTCTGTTTTATGAGGCAAAATGCCAGGGAGTGCAATTTGGATAATGAGCTCTGAACGTAAATGCAGAATGTCTCCATATTCAGTCAAAAATAAGTAGTTTTGTTTAATTGCATAATAGGGCAGATGGAGTACTTTATTTGTGTACTTTTTTTTTTTAAAGATAATGATTATATTAATTGTTTGAACAGAAAACCTGTGACTGAAATGCAAGTCAACATTTGGACACAACTTTATTCTTTATTATGACTTTTTTTTTACATACATATGAAACTATTATTTCTTTTTAATATATGCACTACCATTTAAAGTTGTGGTGTTAGATTTGTTTGTTTTTAAAAATAAATCTCTTATGCTTGCCATGGCTATATTTATTTGTTTAAAAATTTATAAAAAATATTTATTTATTCCTGTGATGCAAAGCTGAATTCTCAGTTCTCAGTACAATTGTATATAAATATAATAATACATATACACACACACATATATATATATATATATATATATATATATATATATATATATATATATATATAACACTTACTTTTATGTTGATGTGATTAATCGTGATTAATCGATTTGTCAGCTATATATATATCTTCATAAGAAACATGTCCAAAAGTCCAAAACTCCTACTATGAAATAGATGAAATATTACAATTTGTCTTTACAGACAGGCTGTTGAGATGAATAAAGTCATGCAGGAGCTGGGAAAGAGTTTGTGTGACCAGGATGTGAATACCGTGGCTGCCCAACACTTTGATGCACAGCAAGTAAGACCAAACTGTCAGTCAGATTGAAACAAACTATAATAATGCAAAACATATGAATGACTCCAGATTCTTCTGTTTGGTGTTTTTGTGATGGGAAGGTGCTAGAGAACAAGTGGGCCAGTGAACTGAAGCATGTCACAGGCATCCAGAAACACGAGTACCAGGAATGGGTGATGAAGCTTCACCGGGACCTACAGAACCCCAACAACAGCACAATAAAGTGAGTGAAAGAGAAAGATGTAACGATAATGATGGCATTAAGATTATGAATCCTTGCCGAGGTGATCAATGATTGTGTCAGGTGGTGAAGTGAATAGTAGTAGAAATCAGACACAGAGAAACTGAAAGCTGCCCATGTGCGAGTAACATCCTCAAAGAGATTCTTCTGGTTCTGATTTAGGAAATTCTGCCTTAGACATTTCATTCACTTGACTGTGAATGTTTTTAACACCACATTAGATGCGGTTTCAGTTCGAACTGATTCTTACTGCATCCCCGCTTTGACACATTGACACCGTCTAGCACATGAGTGAATAGTGTTACACTTGAGCCAACGGCAAAACAACTGTATTTATCATTGTGATTGATGGACGGCGAGGAACTTTAGAAGTTGAGCTTGTTATTTGTGTTTCAGCGAGGAGATCAAGGTGCAGCCCGGTCAGCTGGGGGAGGCAGGGGAAGCGGGGGCTCGGCTCTTCGAGGAGCAGCGACAGCTGGAGGAGAGCTTCACCATCCACTTAGGTATGGCGTTTCCTTGGAAACATTGGGCGCTACAAAACTGCACATAAAAATACCCACATACAACAAACCAGCGCGGGGATTTACGCCCACTTCCAATGTGTTTTCAGTCTGCCTCTCAAGGTCATTATTAACAACGTTTTGATCATATGTAGTGGACATGTTCAATTAATGTTTGACCAGAAAGGGTCCAAATGCATTTTGTCTCGATTTAAAACTTCTTTTTGTGAAATGTTTTGCTTGCAATATTCTTTGCCTTTATGTTTGATAATTTAGTATCTAAATATAATGACATTGATGCACATTCATGCATTTTTAGTTGTGATTTAACCAAATATTTTTCGGGCCATTCTACATAAGGATGCACCCATTTTAAAATTCTGGGCAAGAACGTAATCTAATAATTGAAATGTAAATTCATGGCATTCAAATGAAAAGTAATTTTAAATAAGTGTTTTATAGAGTTATAAAGTCAAATTGTGTTGTGAGATATAGCTAACTTTCTCGCCATTGAGTTTATATCTCAGAATTCTGTGTATATAACTCGCAATTGCGAGAAAAAAGTCCTTTATATCTTGCAATTCGAACTTTATAACTCGCAATTGTGAATTTATATCTCACAATTCTGACTTTATAACTCGCAGTTCCAAGAAAAAACATCAGATTTGTGATCATATTTGAGATAAAAAGTCGCAATTACCTTTTTTAATTTTTTATTCTGGGGTGGAAACAAGCTTCCATAGACTTTAGATGCCACAACACTATAAAGTACAGTATAAAAATGGACATACATTTTGAGATTAGCTACAGATTACATGTAACAGTGTTATTAAAATATTAGTGTTAATAAATATTAACTAAAATGTTAACTAAGTGAGCATTAGAAGACATATCATATATCATAAATATTTGATATCGAACCAGTATACACTTCTGTTCAAAAGTTTGGATTCAGTAATTTATTTTTTAAAGAAATATAAATACTTTTATTTAGCAAGGATGCATTAAATTGATCAAAAGCGACAATAGAGACATTTATGATGTTTATTTCAAATAAATGCTGTTCTATTGCACTTTCTATTCATCAAAGAATCCTGAAAAAGGTTGTTGAAAACTGTTTTCAACATTGATACTAATAAGAAATGTTTCTTGAGCAGCAAATCAGCATATTAGAATGATTTCTGAAGGACCATGTGCCACTGACTAATGAAAATTCAGCTTTGCATCAGAAATAAATCGAATAAAAAGCAGTTATTTTCAATTGTAATAATATTTCACAGTATTACGTTTTTACTGTATTTTTTATCTAATAAATGCAGCCTTGGTGAGCATAAGAAATTTCTTTCAAAAACATAAAAAATCTTACCGACCCAAAACTTTTGAACAGTAGAGTATATCCAATATTAACCGCACATCAAAATATTTATTTTTAAATAAACAGATACAAAAATATTTTGCGTATATTTCTGTCTTTCAGGGGCTCAGCTGAAGACCATGCACAATCTCCGTCTGCTGCGATCTGATGTTCTGGACTTTTGTAAGCACCGTCGGCACAGCAGCAGTGGGGTGAAGTTACGGCGACTGCAAACTGCCCTCTCGCTCTACTCCACATCGCTCTGCGGCCTGGTGCTGCTGGTCGACAACAGAGTCAACTCGTACAGTGGCATCAAGAGAGGTATCATATCTAATTTGTAGCATTTCGTTGCAAAGATAAACAAAAGTCAAAATAAAAGACAACTAACATAATAACATCTTCAATTGTTCCTATGACCTCAGACTTTGCAACAGTGTCTAAGGAGTGCACAGACTTCCACTTCCCCAGATTGGATGAGCAGCTGGACATCATCCAGCAGGTGGTGCTGTACGCACGAGCTCAGCGCAGCAGCAAGCAGAGAGAGCAGCCCGGTGAGTGACACAACAACTGTGTGTGTGTGTGTTTGTGTCCGTCCAAAACCAGCACCTCTGCATTGCACCATCGCATATCCAACTTCATTCCCACCACGAGGAAGAGTTCAGTTTCATTCGACAGGGACTATGACAGGCTACAATGAAACTTGATACACATTTTTTTTCAAGATGCACAAATGTTTTGGCAGAAAGTGGAGTGCACTGGTACAGTTTAACTGTTTGTAATAACTGTTGCATATTTAATTACCACAGTGAAAGAGAACTCTTATTACCATGATAATATCTTTTTTTTGTTTTTTGCTTTTCGACTTTTGTTAAGTAATTTGCAGTGAATTTAAACCACTGAGATTCAAATTCTATTGTGTGGTAATTGGTACAATAAGAGACTTATTTTAAAAACATTAAAACATCTAAATTATTCCAAACTTTTGACCGGAATTTTATATACATACAGGGGTTGAAATTTTTATACATATACATTGTATACATATATACATTTCATCCCAAAATCAAAAGGAAATTACATTAAACATAAATGTATTTATTTATTTAAATTAAGCACATCATCCCAACCCAATTCACAGCAGCCTGCTTTTTTTTATTATTGAAATAAATATTTACTTTTTTGGTGCCTTTAGTGCGTTTTTTTATAGACATTTTTCTGCCTTATTTTTTTTTGTATATGAAAACTAAGCACATTTTCTCCCAAATTCAATTACTATCATGCAAATAAAAATTGTATATTATTTAAATTGTAAATTGTGTTTATACATTATTTTTATGTGTGATGATTAGAATGGAAAAAAATTGTTTAAATTTATGATAGTTACAAACTCAAAAGTGAAGCACAACATATTTGGATGCATTACACTAATACACATCTGATTTTGTTTTATAGAGATGACAAGAAATGGAGGAAGTGAAGACAAAAATAAGATCATAGATAGGAATTCCTCCAATATCCTCCCAGGTAATTTGAACATTTCCGTATGCTTTTAGCGCTTGGTTTGATTAGTCCTAACATGCTGTGGTTTTTCATAAGGTGAATTCTACATCTCTCGCCATTCCAACCTGTCTGAGGTTCATATTGTCTTCCACCTCTGTGTGGATGATAACGTGCGTTCGGGGAACATCACAGCGCGGGACCCGGCCATCATGGGCCTGAGGAACATCTTGAAGGTCTGCTGCACCCATGACATCACCACCATCACCATCCCACTGCTGCTGGTGCATGACATGTCTGAGGTAAGAGTAGATAGATGACATTTCACTTCATTAAAGAAAACATTTTTATTGCTGTACTATTTTGTAAACATTTACAAACAATGAGTTATGTTTACATTGTTACAATTCATGTCTGAATTCCTAAAAGTGTCCAAAGCCTGAACTTTTGAGCCGCTAGACACAATTTTGATTGGAACGTCTGTAAAAATTGTAGTTGAGGACTTAAATATCGTAGGGTGTTCAAAAACCCAACTGAGCCTCAACTTTTCTATTACTGGAATCTATAACAATCTACATTCTAAGTGTGTTCCAGAGCATTCTGCTGCCAACTACCATCATTAAGATGTTTTTGTGGGAATGTTGGAGGCTTTGGCCCTTTACATTGGCATCTAGTTCTAGAACATGCAAACAAGCAGCCAAACAAAACAAAACATTCCATTTTAACCACCTGCGTCACGCTACATATATCTGATATATTTGCTCTCAAGAAGCAAAAAGCATTTCTGTTCACTTGTGATTGGTGTTCCTATAATTCAGCATGCATTTGTTTTCCTTGAAAATGTTGCTTCATTGTGCACGCTTAATTACTGTAATTTATTAACAAGCCAAAGCATGTGATCTGGCTTGCATTGATGTGTGGAAAATGAAAAGGGCCATGTCCTATTATGCAAAAAATTATATTCTACTTAAAATATGAACACATAAATAAATAAAGAAATCATCATTTTGAATCCTAGAGTAAATTTAGGTTGTGATGGGAAATGCTTTGCAAAGTTTTCGAAGCAGTTTGAAACTGGTGGTGCCTGCTGGTAAAAACGGTGTAAATGCAATGAAAACCCATCCAAAACGTGCATAAACACACGTTTTACAATCCATTTGCAAATGTATCTATTAAATGCAATAAATCATTTAAAACCATTAAATATGAAGTGTCTGTATAATATAATATTTAATAAATTGTAGGGCTTGTTTTATGGAGAGCTTGGTTAATCAGGCCAATAAGAGACTTTTAACTTCAACTCTTCCTTATTATACAAATGTGTCATTAAAAATGTCTACAAATTCATAAAACTATGGTTCATGTGTTCACAGAGATCATTGCCCCCTAGCAGCGAACCATTGAAATTTCTAAATGTTTCGAAACAGTTATGACATAACGAAGCCTCGTTAACTAAAATCACGTGACTTTGAACGTTTGAAACATGTTGCGAATCACTGGTTCAAAACGAATGATTTGCAAGGGTTTTGAAGCTTCACAAAGCGCCAATCACTAAATTTAGGCATCACAACATTAAAAATGGATTTTTTTTTTGAGATGTAACTTAACTGTGAGTGAGCATAAGGTGACAGCAAAGGTAATTGACAATGTAAAAAAGAGGAATATGCATAAAATATTCAATATTAGGCAGTATATAACCAATGTTGACATATAATTTAAATAATGAACGATAACCAATGTGGTGCCGAGATTTTGTCCTGATTAAATTGAACTCTTTAACTTTAGGTTAAATTTTAACTTGGATGCTCAACCTCAAAACTTGTCATCTAATTTAGAAATAGTCTGTTTTGGATCAGGCCGTCTGGACTGACCAGAGGAGTTCTGGGTAAACGAAAGCCTCAATCACAACAGCCTCTCTGACCACAGGCCGATGTTGAGGAATGTTCAGTGTTCAGGAAATGTTTTTCATCTGAACAGGAACTGTGTGTTCTCCCAGCCAAAGGCCAAGGATGCTTATAAGGCTGAGGTCTTAAGCCCTTTTGGGACAGGATTCGTTTTTAGGACGTACATGTCTGTAATGTAATTGTTACTTTGGACTTCTATAATGTTTATCGTCGAATGTCTGTAGAAATCGACAAGATAAGTGCGACTATTGCATTCATATTGCTGTTACACAGAAATGTCTCATCACAAAATGATCTATAGTAAAATATTAAACGTGTGACATGAAAATGAAAGTGAAATTAATTTGAGATCTGAATAGTCCTTATGAGAAGTTGTTGTAGTTCTTCACTTTGTGGAAGTTTTTCTCTACAAAGAGTTGTTTGGTACTTTTGCATCCCGGTTAAATATTATCTCAGTCACTGATTTGATCCCTCTCTTCCTCCTCTTCTGTACAGGAGATGACCATTCCTTGGTGTCTGAAACGAGCTGAGCTGGTCTTCAAGTGTGTGAAAGGTGGGCATGCAAAGAGCACAAATGTAGAATGTGCAGAAACTGCCATTGATTATCATATTCTATCAATATCCTTTGTAAAATACTTTAGTTGAAAATATAACCATCCCGTTTAGTTGGTTGTGTAAGACCAGCCTTAATGTGGATATTTTTCCCTACTAGTAACAAATATCTCTATTATGTTTTTTTACATTTTCAACTTTCTTTAGTGTGTAATGTTGCTGTTTGAGCATGAAAAAGGTCTGCAAAGTTACAAAGCACAAAGTCCACTCCAAAGGGAGTTATTCTCTATATCAGTAAGCACTTGATTGTAGTCTTCAGTTTTCTTCTGGGAATGTACACGTCACAACATTCCTCATTTAAATAACTCCCGTAGAAGGCATATGAGTTGTGTTAGTAATGTGTTGAATGTTTTGGTTATGGTAAGGGGTGTGATATTTCTGAAACCCATTTGAAGTGGTTGACTAATCAAACACACTGGTCCAGCTGACCAATCAGAGCACATTGCGCTATTCGGAAGGATTGGCTTCATAGAGACAGGAACTAATCAGAGCGTTACTGACAGACTGGGAAGAGAGGTGCTGCAACAATATCAAATATCTGAAAAATAGTGTTTTTTGATCATTCAAGCTTGAAAAACTATTCCTGTAGACCCTTAAAAACAAAATAAACACTTTGTAAAAGAGCATAATATGGACTCTTTAATATACTATTTTTTAATAATATTTTGCAAGACATTACATTATTCTTTACATATTATTTGGGAAGAACATTTTCAAGTAATTTCCAAGGTCAACCCTTTAGAGGATAAAGCATATAACAAAACAAACAAATAAAAAAAATTAATTGTTTACTTTTGAGGGTCAATAAGAGTAGTATAATCAATCAATTTAGTAGAGTATTGTTGTTCATATTTACTTATCTTCTGTGTCAAATAAGAAGTCATTTTCTCCATTATCTCTACTTAAAACAATATGATAATGGTAAGAATGCAAATTGAGTCTTCTTTGCTTTTTTTATTTAGGTTTTATGATGGAAATGGCCTCCTGGGATGGAGGAATCTCACGGACTGTTCAGTTCCTTGTTCCACAGGTTAGTTTTAGCCTCATTGACAGTACAACAGTGTCTTTTTTTATCTAATAAGTGACTATTCAGGAAATTTACTGCCAGTAGAATAAATAAAGCATAATATACTAACTGTAATCTCAAACAATAGTGTCCATCGGTTGACAAATGCTTACAGGCTTAGTGGACTCTTCACATTCACAGCTGCCTGTTTTACTCTTTAACACCTTTTAAAATAACTCCTCTAAACTAAACCCTGTTGTCTAGATGCCGAACACACTGTATACTTACACTGTATATATGTGTACACTATCATTCAAAAATATGGGGTCTGTAAGATTTGTATGTTTTTGAAATTTATCAAAATACAGTAAAAACAGTAATATTGTGGAAAAATTAATATGTAAAATATGTTTTCTTTTTGAAAATATTGTAAAATGATCCGTCAGAAATCATTCTAATGATTTGCTGCTCAAGAAACATTGTGAAAGTCTAACTTTTGGTCAATTTAATGCAAAAAACATACTGACCCTAAGCCTTTTACTAAAGTCATTTACTAACAGTTACATTGTTTAGCAATTTATTAAAGAATGTGGCATCAATCTGTCTTTCTGATTGTCTTTTACCATCAGAGTATCTCAGAGGAGATGTTCTACCAGCTGAGCAACATGCTGCCTCAGATCTTCAGAGTCTCCTCGACGCTTACGCTAACGTCAAAACGCTAAACACACACAGCACACCTCAGCTGGTGTCTTGTCACTTTTAGGTTCTTAACTTTTAGAGACGTACAAACCGTAAGCTGTTTTGATACGCACTGTCATGTGATCAACACAATCCTGTCACAGGAGGCTTAGCTCCATGGCCTGATTATTTCAGTCATGAATTTTCCCTGGAATTCATAGATCTGTGCATTCCACATATCAGAGGGAAGAGGGCTGTGATTGCCGTTCACCTAATGCTGCATGGGGAAACGCCATGGGTAATGCCAAGACAAGCTGTGTGTTTGTGCTGCATTGCAGTCAACCACCTTTGGCCTCTTGTGTCATCATTCCTCTCCACAAACACAAGATGGCGCTTTATTCGGTAGCATTTACATGTAGTTTGAGGTAACCAAAGCTGCTGATTCCAAATGTCAAATGAAACCAACCTTCCAAGCAATCTAAGTGATTTACCATGTGTTTGTATATTAGGTGCCAGTTGTAAGCCCTGGCATGTGTGCAGTTATATTTGAACTGTGTAATCTTTGGAAAGTGGGGCATTTGAAAACAGTATCATCTGTTTTTTATTGTAAATCTTAACAGGACTCTAAAAAATATATACATACATAATATTAATCAGGTGAGCAGGAAAGATTTTTAGAGCCACAAAGAAAATCTACATATTAACTGTTTTCTGTTAAGTCTTTTGTTGAATTTCCCCTAATGAGGATATTACCATATGAAGTAGCAAAGTAGGGCTAATCTGAGGGTTAAAGCATTTGCATCCATATTAGCCTTTTGTCTGATACTACTGACGTGCTAATTATACGTTCATTGCTAAATGTAAATGCTTTGTAATTAAAGTACACTTCAATTAAACTCTGAAATTGACTATTTGATAATGCCAAAGTTGTATTAAAAATGTGTTGGTTTAGTTCAACTGCAGGTCTGCTTCCTTATTATTGTAATTAAATGGATCATTTACCCACCCTCATGTTGTTCCAAACCTGCGTGAGTTTCTTTCTTCTGTTGGACACAAAAGAAGATATTTTAATGAATGTTGCTAACCAGACAGTTGATGGTAGCCAATGATTTGTATAGTAGGAAAAAAGACTGGAAGTCAATGGCTACCATCAACTGTCTGGATACCAACATTCATTATAATATCTTCTTTTGTGTCCTACAGAAGAAAGAAACTCATGCAGGTTTGGAACAACATGAGGGTGAGTAAATGATGACAGAATTTAAATTTTTGGGTGAATTATCACTTAATATACTGGTATATACTTTTGTATACTTTCACATATGTGTATGTATGTATATGTGTGAAGTGTAGAAGTGTATATATTTATGTTCGTGTATATGTTTTTGGTCAACAGGGTTTCTTTCATTCTTGGCAAAAACAGTACAAATATGTTATCTTTTAATTTGATGTATGAATCAAACAGGTCACGGAAGGCCAACAAAAGTTCTAGACTGTTCTGCTGTCCCTGCCAAAGTGAACTCAATCAGTCTCTAATGGCCCAGCAGTCTCGCTGTCATTGGTGCTCAACTCAGAGAGCTTGTGCTAAGGAAATGTGTCACCAAACGTCTCACATTCTTAGTATCAGTTAGTGTCAGAATCTGGTCTCTGGTTACCCCTGTTTTGGGTAGGGGACAGAGGTGCATGCTCAGCAGCGGCCCCTCCAGCACAACCACCTCCCCCCTCTCGGCTTGCTGTTTTAACGGCCAGCTCTTTAGCCATCTGAGCCCTTATCATCCAACAACTGTGCCTGACAGAGCACTGTTTATTCAGCCAGGGTGAAACATTGAACGGCCTCCCCTGATGAACTGGCCTATCTATCCTGTTTGTGTGATGAGTGTGGGATGTGTTCATAGAGCTCATCATCTGCGCAGTGCACACTGTTTACATGTGTCGTCGATACATAAAAGTGTAGAAACTATAATTGGAAAGTTGATTCTCCTGGTGATTAAGATTTAAAAAGAAGCTGACGCTTAATTTAATAACAGTTTTCTGCAATGTATCATTTGAACACCATAAGCCAGGCCCAGACATTCCTCATGGGATCAGATAGTGGCACGGACTGTTCTGTTAAAGTTGGCATGGAAGTTGTGATATTCTTTCTTTCCTATTGTGACGTATATCCGAGTGACACGGCTTCTCGAACAAGACAGGACTTGATATTGTCCATCTGGAATTGATTGGATGATTGTGGTTAGCTCTTGCTGTGATCTCATGTGAATGACAGGTTGTTCGACCAGTAAACATTTTGATTTTAATTATTTTGATTAAAGATTACAAGAGCACATAAATTTGTATAAAATAATGATATGCACGGATAAATCATTTAGCCTATAATATATACTGCAATATTCCATAAAAAAATTCCATTTTGATGGTAACCCAAGTATGCCGGATGGATGGATGGATGGATAGATAGATATCAACTGTAATAGAAATTTTACTAAATTCATTTATAATAGAGACGTCGTTTTGTTTTAAAAGGTCACATTAAAAACTTGTTTTTCAGATGCAAATTCAGGCACTTCCATCTATATTAAGCCAAATAAGAAAATCAAGAACTTTTCCTTTAAAAAATAAAACGGTCCTTAAAAACCTAAAGAAAATCACTGATCAGACTAAAAATGAAGAAGAAACGGAAATTCCATGCACTTTTTTCTCTTCTTTGGTGGTTGACCTAAACTCAATAGGAGGATTTAACCCATCCTCTACACCTCCCGGGTCCGTGCATTGATTCAAGCCTTTCCCCGGATAATTTCAGCACGTCACTGAGTCCTTCCCACAAAGTTGGGAAACAGCGGAGCGTCCGTGAATGCGAGCGGACACACGAGAGCCGCGTCTGGAAGGTAAGACCAGCATATTCTGTTCTCTGTATAAGTGATTATATGCTATATTAAAGCTTTACTTTGTGTCATTGATGTGGTCGAGCTGAGAGAGGTTTCTAAATGAGTGATAAACGCAAGAAACTTGTTCATTGAATTAAAATGACTTCCGCTTCCTGCATGATAAGCTCGCGCCGCATAAAATCACTAGAGGAGAACAGCAAACATGTTTGTACCGTTATACAAACACGTGAGACGTAACTGTTAAGACTAGCGTTGTTCGCATGAGGTTGATATTTACTTCATTTTTTTCCGGTAATGTCCACAACATAAACAGTGGGTTTCTTCTTTAGAAGTTTAACGTATAAACCCTGACTCTTTAAACTCTCAAACTTCTTGTACTCTGCCTTTCCAATATTTTTGTATGGGGTCCCAAGTGCCATGGTGTTAAACGATTAAACGACTGTTAAACGATTAGAGTCGATTATCTTTTCCCCCCCAAATGAAGCATTTGGTGAGACCCCCGCTGTTTTGACACATGTCTGTGGGGGAGGCAAATACTTAAGTATTTTGAGACTTTGTTTAGTCTACCTCATGTTTTTGCTGTGTCTCAAAACATAGCTGACTGCCTGCATAGACAGCATTTTTGGCGTCATTTGGAATATACTGCATCTTATGCGCGTTCGGAGTCCCGCTTCATAAACGAATCTCCTGTGTGGCGTCTACCTTTTTCCTGAATTATAACTTACCGACTCTTTGAACCATGAACTGTCTCTTTCAACCACGTTCGACTCGCAGCCATCCTCGTTTACAACTCGCCGACTCACCGAACCGAAAACCGTCAATCCGACTCAAAATGATCCAGATTAGCCTACCAACCCTTTATTGCAATTGAAATAGACTTGGGAACGTTTTAAAGCATGTAATAAACTAAACAAACATGTAATTTAAAAGTCGATTATGTTATATTTTCAGATTCAGTTGTTCATTTTTTTTAACCGAATGAACTGAGGCTGCAAATTTGGTCACATTTCCATCCACCAGCACAGTTATTATGAGTCACTGCTGACAGCTAGACAATATTTATGGGGAGTCTAGACAAGTATTTATTTATAGCAGTCTCTCTTGACATTGTTCGCCTGAAATTTAATAAACAGAAAATGGCACATCTAAAAGCACATTGCTCAGTGGGAGGGTGGAGTGTGTCTCCACCGTTTCTTTTATACCAGACAGACAAACATAATACATTTAAGAAAGAGTTTCCCCCCACATTAAGTTTAGCTAAGCATGAAGATGCTTTAGGGCTTGAGATCCAGCACTCCACACCACATCTGCTACTTCCTTGAGAAATGTTCTTCACCCGAAATTCCCTTGCTAGACCAGCTGTACTACTCAGCGCGCCTAATACTACACAAGATCATGCAACCTGCAGAGCCTCTTAAGCTAGGCAAGGTGTTTTGCTTTCTTAATTACACATGCTCCTCTTTCAGCCGTCCAGACTGTATAAGCACCTTTACCACTTGGCATGTTATAGTAGATTTATAGTCGACACGTTTTGGTTGAAAATGCAATGGTGATCATCTGATTTATTTTAGTAATTTTTGGATAAAAAGAATCATTTGATAACTTTGCATAATAATAATAGTAATAATAATAATTATTATTATCATTTTATATTATTATTAATATTATTATTTATGCAGGTAATGACTGGAAGACTGAAAACTAGGCTAATTTTAATGAAATACTTTTTTTTTCAATGAAATTCTTCTTCTATATTTTTATTTAGATAATATTTTTTTATTTCATATTTTGAATTTTTAGGGGATTTTGTGATACTAAATTAGCCTATATGTATGTAGTAGTTATAATACATTTATTCACTTTTTGAGCATGGACCTGAAAATGAAATTCCCAACTTAAAATCTTGAATGCTTTGATGCAACAGACTGATTTTTTTTTTAAGACGACACTTGGCAGATTATTTCTCAAGTGAAAACGGTTTAAAGAAGTGAACTTGAAAAAGTTAAACAATTTTACTTTTATTGTTGTAAAAATACCATTTTCAAATTTTATTTTCCAAAACGAAATTGATGATATTTTCCTTTCCGAAAATCAAAGCCATAAATCTAAACAAGCAGTGCGCAATTTGAGGTTGATATCTCAAAAGATGAGATTTCAGTAAGATTTTCTTTGGGAGCAGTACCAAACGTTTCCAATAGATGAAATTAGTCTCCCATTCATTTCCAATGCAGTCATTTTTGACTGCAAACAATTCAAGTGTAACTATTTTTTTCAGGATCATTTAACCTTTTCGAATCATATCCATGATTTTTTTTGGTGTGTGTTCACACAGTATTCATTTATTTTTTTGCTCAAAAATTATCAAACAGCACCAGAGGGTTATTATTATGCATAGTTATTAATATAATGGCAGAGAGAGAGAGAGAGAGAGAGAGAGAGAGAGAGAATATGTATTCTATTTGGCCAGCCATGAGTTAAAAAAAAATTATATATATATAATAAAAATATATGTTTTTTTTTTTTTTTATAATATTTTTTTTAATTCATGGCTGGCCAAATAGACTGCTTTAGAAACAAGATTATTTGTTGAGCCTTTTGCATATTTGTCTGTCCTCAGTATACTTAGCCAGTATTAGTTACCCTGTTCCAGTTACCCATTATTGTCTCATTAGACAAGAAACGGTTGACATCTGGAATTTAAGTTGCTGTAACTCACCTATAGTAACTTGGTGGTACTCAAATTGTCGTTAAAAGACACAAAAAGCCTCCCTTTGCCTCAAGGTCAGTGTTTACACCGCTAACCTGTAATACTGAGCTATTGCCAGCTGGCTTAAGGTGAATGATGTCTCCACGTCTACACCAAAGGGCCAAGTTCGAAAGATTCGGATGGCTGCCAACCAGCTTTGGAAAGTCACCTTCCATCCTCTTGGCTTGGTCTATTCCTTTCAAGTTGTTCATTCCTTTAATGTTTGCTGGACTGGATTTCAGTAAATAATTGGAGGTGCCAACTAAGACCAGACTGAGCAAGTGATGTCTGCTTGAGTTGGAAAATGAAATATATACTCTGATTGATGTGGTGTATTCTTAGGACTACAAGACAATGGTGGTGAATGCAGATTTTGTGATGAAAACACATTGTATTGCTTGCCTGAGGCAGTGCGGTTCAAATGGTTTTATTTGCTCATAATCCTAAAATTGCCGACAAACCCATATGACCCATCTTGTGTAAAGAATCAAGAATGATTGAAAGGCCATTCATTCAGATTCATTCATATTTAGCTTTTTTTCAGTCATGGCACCCTCACACTTGTAGAATAAGATGACAAAAGTGATAGAGTATGTGAGAACACTGTGTTTCACTGCCGCAACTGGGGAGTTGCAGCCTTGTAGATGGGATATTTTTGGCATCCTTTAAAAAGATGCTGTTTGGTGTAGTCGCAACAACTGACAAGAAAGTATGACTACTTTTTTGTATGTCCTTGAACAAATTGCCTTAAAGATGATAGTAATGCTTGACATTGTTTTTCAGCAAAAGTGTGTGAATTTATATATAAATTCTGTTATTTGTGGCTTTTGTTTTGACTCTGCCAAAAATCCTCATTTATTAAGGCAATGCAATCTAGGTCTTTCCATTGTCTCAACTGTTTATGTCTTTGGTTATGAAGAAAAATTAGTCAAGGTTTGCAAACCTATCATCCTGAATGCTTTCCTAGGGCTTTTAAAAGCTGCATTTAAGGATTTGTCTGTAAGTTAGAACTGTTTAATGTGCCTCTGCCGCTCATCAGCAACGTGGCTGCTAGACATTCTGCATCTTAAACGTCCATTTTGTGTATAATTCAATTTAGAACCCTCTCAGAGTGTTTTCATGGAGACCTCATTACGGGTAGCAAAAAAAGCAACCACAAATTTGATGTCTGCAGTGGAGGCTCCAAAGCTAAGCTTTTTTTCTAATAGCAAGAAATACTTTCATGCAGAGTATCAGGTCAAAATCACAATGGTGTACATGGGGCCCTGAGGACAGGATAAATGAGACTTGTCTTGAAGCATTTTCCCAGAGTGATAATGCCAGATGTTGGTAGAGAAAAGCCACATTGACTGAAGTGTGGGAGAACAGCCTCGTATATAAACACGGATGCTTCGGTTGAATAAACAGATTCTGTATTTGCCAGGAAACCCCAAGTTACGAAAAAAGCAAGGGGATGAAATGAATGTTTATGATTTACTGTCCCTTCAAGTAAGTCAATGTCTGGGCGACAGTGAGAAATATGGGTTGGGGGAGAAGGTCTCTTTCATGTAGTGAAAAGGATAGAAGAAGACCTTTGATATTTGAGATGCACTGAACTCTTTGAAAGGATAAACTGTGATTTAAGTCAGTTTGGCCATGCGCTTTGATGATCATTTCAGCTTGGCTATTGTTGCGTCATAAATGTTTTTTTGGTGGAGCGTCTCTGGGTTTTGTTGATTCAGTGAATGTTTGAGAGCCTTATGTGTGTCTTTTTGAATGTACACATCCACACCCAAAGTTATATTCCAGTGCCTTTTCATCTGGAAATTCTACATGAAAAGAACTTTGCACTGTAAGTTCAGCTGTTTCCAAAACAATGACATTATCGTCTACAAGAATAGACCAGGTGAGTTTTAAGAGGTGTAGGCAGTAAAAAGTCAATCCCTGGTTATGGATGGGCACGTAAACATAGAAAGAGCTCCTGAATGATTGTAATTTCCCTGTGTTTCCAAATTACGTCTCCTGCATGACGGAATTTTCCACTTGGGAATGGCTGCAAGGCTGCGCCTGCTACTGTGGCACCATTTGTTCCATTCCCTGTTGAAACTTCATCTAATTTTGGGATTTTATGATTATACAAATTCTTTTTGAAATAGGAGGAGCAACAAACTTTGGTTAGGCTACTGTCTACAGCATCTTGAAAGGCTTAGGGTCTACTCAGTAGTACCTGTTTTACTGTGACTCATTTGGTGAATGTCTATATCCTTACATGACTCACATGGAACTTCAAATTATAGAGGTACTGACTATTGACCATGGTTACGTGGCTTTCTGGAATATTTCATTTTGATTGGCCAATCATTCTGTAGTCAGACTGATGGACAAATTACCAGTGACAAACAAGCGCAACCAGTGTAATTCTTAAATGATTATAGTGGGCCGGTTCAGCGCAATCATTGTAGCCTGAAGGATGAATCCCAAACAAATGACTCTAATGAGTCTGTTCTTTTTATCCAGTGTAGTCTGATTCCTGAACAAACGACTCTAGTGAGCTGGTTCTTTTTACTGAATCAAATACATACAACGATTTGTGTAGTCGGATATACAAACTAATTAATATAATGAGTCAGTTCTTTTTTATCAATGAAACGCATACAGCTTACAACTTAGAGAATTGAATTAGTGTAGTAGTTACTGATATGTATCCTTTAAATGTGCTAAAAGAATTGTTAATGAATCTGTTGAAGAAAGGGAACCAGACTTGTTCATTTCTTTGCTATTCCCATTCCTACTCTGTTTCTTTCTTTCCACATAATAAAATCATTTTAACTAAAATATTTTTTAGTTAGTTTTAGTTAGAAAGCATCCATATAATAACCAGGATAATGCAAGATAATCTCCTTCAGAGTGATTAAGGTGATACTGTTTTTTTTCCTGTATTTATCTGTATTTATCTGACTGTATTTATCCCTTACTTCTTTTACTCATACTTAATACCCAACAGATCGAATGATTCATAGTCATAAACAGTCCTGAGGGCTGTTTTCTCAAGAACAGGGAGTGCGTGTTGTCTTCCTAGAAAATTTCATCATTCCTTCTGCTAACATAATCACTATTTAATGAACCAAAGATAGATGTCAATAAACGTAGTCATTGCAATAAGGAGTGATCCATAGGGAGGAGTGTTGGCACTCAGCCAAAGATGTACAACAGACAATCCCAGTCACAGGTTTGCTTTAAGGTAACACTGATGACATTTTACATTTGTTTCATATACCATACCACAATAAGCTGTTCGTTGTAGCTACATTGATTGAACAAGACAGTATAATGTCGTTCTAAACTTGTATGACTTTCTTCTGTGAAAAATGTCTCAGTGTGTGTTTGTCTGTACAATGAATGTAAATGGGGTCCAAATTTGTTTTGGACTCAATTGACTTTCACTGTACATACAAAAGCAGTTAACATTCAAAGTGCGTTAGGGTACGGATTAGCATAAGGGTACGTTTTGGTGTTGAGGTAATGTTGGGGAGGGTTGTAGAAGATTTTGGCCTCGGGGTTGGGAGGTAGAGGTGTGAGAAAGGTCTGTCCTTATGTGCAGTTTAACCTGATCTGGGCCATTATTGCAGGGTTTTTTGGCTGGGAAATGAGATGAATAAGGGGGTAGGTGGGTGGGCTGGACAAGAGGAGGGTATAGAGAGAATAAAGTCCTGAGGTGGAACTGATATGAATCTGTTCTTTGTTTCATATCAGTGTTGGGCTGCTGTGCTGGGGGCCATGTTTAGTGTTGTTTGGGGCCTGAGATGACAGGATTTTGGTGTCTAAGAAGAGGATTTCTGCCCCTTGCAGGGGATTTTCCATCACACACAGGTCGGGGCAAAGAAGGGAGAATATAATTGGAGAATAAGGGTGAGAATTAGTTTAAAGGTTGCAGAAAGAATTGTGTACTGTTTGGTAAGGTTTCTGAATTTTTGTATGTCCAAAACACTTTCGTTATTCATATTGCCTTAGAGCAAATTGTGCATGCTGTGAGAGAAATGTGTGTAATCTGGCTGCTTTGAAAGTACAATGGCGATGAAGTCATGCTTTAGCTATACCTATGGAAGAATTCCAATGTTTGGTATTTGCTAAGGCCATGAATGTTGATGACACCTGCAATCAACTTCACATCTACATCAATACACAATTTAGCTAGTCTGACTAGTCTTCAGCTAGCGAATTTGAAGTCCTTCCTTTCCAGAACTTTCCGGTAATTTCATAGCACTCCATTAGAGAGGATCAGCGCTTGCATTTTTGTGTCTCTCAGGTCATCGGCAGCCCACATTCCTCTCTCTTTTGACCTGATAAGTGTCTTTCTGTATCAGATAGCTGAGCGCTCCTCTCCCGGGAGCTGCATAAAGCCTGAGTGTGAACAGCCTCTACAGATTGTGTGTCTGCACCTGAACCTGATACCATTGGGTGAGAAAGTGTGGGATCTTACAGTTCAGAGAAGACAACTTCTCGCTTTTGCAATGCATTGATAGCTGGGCGAAGTAGCAGTAAAATTATATCCCAATATTATCAACCATTTGATGATATTGAGTATATCTCTCTTATTATGTAGGCCTATTGATTTGTTCTAAAATGAATTGATTTAATTTTTTTCAGAAGAACCATTATTTCAGTGGATTCAAAGCGTTTTATTTAGAAAGTAAAAGTACAGTAAAAATCTATTTAAAAATAATCATGTGTGTTTTCTGCACTGTTTTCACTAAATGAACAAAAACAATTATACTTATTTTTTCTTTTATATGCATACATTTAATAATGAATAGAAATAAACAGTAATATTTACTTTTTTATTACATGAAAAATGCTTCCTGGGGACTGAACACTTTTGAGTTGACCAACATTGAATCAGATTTCAGAATTGATTATTTGAAATGGACTATTTGAAAGGAATCACGGAAGTGAATCATTGTGATATTCACATTGATACTTAATTTCATATCACCAGCAAATAGCTATACCATCACAATCATTTCTGTAATGTCTGTAAAACAAACAAATTTTTGAGTAATTAATTTACTGTTTTCTATTTCTTTTAGGGGTCAGGGTGTAACAGTTTTTGGTAAAAAATCAAACCAAACTGTTCCACACCCAAAGTTCGGCATGCACTTGCACCGCGGTTAATCTCAAATCTGACAAGGCGTCTATAATGAAAACAGAGAGTTCTGCAAATTAATGTTTCTGTCGATGGATGCGCTGTCCAATCAACTGTTAATATGTAAATCTATTTCTGACATAAAGGCCCAAGTATACTTAATTTTCCTCATTCTGCTCCATCTCATGCAAAGTTGAGCACGCAAGCTTTTCAAAGTATACTCTTTTGGCCATGAGCGCTGAAAGATGCTTTCTAGTGGACTTTGTTTTCAAGCGCTCAAGTTACTCGCATGTGGGCTGTTGTATGTGCACCCTCCTAATTACATAAATTGCATATTAAGTATTAATATTACTAAAGTTATGCTAGTTATAATTAAGTAACTAAACCTTGAGTATTTCGAACCGTTACACCCCTACCTTCTCATTTTAACAAATAACTACATTGCTGTAATATTTGATGTTTAATCTAGATGTTTTTCATAAAACAACTTGAGAAAAAACTGTCAAACTGCTCTGTGTCTTTGAGTGAAGGTTTATCATATGATCGGGCCGAGTGCCGAGGTCAGGGGTCGCTCTAACGGATGCTAGGAAAAGATTAATGCCTTCAGGTCATGCCATTGTCGTGTGATCTCAGTTAAGAGAAGAATTACGCCAAGACCGTCCCTACAATCGAGACCAGGATTCATCAAGGTGGAGTCCCAGACAATGTCCGAGACTTTAAGTCGACTGCTAAATAGCTTGTCTACGTGGAATGTTAATTGTGGGATTAGAGCTCCAGCGTCGCCTCGGTCTCATCTCACTTTCAGCCAAACCACTGTTGAACATCATCTGAGGTTTTTGGTTGGACGTCCACTGTTGCTTGTGGTTCTGATGTCACTCTGGAGAAATGTTCTCCTCAGCTTTAAGTTCAGACATTCGCGCTGTTGTTAAGAGTGTTTCTAAGACTCTTAAGAATTGATAAAAGCTTAACTGAAAGGGCTTGATTCTTCAGTATATCAAGTTACTAACATTGGCTCAATGTTCACAAAGCCTGTTTTGTATGGTAATAATGCCCTTCAGAGCCATTAAAGCTTATCTGCGGGGGCAGAGGGGGTTGCGGTATTGAATAGGTCTGGGATTGTGGTGTACGAGAGGAGCAATGGTGGTGTCAAAAGATCCTTAACCTGGTATGCAGTGCTCAAACCATTTCAGATCAGGTGGTTAGACCATGTTTACAAGAAACGTGCATTACGATGATCAGTAGACATGATGAAATGGTTTTGGAGATGTAAAAATGGGGCCATTATTCTGGCTGAATGACCCAGTGCCTTTGCTTAGCGTGATTCATGTCATGGTAAAGGCATGCCAGGTTTAAAGCAAACACATGTGGCTTTCATTTGACATATAATTTAAGGCACGTCAAACATGCTGCTAAATTCTATACGGTAGCTCCGCTTATAACTCCCAGCTTCCCCTGTGTCTCTGAACCATGATACCACTGGAACGATAACACTTTTAAAGCCCTTTGAGTGACACATCTCCTTGAATTGTCACTTTTCATTATGTCAAATTCTCCCCTTGGTAACAAGGGTCTGAAATTAACTCGAGTAACACAATCGTTCATGCTGTCCTTAGTTTGCATTGCTTAAAAGGAATGTTCCATGGCGAAGCCTAATGTTAATCACTAAAGCAAATAAACAGAGCTACAGGACTTTCCTGTAGTTCAAACAGTAAAGCGTTGGCGCTTGCAATGCCAAGGTCATCATGGGACCGATTCCCAGGGAAAGCAAGAACTGATAAGAAAGTAAATGTGTACCTTGAAATGCAATGTAAGTATCCAAAGGGATAAAAGCTTCTGCCAAATGCATAAATGTAAATGTAAATAACTTGGACCCGTTCCATTAAAATTTAAAGAAAATTCATTATTTTAAAGAACAATTGGTAAGACTTTACAATAAGGTTTCGTTTGTTAACATTGGCTAACTACATTACATAAATTGACAGTGTAAATTACATCTAAAGCATTTCTTCATCTTAGTAAATGTTAATTTCAACATTTTATTCAATGGACCTGAGCTAACATGAACTAACAATGTACACTTGTATTTTTTATTAACTAACATTACCAAAGATTAACAGATACCACAACAAATGTATTGCTTATTGCCAGTTTATATAACTTAAAGCATTAACTAATGTTAACTAATGGAACCTTATTGTCAAGTGTTACCGAAAATGTTTAAGTTAAAAATAGAAATGTGAAGCTCATATTTATGTTTTGGCTCTTGAATTAATTATTCAGTTAAAATAGTTAGTTTTGGATTTATATGTTGTCTAGATCATTCTTTTGAGCTGAAAAATACTTTTAAAGTAAATGTATCGCTATGCATTACCGACATAATTAGCCTACTGTGAAGTATGTGTCAGTAATTTGTTGGATAGTTACATCACGTGTCATATAAACGTGACCTGGTTTAACAGCTTTACATGGTCGTCGAAGTAGAATAATTGGATTTAGATGTACTCATACAAGGTCAGTAATAATGGTACACTGGCTTTTTTTAACAATATTGAATGACAAGTGACTGTCTTTTTCAGAGAGTCATTGAGTGATTTATTCAAAAACATTGATTAATTTACACGTGATGTATTTTTGAGGGAGTCATTGAATCAACTCAGCTAATTCATTCAAGATACCAATTCATTCAGGAAAACAATACCACTACTGTGCGGAACAAACAAGAACTATGTGCAGAACAATAGCGGAACAAACAAAATAACACAAATATTGTGCCTAAAATTCATGTTACTCAATTTCACCTTCCTTTTTAAATTTTTTATGAAACAATCTGACATTTTACTGTTTGTATCATTCCCCTTGTCTATGTTTACATGTTAGATTAGCAGTCTGCGTATTATTTGTAGGGATTTTTTTACCGACTTTCTGCAGGTTACATCGTTTTCCCTGCCATTCAACAAGTGTCTTTGAATCATTTGATAAACCTATTTGTTCAAAAGCACCGATCCATTCAGAACCAAAGTAAATGATGTCTTTGTGAGTGAGTCATTGAATCAAGCTGATTTATTCAAAACTGATTCAATTGGGAAAGAAACGCCGCTACTGTCGGCTACAACAATGCAAAGGATAACAAAATAACCTGCAAAATTGTATCAAAAATGTTTGTTGAATACAGAAACAGACTTAATTAAATAATGCTTAATGATGTCACAAATGCTGTTGGAGTTTAACTAGTTAAAAACAGACTATATCAGAGCTATAGGAGATGGTGGGATAATTCAACCCATCTACATCAGAAAAGTCAATTAACTACGACTACGGCAATAATGTGCCTCTCTTTTGTAATAAGTCCTCAATAAGGATGACCTTGAGGGCTAGAGGAGGGGGAAGTTGTAATGGGGTGGGTGAAAAGCAGGGGGTTGTCTAGTCATTGGGACAGCAGGGTGGAGGTCCTACAGAGATGGACTGGGATAGACCCCTGATGGGCTTCTTTCAGGACTGAAGGAATGGGTGTGAAATGGTTGCATCTGTGGAGCCCCATTTTGGCATATGCTTTGTGCTGAAGTATTGTGGTTGTTTTTTCTTTGACCATCCATTAATGGACCATATGATGAAATCGTTATAAGATATTTCACAAATTCACACAATCTTGAGCCATTAATGCAGAAATGGGCAGTTTTTGGTGGTGCAAGACATTTAGACTTCACTATATTTAGATTAAACATACTCTAATTAATCCTTGTTTATTTGAATGCTTAAAATAAGTCCACTATGAGGCATAATACAATAATGAAATACAGAATGCAAATTAAGTCTTTGTTATATATTTGGTTTGTTTTGGTCTCTTGACTATAGTCCTATTTAAAAACCTGTTTAATGAAGCTGTTTAATGCTAAAGGAACTTGTATATTTGAATCATTTCAGCAAACTTTCTTATAGATTCTTTAAATGGAGATGATATGCTTTCTGTTTGCCAATGTTGAGCAGATGGCTCACATGGATGGAGGAATGTAACACCAAATATGAATTTAGCACCTGGTTGTTTTTCATCCTCCTGAAAGGTGGCGGCTGCTCTGAGTGTTCTCACACATGTCTCATAATCAGATGGCAGGGTGACAGTCATCTTTCAGAACCAGAGACGGAAAACTCGCCGCCGCTCATGGTTTAATATCTGAGCTCAGGAAGAGCTTGATGCAATCTAGAGAGAGTCTCAGCACTTTAACCATTATCGAGAGCAATTTGGAAGCAAATCAAGTTACATGAAGTGCTTAGAGAGAAGTAAGTGATAGAATATTATCTGTTCTTGTTGAAATAATGTTTTTAGTCTTTTTTTCTAGTGCGCTTTGCCTCTTACTCAAGTTCTAACAACGTTCATTTGCATTTGAAAAGCAAATAGCTTCTTTCTACATGGTCAGAATGTGAAAAGCCTTGTTTGTTGGAAGTTTCTTGTCATTTTGAGAGAAGACGTCCTTCACCTGATTGACATGTCATGCCCAGGAGAGTTGTGGGAGGAAATTATATTCGGAGAGGGAGTGCGCTGGTGTTGTATTTCGTATAGGAGATGCTTTGTTTGTACATGTATGGAGAAGAACGCCGGGTTGTGGATGAAGTAGTTAATGTGTGGATGTAAATATTGTAGCTAGCTGATTTTATTATATAAATGAACAGCTTGGCATAAAAGAAAGGGTTGCAACTAATGATTATTTTGATAATCAACTAATCTAATTAGAAGGATTTATTGACTATTCAGATGATTAATGAAACAATGAATCAACAGCTTTTAATGTACTATTCAGTGTATGCCTTTTCTTCAGAGGTTGTGTGTTAAGTCAAGATTACAAGATGACGTATCCATCTTTTGAAAATACTTTTAATAAACCTATTAATAATTATGGCCAACCTACTTCAACAAAAAAAGTAACTTTTTCAAATATTATTTAAATATAATAAATATATATATACTTTTATATGTACTTATACTTTTATTTAAAATAGTGCTATCTTTATTATTGATGTAACTGTTTGATGGAAGCCCATTTCTGCCTAATCATGTTTTGGGAAATCATGTAAAAGCCATATAATTATGAAAGTCAAAAGTATGGCATACTAAGTTATAATTATGACGTAAAAGGTCAAATTTATGACACAAGTCAACATTGACAAAAAGTCAAAATATGACATAAAAAGTCAACATTGACAAATTCATAAGTCAAAATTATACAAAGTAATGACAAAAAGTCATAATTATGACTTTTTATATATCACTTAGTATTTCATAATTATGATTTACCATGACTGAACAGAAGTACAGTAACTTTCCAATAACGTATTGTCTATTATTACGTATTTTCACATAAATTGCTTATAGTATTTGACATTTTGAATGTAAATACATTTTGCCACTCCTATGTTTGGAAATCTCTATAGATTAGTTTTCTGAGTATTTAAATGAGTTTTCTGAGTATTTATATTTGTTTGCTGAGTATTTAGTTGAATAGATTTTTACCTGAATCCACGTGTCACGGCATGGACACCACTGTGAATTTGTTTTCTGTTACTACAAATTTAGTTTCATTACTTGTAAACTTCAGTTCAGACTCCTAGACTTGAATATTCAAGTCAACAACCATCACAGTGTGTCTCACTGGAATGTTCCAGAATAAGCATGAGTGACCTGCTGAAGAAAACAAACCCTGATATTAGTCATAAAAAATTCATAATTGCACACTCTCCCCCGGTGAACAAAAAGCAGCCACAGAGTAACGCTGTCAATGCTCGGTTCTCCACTGGAAGCAGTAAAAATCTGACTCATTAATGTTGCTTTTCATGAACAAAGGCTGCTAATTAGAGGTGGCAACTGCATTGAGGAGGCCCGGTCGAATCAGCCCTGAGTGAACGAGCTAATGACAGAGAGCGTAGGGAAGGCGGGCCTCAGACAGGGTGACCTTAGTGTGGCCTGAGGGTGAAGAATGGGGAGAAAAACCTCCGCAGGAATGTGTTTCATACTGTCCATCACACAAAGGGATCATGCACACCTTTTATTTAGTTTAAAAGATGCTTAAAATTCAGTAATATTGTCGATTTGATGACACTGGATGAGAACAAAAAGTGAACTGAATTGAGCTTAATGATGACACTATTGTCTTCTGTAGAGATGCTTATAGCTGAATCAAGTTTGTTTCATAATTGATGAATTTTGCAACATCAACACTGTTATTGAACTGAATTAAATCAACGCTGAACTGAAATATGACACTATTGTCTTCTGTAGAGCTGCTTATCTGAAATTTAACTTGTTTCATAATTGATGATATTTACACAGTTAATGAATGAACTGAATCAACAATGAACTGACTTGCGCTGAATAACGACAATAGAGCTGCTTATAGCAGAATTGAACTTGTTCCATAATTGAACTTTACTTTACACAGTTATTGAACTGAACTGAACTGAATCAACAATGAACTGACTTGTGCTGAATAACGACACTATTGTCTTCTGTAGAGCTGCATATAGCAGAATTTAAATTCTTTCATATTTGAACTTCACACAGTTATTGAACTGAACTGAATCAACATTGAAATGACTTTCGCCGAATAAGGACACTATTGTCTTCTGTAGAGTTGCTTATTGCAGAATTTTGCTTCATTTATTCTGTTTATTATTGTGACGCTGCTTTAAAACAATCTGTATTTTATGAAGTGATATATAAGTAAAGGTGACTTCACTCTTCCTTTCAGATCAAGAATGCTGAAGACACGATGGATCCCCAAGTTCATCTGAGCCCGTTGAGAGTCCGCATCTCTGCCCTCCCGCACCCCACGTGCCCATCTCGTCCCTGGGCACCCAACCCTGCGCCATTCTCCTTCTCCAGCAAGCTTCAGTAGACTTTTCACACCAACACACGGGAGAAAGGTAAACCCTTCCTGTGTAAATATGACTGGATGGAGGTCTCAGTGGCGTCTGGTCCTACTGAACTCGCTGACATGTGGCCTGGAGATCTGCGTGGCAGCTGGGATCACCTACGTGCCGCCTCTGCTGCTGGAAGCTGGCGTGGAGGAACAGTATATGACGATGGTTTTAGGTAAGGCTTCATCTTAACTGTGGAATGTCAATCCAATGTTTAAACCAAGGGCTACGCTGTAAACAGCAAGTCAAGGTTGTTTCCCATTAAGGAGTTGATCCTATAATGGGGGGTCATTATCATAATTACTGGCTAAATCACTCGCTGCCCCATCCAGGTGGTAATCAGGTGCTAATTGGAAGGCACCGGGCTGCAGGAAGAGGCCCAGAGGCTCCAGGGGTCAGCAGCTGTATGGAAGCTTGTATAGTTTTACTGCATCCTGTTAAAATTCTGTTGGACTTTCAGCAGATAATATAGTCATCATGGGCTGCCTCAGAGTCAGTCGAATGAGTTATTTAAATGCGCATATTTTCCATTTCTCCTAATTTGTTTTAGGGGTCTTGAGATGCATTTTCAAAAATGTCACTTTGGTAATCGATTGGAACCTTTAAAAAACAGGTAGATGAAGATCTACTCTTCAGTGGTCTTTATATATATATATATATATATATAAAAATATATATATATATATATATATATAAATAATAATTATTAGTTTAAATCTTTATACACTACCGTTCAAAAGTTTGGGTCAGAAAATATTTTTTTAAGAAACTGATACTTTTATTCAGCAAGGATGCATTAAATAGATCAAATGTGACTAAATACTTTATTCTGTGTATATACAGATTTTTTTTCTCTTTCTGAAAGAAATTAATACTTTTATTATCAAGGACGCATCAATTGGTCAAAAGTGAAAGTAAAGACATTTATAATGTTATACATTTCAAATAAATGCTGTTCTTTTGAACCAAAAAAATATTGGTTTCCAAAAATATTTAGAAAATCAGCATATTAGAATGATTTCTGAAGGATCATGTGACACTGAAGACTGCACCTGCCACCAAAGGATTACATTACATTTCTAAATAAATTAAACTAGATAACTGTTATCTTAACTTTTAATTAAATTAGATAACTGTCATATTAATTTGTAATAATATTTCACAATATTACAGATTTTACTGTATTTTTGATCAAATAAATGCATGTAATATATTAATTACACATATTTTGTATACATTTTTTTTATATATAATTTTTTTAGATGGCTTTTATGTACTACTAGGCCACGTCCCAGAACAATTTAATTTGTGTCAAGAGAATCATGTGTTTTTGTCCACTAGAGACAGTGTCCAGGATAAATCTGTTTTAATACAGCGAGGTGCGTGATTGTTTTTGTTCTTTTTGTCCTAGAACAACCAGACCTACAACTCTAAATATTTGGCCTCTGTGTTTGAGATTTTTCAGCGTGCCATATGCATTACAGATGCATTATTTTGTGCCCACAAATGGCTTCCACATGGCTTTTGCTGTAAATGAATCTCTCTCCAAGACTATTAGACTTGCAACCAAAACAGAAGGAAAGCAGTTCACAAACGTGCATGTGGTCACTTCACACCAGACGGACTGAAGATATTTGGTGTGTTAATACATACTCCACACCGCTCTCTTTGTCAACAGCTGCAGTGGAAAGCAAAGAAAGATCCTTTGTGCTCATTTCCATTCACAAGCTTTATAAACTCATAATGTCGTTGCCATTAAGTGCTTTCAAAACCACCAAAAGGCCATTGCTGCTCATTTGGAGAGATTTCAAGTGTGGTTGTATGTGATTCCAGAGGTTTTGCTGAACTGTTTGTTAACGAAATGGGTTTTGGAGGCATTTTATTAATTTTCCTGTTATGATGACCTGAGAAATACATGCCTTAGTCTGAGCTTTTTGGACCAGTTTGATGGTCATGTGTTCAGTTGTGTTGAGACCTCTTTTTGAACTAACAGTGCATTGAAGGTGTACATTTTTCTCTTGAAATTAAACCCATGACCTTGCTGCTGTGCTTTTCCATTTGAGCTATAATGACTACCGGTATAATGAATTGCACTGTGTAGTAGGCTATATAAAAGAGTAACATGATTAATTGTCTCAAACTGTCGCGAACAGCACAAAGGCACCTTTAAAAGGAAGCCCACTCGCCCTTCACTTTGGGAAAAACAGCATGTGTTGACTTACATGCGCTGTTGACCGACATTGTTAAATAAATCTTTTTATAGGCACTTTCCTTGGCTGTTCACTTCCATGGTTTCTCTTCGACAGTATTCCTCACATGGTTTGTCAATATCTGCTCAGTGCCTTAAAAAGTGGTTGCCTTAATAGTTTTAGGTGTAATAGTCCCCTCCTGCTTCCACTTTCCGGTTTAAATGGAAAAGTTCTCTTGCGGAAATGTGACGTATGTGAATTTCACTTATTTGCAAACGTTATAATTACTCACCATGACTCACCATAAAATTACACTGCCGTTCAAAAGTTTGAGGTTTTTTGAGGTGCAATTATGAAAAGATTATTATTATTTTTTTATTATTAACACTTTTTTCCACAAGAACACATCGTTAAATTGATCAAATGTGAAAGTAAATACATTTATAATGTTACAAAAGATTTCAATTTCAAATAAATGTTCTATTCATCAGAGAATCCTGAAAAAATGTATCATTGTTTCCACTAAAATATTAAGCTGCACAATGCTTTTCAACATTGAAAATAATAAGAAATGTTTCATGAGCAGAAAATCAGCATATTAGAATGATATGTTGACAAATTCAGCTTTGCATCAAATGAATAAATGACATTTATATTTAAAATAGAAACTAGGTCAATTAAGTTGTGATAACATTTCACAATATTACTGTTTTTAATAACTTTTAATATATATCAAATAAATGCAGCCTTGGTGAGTATAAGAGACTTCTTTCAAAAATCTTAAGAACTTTTGAACACTAGTGTATATAAGAATTTTAAAGTAGACTGTAAAAAAAGTCCATTTGGTGGCATTTTGGTGTCTGTACATTTTACACGTAACATACACATCATAAAATATACAAAACACCATACAGATTATAACAATAACAAAAATAGTAAGAAACAACTATTTAGGTATAAATAAGGGATAACCAAATGCAAACCCTCATGCGAAGACTTCTGGGAATGTCCTTTTAGTTTTTTCATGCATTATTCAAGTATGTGTTTTGTAAATTATAAGGTAATTTGAACTTAATTAAAACTGAATTTTAATTTACAGTAATAATTTTATTTAATGCATTGTCCTGTTAAATGTAATATAATTTGTCAATTAGTTCATTGGTTTTTACAGCATTTTTTAATTGCATTTTGAGCATGTTCAGGACATCTTTCCACTACGCACTTGAATAAAAATAGCTCCTGAAGATCTAGACATGAATCAAAATGGGAATCTGTGCCAAACCAGTGGACTGAGTCATCTTCTTTAATTAGAAAAGCTGTGGAGATGAGGGAGCTGGGCCAGAGATTGGTCACCTTAAACTACAGGCAGCTTTACAGCAGGCTTAAGACCAAGCCAAGAGATGAAGGAATGGAGGCCACAGCTGTGATTCTCCCGTGACTATTTCTCTTTTAGTTGAAGGCGAGAATATACAGGCAAATCAAAAAAAAAAAATTCAATGATTCCATAGAAGAACCTTTTTTTTTTAGTGTGAAGAACTTTTTAAAAATCTAAAGAAACTTTTTCCACTATAAAGAACCTTTTATGCATTGAAAAGGTTCCATGGATGTTAAATGTTCTTAATGGAACAATCAATGCCAATTAAGAACCTTTATTTTTAAGAGTGTAATGGAAAGAAAAGGCACAAATTGACTTTAAAGTTTTTTTTTATTCTACTTCATCTATTTTGCATCTGTAGATTTCAATTACAGTACATATCTTTCTCAAAAATGAGAGATTTTTCTCATGTACAGAGCCAGAAATCTCCAATTCAGTAGCACTTATACCAAACTTTTACAGTTGTATTCCTATGTACATTCTGAAGGTTTTTTTATTCCTAAAAACATGGTGAAAATGTATTTGGTTTTGAACCTGGTTTTATCCAATGTTCTGATTTCTGTTCTGGAAATGTTTGCAAATGAGTGCATATTTAATTAGATAATGCCTAGGTTGCATATTTAAACAACATTTCATGAACTTGTATAGCCATTATAAATATATATATAATCAATCAACTGGGGAAGTATGGTGATATCTGTTAGTTAATGTTTTACACTATTCTCCTGGGGTGTCTTGCCTTAATATTCATATGACATTTTTCTTAGGTATTGGACCTGTTCTGGGACTTCTCTTCATCCCCCTGATTGGCTCAGCCAGCGATCACTGCAACAGTAGCTACGGCCGGCGTCGACCCTTCATATGGCTGCTGTCGTTGGGTGTTCTCATTGCCCTTTTGATCATACCACATGCTGACGTGTTGGCCGCCAACCTGAGCTGGGGCAGCACCCGCCGCAACCAGGCTCTCCAGGTGGGCCTGCTCATCCTAGGCGTGGGCCTTTTAGACTTCTGCGGGCAGGTGTGCTTTACACCACTGGAGGCGTTACTCTCGGACCTCTACCGCGAACAGGACGACTGTGGACAGGCTTTCGCCATGTTCTCCTTTATGGTTAGCCTTGGAGGTTGCGTGGGTTACCTGCTACCCGCCCTGGACTGGAGCGGTGGGCTCCTGTCCTTCTACCTGGGAGGTCAGGCTGAGTGCTTGTTCTCCCTCCTCATCCTCATCTTCGTGGTCAGCGTATTAGTCACCATGAAAGTATCAGAGGAACCCTCGTCCACCATAGAACCGGCACCGTCGGAGCCTGGGCGGTGTTTTCCACGCTCGTGCTGCTATCTGTTTCAGTGTAAGCTACGGGTTCTAAAATCTGGCCCGCTCATGTGCCTGCTGAGGACTTGCTGGTCCATGACACCGGTCATTTATCGCAGCTACTGCCACGTGCCGCGCGTCATGCGACAGCTGTGTTTGGCGCAACTCTGCAGCTGGATGGGTGTCATGTCCTTCATGCTCTTCTACACAGATTTCGTCGGCGAGGGACTGTACGAAGGAGTTCCCAGCGCTGCTCCGGGAACCGCTCTCCGGCAGCGCTATGATGAAGGTGAGTAAGACTTAACCAACATAAAATCAAAATCGAACCTATTCTGCACATTTCTGGTCTTTACAGTGATTCATATTTTTCCACTAATGTCATTTAGCCAGGCTATTGTTCTAGTTTTTCAAAATTGCATTGTTGAGAGAAAATTACATTAAAAAATAATGTATAGCCTACCGTTAAATAAAATGAAACATTTACAAACATTATAAACACTATAAACATGTTTAAGATGGTAAAAAATAACTTTTTGTTTTGTCATAATGTTGCATTTTAAGCAGTTCATTACTTGATTCCCCAAGAGGTTGATTGATGATATTTATTTCAGATTGCTCTGTGACTCATGCGTCATACATTCCTACTCAAGAGGCGTTTCTGTTAATGTTAAGGGACATTAAATAATAATGCATAATAATGAACAGATCTTCAACTCATTTGACTGTCTGTCTATGGCCAAAAGGCTTTTTTTTTTTTAAGGAATCATTTTCACTGTCCATGAACTTGTTTTCCTGGTATTGGTGGTCTTTAATTTCCGTCTTCTAGTCAGATCGTCTGTCTCTAGACTGTGAACTTGTGTTCACCTCCACATGTGGCCTCCGTCAGCTTTGTGCTTAAGTTTCCAGCAATGTTCATAAACACGAATGCATGTCCTTAGCTAGTCAACAACGGGCTTACAAAATCTACACCCATCTGGATGGCTCCCACTGAGCTTTGACACCAGCAGAACGCTCCTTTAGCAAAACATTTTGACAGATGTGGTCAAGATCAGTATGCAAACAAATGAAGTCTGTCAGTGCAGTCGACCGCAAACTGTGTAACTGCACCATGCAACGAAAAATGTTTGAGATACTTGTTCAGTGAACATCTCGGCACCTCTGCAATTGTGTTTAAATGATGAATTCCTACTGTGAGGAAAGTTCCTGGCTTGTTTGAAGTACAACGCCAAAGCCTGCAAACACATGCCTTAGTCAACATCACTCGCAGGATGTATTCAAAGGAAGCATTCTCCATTATGCTCAAATGGTCAAAGCAAACCAAACCGTTTGAAATGACCTCATCTGTCAAATCCGCAAGGGCTGGGGAATGTTGTTTACCTGGACATGCATTTGTTCATCAAATTATGGTACACACACTGAATTTAAAGTATAATAAAGGTCAGTTAACAATATATGTAAGGAGTAATGATACACACTAACATTATTTTATAATTTATAATGATTACACACACACACACACACACACACACACACACACACACACACACACACCAGACATTCTACAGACAGTCACTGACTATAAGTAACTTATTCTACAAACTCTAACCTAACAGTCTACTAATACTCTGAGACATGTAGTTGCAAAGTTACTTCTAGTTGTACTTGTAGATTAGAATGTCTAAAGTGGACTATCGAAATATAGTACTACCAAAAACTGTAATTTTATTTTTTTTATTTTTTTGCACGCACACACTACACTTGTTTGGGGTCATTACATTTTTTCTTTAATGTTTTTGAAAGTAGTCTCTTAAGCTCACCAAGGCTGCATTTATTTTCATAAAAAAACGCAGTAAGAACACAGTAATATTGTGAAATATTATTACAATTTAAAATAATATATTTCTGTGATGGCAAAGCTGAAGTTTCAGCATCATTAATCCAGTCTTCAGTGTTACATGATCCTTCAGAAATCATTCTATAATATGCTGATTTGTTGAACAAATAACAGTTCAAGCATATTTATGCAGCATTATAAACAATTATTTGATTTTTGTACAATACTGCGATTCACCAGTTAGAATCAAGTGCTGATTCTGAATCAATACTATATTGAATCTAAATCAGAATTAAGTAGTTTCTATTGTGAAATTCTCTAATGTCACCTCTACAGGTATCCGTATGGGCAGCCTGGGCCTGTTCCTGCAGTGCGCTACCTCAACCTTCTTCTCGCTGGCCATGAGCAGGCTGGTGCGCCTCTTCGGGTCCAGGACGGTCTATCTGAGCAGCATGGTGTGTTTCACCCTCTCTGCTCTGGTCATCTGCTTGTCCAAGAGTGTGCTGTTGGTCACAGCTATGTCGGCCCTCACTGGCTTTGCCTATGCAACGCTGCAGACACTGCCTTACACGCTCACCTGCCACTACCACAAAGAGAAAGAGGTAGGCATTAAATGCTTTAATATATATATATATATATATATATATTCTCTCTTAGCTTGTATAGAAAATACATATTCTGTATATAGAGTCAAAATATTTTTGTATTTTTTTATATTATTAGAAAGGTCAGTTAGAATCCAGCTTGCAACATTTACTGATATAAAATTTTAACATCCATGTCAATTATAAAAACAGTACAAATATATTGTAAAATTTCTTACAAAAACACTGTGAGCACATATATACACTCACCTAAAGGATTATTAGGAACACCTGTTCAATTTCTCATTAATGCAATTATCTAATCAACCAATCACATGGCAGTTGCTTCAATGCATTTAGGGGTGTGGTCCTGGTCAAGACAATCTCCTGAACTCCAAACTGAATGTCAGAATGGGAAAGAAAGGTGATTTAAGCAATTTTGAGCGTGGCATGGTTGTTGGTCCCAGACGGGCCGGTCTGAGTTTTTCACAATCTGCTCAGTTACTGGGATTTTCACGCACAACCATTTCTAGGGTTTACAAAGAATGGTGTGAAAAGGGAAAAACATCCAGTATGCGGCAGTCCTGTGGGCGAAAATGCCTTGTTGATGCTAGAGGTCAGAGGAGAATGGGCCGACTGATTCAAGCTGATAGAAGAGCAACTTTGACTGAAATAACCACTCGTTACAACCGAGGTATGCAGCAAAGTATTTGTGAAGCCACAACACGCACAACCTTGAGGCGGATGGGCTACAACAGCAGAAGACCCCACCGGGTACCACTCATCTCCACTACAAATAGGAAAAAGAGGCTACAATTTGCACGAGCTCACCAAAATTGGACAGTTGAAGACTGGAAAAATGTTGCCTGGTCTGATGAGTCTCGATTTCTGTTGAGACATTCAGATGGTAGAGTCAGAATTTGGCGTAAACAGAATGAGAACATGGATCCATCATGCCTTGTTACCACTGTGCAGGCTGGTGGTGGTGGTGTAATGGTGTGGGGGGATGTTTTCTTGGCACACTTTAGGCCCCTTAGTGCCAATTGGGCATCGTTTAAATGCCACGGCCTACCTGGGCATTGTTTCTGACCATGTCCATCCCTTTATGACCACCATGTACCCATCCTCTGATGGCTACTTCCAGCAGGATAATGCACCATGTCACAAAGCTCGAATCATTTCAAATTGGTTTCTTGAACATGACAATGAGTTCACTGTACTAAAATGGCCCCCACAGTCACCAGATCTCAACCCAATAGAGCATCTTTGGAATGTGGTGGAACGGGAGCTTCGTGCCCTGGATGTGCATCCCACAAATCTCCATCAACTGCAAGATGCTATCCTATCAATATGGGCCAACATTTCTAAAGAATGCTTTCAGCACCTTGTTGAATCAATGCCACGTAGAATTAAGGCAGTTCTGAAGGCGAAAGGGGGTCAAACACAGTATTAGTATGGTGTTCCTAATAATCCTTTAGGTGAGTGTGTATATACACAGTACATAATAGGTCTTTAATATGAATATTAATACAAACAAAAATACACTGTAAAACTAAGACATTTTCCTTATCATTTATTGTCATCCTTGTATGGTGCCTATAAAATTACAAGAAGCCCTAAAATAAAAGCTAGATATATTTGTCACATATGTGATGTCTCTCTTGCTTCTCATCGCAGGTGTACATGCAAAACAGCAAAACCAAAAAAACGCACACAAATGGATTTACCATCACAAGGGACTCTGTTTGTCTGACACTAGACAATGGCCCTGGAGATCTCAACCACAAGAGTGGCATTTCCAACGGGCATGCTCCTTACAATAGAGATAAACCAGAGTATTACCCACCTCTGCACAATCAGAATGGTCTGGAATCAGAGGATTTTGAGAAACGTGGAGTGGGACTAGACTTTGCCATTCTGGACAGCACCTTCCTTCTGTCTCAGGTCTTCCCTACCCTCTTCATGGGCATGATCGTCCAGTTCACAGAGTCCGTCACCGCGTATATCGCCTCCTCTGCCATATTTGGTGCAATTGGCATCTATTTTGCCACCCACATCATCTTTGACCAAAATGACCTCAGAAGCTGAAGAAGCAGTAATCATGTGAGTCATTTCACAGTCGACCTTGTACCAAGCATCATCTTAAATGTTACTGACTAATCTACGGAGCCCCTAAAGGGACAGGGTGATTGGAGCAATGCTTAGCATTCTCACAAACGCACATTTGCATTTGTGTTTGTTCTCTAAATATTTTCGTTCGCTTACAAAACATTTGCGTTTTCTTGCAAAAGTATTGCATTCCCCCGAGAAACTTTGAGTTCAGTCGCAAATGGATTGTGTTCCCCTGAGAAACTTTGCATTATCTCGCAAAACATTTGTTTGCTTACAAAACATTTGCGTTCTCTCTCAAAATGACTGCATTCCCTCGAGAAACTTTGTGTTCTCTTGCAAAAGTATTGCGTTCTCCTGAGAAACTTTTCATTATCTCGCAAAACATTTGTGTTTGCTCAAAATATTTGCGTTCTCTCGCAAAACATTTGTGTTCGCTTGCTAAACATTTTCGTTCACTTGCAGAGGTTTGTGTTTGCTCACAAAATGATTTTGTTCGCCTGAGAAGCTTTGCGTTCGCTCGCAAAAGTTTGTTTGCTCACAAAATGGTTTCGTTCGCCCAAGAAGCTTTGCGTTCGCTCGCAAAACATTTTCGTTCACTCGCAGAAGTTTGTTTGCGCACAAAATGATTTTGTTCGCCTGAGAAGCTTTGCGTTCGCTCGGAAAACATTTGTTTGCTTGCTAAACATTTTCGTTCAGTTACAAAACATTTGCGTTTTCTTGCAAAAGTATTGTGTTTCCCTTTGGATTCGCTCTCAAAAAACACAAAGTTTCTCATGGGAACGCAATTCCTTTGTGTGAGAACAAGATAATGCAAAGTTTCTCAGAGGAACACCATACTTTTGCAAGAGAAATACAAAGTGTCTCTGGGGGAACGCAATACTTTCGTGAAAGGGACTTGTGGGAATGCAGTATTTTTGCGAGATAACTAAAAAACATTTCATGTCCTCTTAGGGCCTCCGTACCAGACCAACCTTAGATATGTTTTTGCTTTTTCTAATGCAAGTCCTTTGTATGTACTGACTGATCGTTATTTTTTTCATAGGTCATATTTGCTATGAGGATAAATTGTGCTTTTTCAGATCTCTATGGGACCAATGGACACATGGACTTGATGTAATTCCTGTTGTGTTTTAAAGACTTTTTGTAAAGAACTATTTTATTGTATATATATTTTTATATTGATAATATATACATATATTTATATCCCTATGGGAATTTTTATGCAACCTGTTTTGCCGAGGTCTGTATTTATGTAGTATTCTAACCTTGTTTGACTTGTTTGTCGAACAAATGTGGCTTATTTTTTTTTAACCTGAAATTTTGGTCAGTAACCAAGACTTACAATATATTCATGTATAAAATCTCAGTCTGGTGTTCAAAATGATAATCTGGGATACCTTTCTACAGGTGACTTTACACAGACCTAAGCTATTATGTGTTGCAAAGCATCATCAACTATATTAAAATGACATTTCTATGGTGTGACTGAGTTACGTAGGTTGCTTTTACAAAACTGTAACAGTTTCCTGTACTATTTAAGTTATTCATCATCTGTAGGTACACTCGCCGTTGGCCAGAGAGTGTGTATGTGGAGTCTTATTTGTGTGAGTGTAATGGGGTGTGACATTGTAAAAAGTGGTAAGATTCTCAGGATGGACGTGTCGTCCAGTTGAAAAATCATCTGTTCAAATACAGCACAATTAAATAATAAAAGAGGTACTGATATTTTAATTGCTGAGAATATGAGATTTTTTTTTTTTAATTCTGTATTATTTCATTTTGGGTGAACTATTTCTGTGGTGAATTCTCACATCTAATGCAGTAGGTCTTCATCATGATGATCTTCATCAAACTAATTCCATGAACAATTTTGTTTACTGGTAGGTTTCAGATGAGCATCAGCAGAAATCATATAAAAAAAAACAAAAAAAAAAACTACATCATAAATCTTTAGTTGCAAGTGTCTAGAAAGCCACCAAATTAAATATTTGTCATTTTAGAGAAAAAATAACGCACGCTCAAATTTTTTTCTGTCTGTTCCTGAATGGGTAAATGGTGTTTGGTTAATCTTATATGTAAACAGAGGATAAAACCTTCCAATTAAAAATATGGTAAACACATTTTGAGGCTGTAAATTAGTGCAGTGTCATGTTATAAAGTGGATGCGGTTTCAGCACTCAAGTGACATGATGCTGCCTCGTGCAACTACTTAACATTCTCTTTTGTTCCTTAAATTAGACTTCTGAAGTGTTTTGACAATTAATGCTGTAGATAAATGGGTCAGGATTTTGCATTGAAAAAACAAACTGCATTGAGCTTTATCATGGCATCCTTAGGGATTATTTCTGACTCAGTTTTAATTATGGTTTATTCATTACTTTATAGGCCAAGGCCCTAAATTCATAGAAATAATTATTTGTCTCTATTTAGAGATGATAAGCTTAACATCTTTAAAAAACAAATATAAAGAAGCAGGGATTTAGCAATGATACCATATACTCGTATGGTCTTCTTATCACTGTATTCTCCTTTTATTACATGATATTTCTAAATTAATGTTGATATTTCTGAAACTTTTTTTCCCTGTAAGGTTGATTTAAATTATAAACTAATATTAACATAACTTAATATAACTTAACATTTTGACTGATTTAGGTTAATTAAATTTGAGAAGTGTTGTGAGTCTTAAATATCATTAATCCCCGAGGAAATTAAAACAAATTGCCAATTACTTTCTTTAAAATAATCTTAAAGGTTATTAACAAATAGCATTTGTACCATGTGATATTGGTGCCTCATACTCTACAAAATGATTATGTGCTATACAGAATTATGCATAAATGATCAAAATGATAGTAATAAATAGCCTAATATAAAAAAAGTAAAAAAAAAAAAAAAAAAAAAAGACGACACTCACAGGGTGTAATTTCTTAAATAGGTTATTTGATTGCAACATTATTATACAGCGCCACCTGGTGGACACATACTGTCTTTTATTTTTGTCTACCTGCCAGGTGTAAAAATATCTATCTATCTATCTATCTATCTATCTATCTATCTATCTATCTATCTATCTATCTATCTATCTATCTATCTATCTATCTATCTATCTATCTATCAAGTGCTTAATTGGTCTACGTCAGCGATCAAAGGAGTTCAGCTCGCGCTCGGACGTGCGTTGCGTCCAACAACTAGCCTATGTGTTTTTACCCAGATTAATAAATCACGCGGGGGCATATTCAAAATATATCTTAGTGAAAGCTTCCTGAGCAAACAGCGCAGGAAGTGTTTTGCGAGATTGACATGGCCCCGCGGTGACAACTGGCCTGTTTTTACACCTTCCTTCTAAATAAGGAAGCGGCCCGTCGGGCATATCACCACAGGTCCAATTTGGGAGCTGCCAACGAAGCCCATCACGCACGCCCCATGTTCTCCCGCGAGCTCTCGCGCTCACTGTCCCCCCGGGGCCGCTCGCGTGGATCGACAGCGATTGGGTTCTCGCGTTCGAACTGACCCCCCGGTCGCGGTGAGGTCAGCGTGATGTCATCCTGAAGGTGAGTGATGTCATTCCGAAGATCTCCCAGGCAAGGTGAGCTTGCATTTTGGTGAGTGTGTGGTGCTCCCCATCCAGAGAGGTGAAACATGGTAATCATCATCTCCACCACCACCGCCACCAGCTCAAGCTCTGCCGCCCTGCTCTTCTCATCTACCGAGGGGCTTATTGTGTTACACGCGCGCAGCCCCGACCTGCCTTCCAAAAATAAGCCCCTGCCACCATGCCGAAAGAAGAAAAACAAGAGTGGTATTTTTAGGGGCATTAATTTTGACCACGTGCCCCGAGGGTAAACCGGATGGCCACTGCGCAAAGGTTCCTCATCAGTATGTGCGAGAGCAGCGGGCGCTGGACGTGGACTGCGGTTGTTCTGCTGGGCTTTCTGCTTGGGATCGTGTCCTCTTACCCCACCTCGAACAGGACTAATGCAACTCCACTGGAGAAAAGGTGGGAGACGCTCTTCTCCCGCTCCGTTTTGGGGATCTCGGTGGAGAAATCGGACCTGAACTGGGAGAGTGACTATTTGCTGGGCATTAAGAGAGTGCGGAGGCTGTACTGCAACGTGGGCATCGGGTTTCACCTGCAGGTCCTGCCAGGCGGAAAGATAAACGGTGTCCATAATGAGAACCCGTACAGTGAGTTGCATCCAGAAATGTCATGCATGACTCGTTATAGCAGGGATGCAGATGGATTGAATGAACAGCTCAATTATTCTTTTAGTTTCAGAATATAGACCTATATATGGGCTATAATAATATAAAATATATACAAAAATGTTATAATTATTATTATAAATTATATTATTTACTATATAAATGTATTATTTTAAATTATTATTATTATTATTTTTGCATGTGTCCTAAAGCAATGACATATCTGTTAAAATAAACCCCAGTGTCAATCACTGCCGAGTTTCCCGAGGCTCAAACATGACACGAATGCTTGGACGAATTTAGACGGCAACTAATTTTACACAGCGTCCATCTGCTTGTCGTAGCCTACATGCCAGAACTGCAGGGCTTTTTTTTCTTTTTTCTTTTCATGTCACTGTATAAAAAAATGAGCCAGCATGGGAGAAAATGCAGAACAAAGGCTTGTGCAGAACGCATCCCGCAGAATGAGTAAATGAGCTGCCGTGTGCCACATTGTCATGTATGTAGCCTAACACTGATGTCCTGTTCAATCAGGTCTCATTGAAATCTCAGCGGTAGAGAGAGGAGTGGTTACTCTATACGGGGTGAAAAGCGAGATGTTTGTCGCAATGAACAGCCGCGGAAGGTTATATGGAACGGTAGGTATGCCTGTCGTTTGATTTCATTGTATTTGTGCAGAGAACGCCACTTCAGTTTTACTGCGGTTTTAAATGGGTCAATGGCAAATAAGGATTCTGGTTTGTGGTGATAAAATTGCTGATCTTTTCACATTAGTGCCAAGTTCTTAGAATTAGTCGTTGTAGGCCTATGTCATATTCTGACACATTCTGATTCTTAAAAACAACAACAACAAAAAAAAAAACATTTATTTGTTTGTTCTGAAATGTCAAGTGGTTTAACCATTTAGTAAAAAGTAGCCTACCTAAATATTTTCCTGGCACCTTGGATACATGAAAACCATTTTGAAAATAATGATTGTGTTAGCAATCAGATAGGCCATAGAACAGCAAATAGGCCATCATAAATATCAGGACTATAGCATACTTCATTTGAGCTGAACAAAATTTGCCTTTCATTAAAGGTCAAAACACCACCCGAAATGTTTGACTCACAAAATATCAAATTATCGCCATCGGGTTGAATGGTTCTCGTTGCGAAACCGTGCCTATCCAGGTCAGTTGGCACGGTTACGGACGGTTTCTTTTTTAACCGTGCACTGTAAAAAAATGATATGATCAAAAAGTTATTACAACATATGTTTTACATTGCTTTAACTAATCAAAATAGCCTACGTTACGCTATTTTCAAGTTATAGGCTACAAGATTCAACTTGTTTTATAAGTCAGTTTAATTTAATTTAAATTGAAATGACTTAATCATTCAAATTGATTGTACTTAAAAATTGAAGGCAGCAACATTGGCGTTATGAAATCAGGATTAGAAGAATGTAGCTTATGTAACCTCTGTTACGCAAGAGCTGGAGACTGCGTGAAACGCGAGATGCTGTAGGTAAACTTTGGAGCCAGCGAGCGTGCCGCGGAGGACGACCACCTTGTAGAAAAGTAAAAGTTACCAGACATTTACTGACATTAAGTTACATTAATAATAGGCTACATACAGTAAATTGATATATTATAGGATTCGCTGACGAGAAAAGCGTGTAGAAATAGTTTTTTTAGGTCAATATTCTAGAAAAACATAATCCAACCATCAAACTGAAGGTTTTGTAATCTCACCGTGCCAAAACGTGTAACAAATGTAACAGTTCCTTACCGCGCTCAGAACGGTTTGGCCTAATGATTCAGAAGAGTGAAATAAAAAGCATTTTATTGTAGGCTATATTTGAAAAACTTGGATTTTCACGGAATTCAGATGGATTCAGACGAAAAAAAAGATCGTCACCTCATTGACCCAAATGCATGAATTTCCTCTCTGTTTTTGCCGTGTTTGATTCATTTGAAGTGTGCTCAAATATGAGCATCATTGCCTGGATGGAAATGGAATGTCATTTTTTTGTTTTGTTTTTTTGATTCCTCAGCTGTAGGCCTAGTTGATGATGCATTGAATACATTGGTTTGTCATTAATTTTTAATAACTGTTAGCTCATATGAGCCGTGGAGTGGACTCTGATGTTGTGCATGGCTTGAATGTAATTTTGACCTACTTTCAACTTGCATTACTTGGATGCCAGATCTCACCATGAGTAACACATTATATTTTGATGACAGAATCATCTAGAATCATTCATGGTCTTCTATTGTCAAAGTCAATGTTCACACACATTGCGTAAAAAAAAAAAAAAGAGAGAGAGAAAGAAAACAGAATAAGGATGGAACAAAGCTGTATTGTTGTAAGGCAGAAGTTATGTTTATTATTATTATTATTTTATATATGTATATAATTTATTTATATTTTTAACATTTTTATTTAATAGAACTCATGTCCTAGTGAAAATGGTTAATTAGCTTCAGTCTTTTTTTAACAAAAAATTGTGAACTTAAAGCTTTGTTTAGCATATACAGACTATGTTAAAGTCACTTAAAAGATTTAATCTGTTGGCACTTTCAGAGATCAGTTCAACAAACTGAAAACGTTTGCTTTCCTGATGTTCAGCTGACTGGCATCTCCATTAGAAAGCGCATGGGCCTTGAAAAATCAATCTAACCTTGAATTCACGTGTATGTTATGTGATGACTGTGAAAGTTTAAAAATTAATTCACATTGAGAAGTTTTGAAGCTTCTAAGAAAACTGGAAATGAGTTGCCTGGATTTTTAAAGCAAAGCTTTTGTCAGTTAGATCATTATTTATTTAAGATGAACCAGTGTTGCTCTGCACCTTACCCTAGTTAAATGTATATTGAGAGTATGTGATGGAGAAGTGGTGGGTGGGGCCTAGAAGGAGGATACCAAACTAACTATCTAATCCATACCATTTTTAGAGGGCCTTCCATGACGAGTGCAAGTTCAAGGAGACGCTGCTGCCCAACAATTACAACGCTTACGAGTCTTCCATTTACAAGGGATTTTATATTGCCCTCAGCAAACATGGCCGCTTGAAGCGAGGCTACAAGGCTTCCCCAGCAATGACTGTCACACATTTCCTCCCACGTTTATGAGCAAAACTGGCAATAACACAATAATTTGCACATGTTGGATGTTCTCGTAGGTAACCCAAACATGCTAAGAGGTGAACTGCAAAGAACTAAAATAACACTTACGGTATTTATTCTCATTGAAATAATAATAATATATGTATATTTCGGTAGCTTACTTTGTGTCTGAACTTTGTGTACATGCCATTCTTTGCTGCTTATGATTTCTATGAATATATGAGAGTCGAGGAGCTTTTTTTGCCCTCTCACTTTTTATGGGTGCTTGCCATAACTGGTGTAAACCATACCTGGCGTTGGACTAACATCCTCAGCTTTTAGAAGTGAAATGGATACTTTTTATTACCTCAAAGAGCCACGTCCGCATTGGAAAAATAAGGGAGGGAAAAATAAATATCAGTTTACTCTGATCTTCATCTGTTGCGCCATTTTACAAGAAAGATGAAAGCACTTATTTTTCTGTAGTTTACTCCTTTTTCATGATTAGGTGGTGCCTTAGCCTCTGCTATTTTGCCTCCTTTTGTGCATGCAAGAAAGAGGTTTTTGTTCCTTTTTTAGATCAATAACTAAAAACTGATTGCATATTGGGAGTTAAACTCAGAGAAGGCCATTTTACGCCTCATGTAAGGTCAGAATTTGACTGAAAGCCTGTGGACGGCTAGACCTGTACGGTTTGGTAATGCATAGAATTGCATTCATCTTGAATTATGTGGCACGATTATATGAAAGCATAGCTGTTGCTTAGTGATGAGAAAACCTCTCATTTTACTTATCAGATTAAATATGTGTTGATACTAGTCAGTGGTGTCTCTGTTTTACCTCTACAGTCAGTGATCTCCAGTGAGGGCTCATTCACCAACATGTTGACTGCATACTTGAACTCCTCCTTAAAAAAGTCTTTAGAATGTAAAAACCAATACAACCGTCTTAATCTGTTCGAGATAACATAATTTGCTCGTTACTTCATGTTTGAATACCAGGCATAGACCCAAACACCTGTGCACACTCTTAAATTCCCAAGTCAGTTGACTTTGTCTAGAGAATTTGGTCGCACTTGAAATTGAATTGAATGCCCCTGCCCTCACTTACAATGTCACCCCACTTCTTCTTTTTTTTTAGCTCTAGAATTAAATGAATAGCAAACTCCTTTAAATTCAAATAATGTTAAATTATTATTACACTGTTAAAAAAAATTATATGATCAATAAGTTATGACAACATGTTTTTACATTGCTTTAACTCATCAAAATAAGTTAAGCAATGTTCAACTTTTTTTTATAAGTAATACAAGATTCAACTATTTTTTAAGTTAGTTTAATATGACTTAAGTTGAAATATCCAAGTTGATTGTACTTAAAAAATTTAAGGCCGCAACTTTTTTTTTTTTTTTTTTTACAGTGTAGATTAAGAGAATCTTTTCATTTTCCATCTAGCTCCGACTCAGACTGCAATAATCAAGATCTGTTTATATCTTTACTACAATACCCTTTTATCTTTTCTGTCGCAGCTGCAATGTGCAGGAGAGAATAAAAGGTTTGGTAATCACTGCAGTACTACACATAAACCTTGCTTTCTCTCGCATTAATGCTTCTACTTGACATTTTGAGACATGTTAATGCTACAAAGGAGAAGGATGTTATTTTGAGCCAGGTACACTGATATTTACATTGTATGGAGTGTGTGTGAGACTTTTTCCTTAAAGTTATAGTTCACCCAAAAATGAAGATTTCTGACCCTTATGTCATTCCAAACCTGTGTGACATTCTTTCTTCTGTGGAACGTGAAAGAATATACTTTGAAGAATGTTTTTGTTCATACAATGAAAGTCAATGGGGTCCAAAATATTGTTTTGGACCCCATTGACTTTCAATGTAAAATTATGTTTCACAGGTTTGGAACAATATGAGGGTGAGTATAATCTTTCGGGGTGAACTAATCAAAACTGAAACAATATGGGTATGGTCATTTTTTTTGTGTGTGTGTGTTCTGGGTATAACGAGAGATTTTCAGCTGTGTTATGTTGATAATATGATCCATCTATATTAGTAATGGCAACTACAGATTTAAAATTCTTTGTACCCCAAAAATGGCATGCAATGTTATTGCTTTAATGAAACTGTCAAAATGACTGCTTTTTTATGTATGTGATGACTGATGTTAATTTATTGATATGTATCTTCACTGTACCCTGTCCTCTGTCACATTTCTGATCTCTTTATATTAGGTGAATAGAATTTTGCATGGTTTTTAATGCAAAATGTGGGACGGAAATGTTGTATCTAGAAGTTAGGCCCTCTAAACTAAGTGCTTATACAGAAACAGCTATTTCTCATGTAAGTTCCACCAGTTTCTTTGTACTGTACTTTGTCTCCAGCTTTGAAATGGCCCCATTTGCAGCTTGCGAGATGATTGTAAGGGGTAGTGCATGTGTGCGTGTCCTTGTACGTATGCAGCCTTTGTTTTTCCTCAGTTTTGTATTCCTGCACTGAGGGGCAGACCCCCTCCAAATTCCCCTCCTATTTTCTAACATATACCTCACCTTCTGCCTTAGTTCCAATTTGTTGAAATGATTGTACGATTTGTTGGAGACAACAAACTTTTTGCCAATCATTTTGTTCTCTGAAAAGAAAAATGTAAAAAAAAAGAAAAAAAAAGAGTAAGAATTCTAATATATTAAGAAAATGTTTCCTTTTATTTTTATACGTATGTGCTGTGCACAGCAGCCAACTGTATTACTGAAATGAAAATAAAAGGTTGTTTTTTAGCCTCTGTTTTTGCAGTATACTTTAATTGTGATTTAATAATTTGGCTTTATTTAGTCAGGTAAGCCTACAAGTTAGATTTAGTTTGAGTTATCAATAAAAAAGTGGATGGTATTTGTTGGGTTAGAGCCTCCTCATGTGGTCAAAATCCGAAATGCATGAGATTCTCAATTAATTGTGCTTTATTTTTACGTAAAATTACCATCCTGTGTATTTACAATTTTATTGCATATGCCTGTTTATGCACAGAATGAGCAAACAAATAAATAGTAAATAAATCAAATAACAAGGGTGAAGTCATCAAAATTGGGACACTTTTTGGTAAACTGTGTATTAAAAACATATCAATTTAATGGTGTGTGTGTGTGTGTGTGTGTGTGTGTGTGTGTGTGTGTGTGTGTGTGTGTGTGTGTGTGTGTGTGTTTAAAAATGATAAGAAACCATTTTTATTCTACAGCCGTTTTCAGGTAAATCGGGACAGTGCAATTGGTAAAGTGGGACACATTTTCATCTAGTAGTTTGTGCTTGGAAAATACAATTACTTATAAAAAAAAAAAAAAAAACGTACAATATCCTGTTGTATGTAAAAGAATAACTACCAAAATCAGACACATTAGCGGATTGTGTCAATGATGATGATGATGAAGTTTCATTCTCAGCTCTGGGTTCCTTTTTTTAAAAATAAAAGTTTTGGAACCAGTTGTTTTTGGTCTCAGAAAACAATTTAATTCCACTAGCTTTTGCATATTCAAAAGCTATTTTTGCACATCTCTGCGAAAGAAGCTTTAACATGTTTGCCAGTTCCATGGTTTTCTGACAGAGGCATGACTACATCCACTCACAACTCTTCACTCTTTTTTTAAAGGTGGATTTTGGAACACATCATGCCCTGGCCAAATACAAAGTCTTCCTGGCCTTCCTCAACTCTTACCCTGTACATATTGATTGCCCTTTTCATTCTTACTTCACCACTGATTATACCTCTCTTCTGTTTGGCTGACATGTTTTCCCATTTTTTTCCTTTCTGCCTAGCTTTAAGCCATTTTCTGAAAACAATTTCTCACATTAAGCAATGTATTATCTTTTTTTTTAATAGGATATCCCACTTTAGCTGAATGCTACTGTCCCATTTTATCTAACACGTCCAGGTAAATTGGGACAGTAACAAAACCTAATTAAAAAAATAGAACGAAGAAACTTGCACATCATTGCATAAAGTTTAATTATCACTTGAACATATAAAATAAAATGTATATTGTAGATTGAAATACTGTTTGTATTAGAATTTAAATTTAATGCATTTTTTTTTTAAAAAGTACCACACCAAAAAGCTTGTTTGTCCCATTTTAGCTGATGTCCCACTTTTGCTGGCTTCACCCAATAAGTAAAATATATTTAAAGGTCTCATTTGTTAACATTAACTAACATGAGCAATGCTTTTCAAGTATTTAGCCTTTTAACCTTTGTTAATGTTATCTAATAAAAATGTTTGTGTTAGTTCGCATTAACTAATGTTAACAGATACAACTTTTTATCTTAAAAAATGTATTAGTAAATGCTGAGATTTACATCAACTAAGATTAATAGGCTATTGCTGTAGAAGTATTGTTCATTGTTAATTAATGTTAACTAATGTAGCCATACGGAGTCCCTAAAGGGACATGGTGATGAAAAAACATGGTCCCTCTCGAAAACGTTTCGTTTACTCGTAAAACCTTTGCGTTCCCTCGCAAATGTTTTGCATTCCCCCCGAGAAACTTTGCATTCGCTCGCAAAGCTTTTGAGGCGAGCGCAAACATTTTGTGGTTTTTGGTTTTGTGAGCGATATAATGTTTTTCGGGGAAATGCAAATTGTTTGCGAGAAAACAAAAAAAAGCATTGAAATATTTTTTCCTCCCATCTCATATTATTTTCCCTCATATTCTTTACCTGGTGAAGAGAAAAAAATATGAGATGGAGGAAAAAAATATTTGTCAATGCTTTTACATTATCTCGCTAATGTTTGGCATTTCCCACGAGAAACTTTGCATTCCCTCGCAAAGAGCTCAAAAGGTTTTACGAGCGAACGCAATGTTTCCAGGGGGAACACAAGACATTTGCCAAAGAATGCAAAAGGATGGACCACCTTAGGGGCTCAGTAATATGGGCTATACTATGCAAATGTTTACTAATGAAGCCTTATTTGCAGTATAGCTATTTCAGACTTTTATAACTTAAAAGATGTTGTAAACATATGTAAAATTCCCAAATCAAACAACTTAATTTGGATACCCAGGGTCACTTGACAGTAAAATAATCCGGTTACAACTGCCAGTTGCATGTGCTCAACAGTAGCCTAAAGTTCTTAGTTGGCAAACATGACCTTTAAACTAATGTTCCCCCAGTTATATAAACCAGAAGTGAGATGCCTCACTGTATCCTGAGCTCTTGCCTGATCCAGACTGATCATGCACATGATTCATCTTCTCTGTCTGGCAGCTCTAAGCATCTGCACACTAATAACTTGTCATCCTATACAAAAGGAAACAATCCAAACAGATTTAAAATGTGAAAATATGAGAGATATGGAGGCCAAGATCAGCAGAAATTTCCTGATGATTAAATTTAGAAACAGGATGAGGAACGCTATTCATCAACAGTCAAAAGGTAAGTTTATTTTTTAAAATATTTTTTATACATATTTTTAATTTTAATAATATTATTGACACTCTTTTATTTTATAAAGGAGACATTTTACTGAAGAAAAGAAGCAAGGACTGCTTTTCAGTACTTGATATTAAAAATAATAATATAATGTGTTTGGATACAACCAAAAAGCCACATATTTCAGTAAGTATGAGTTTTTTAAAAATTTGTTTTTATCAATATTAATAAATACCTAATTTTACAGCTATTGATATTAGACATTTGCTATCATAATTACTATGTTATGGATTAATAAACATATATTTATTATGGCTAAAAACCCTAAATAACAAATAATAATAACAATAAATTCCAATACCAAATACTTTTAATTACAGTATTTCTTTTAATTAATAAGAATTGGTTAGAAATTAACACTTTTATTCAGCAAGGATGCATTAAATTGATCAAAAGTGACAGCGAAGATAATTTTTTCAAATAAATGCTATTCTTTTGAACTTTCTGTTCATCAAAGAATCCTGAAAAAAAAATTTTTTTAACCAATTACGTGTGTTATCCTCAGGTTGATGTCATTAATAAGGACTTCTTTAAAACAATTCAAAGAAAGCATTCCTATCAATCTAGACGGAGGAGTGATGCAATGATCAAGCTTTTTGGAGCTATAAGCCACACTGAGGCTGATAGGGCAGAATTACCTCTTTCTCTGCAATCAAACAACCATAAAACACATCTCAGGCAGAGGAGAAGCCAAAATATTGACCCATCTGATCCTTTGGGATTCGAGAATCCCAAGTCAAAAACCACCAATTATCGAAGACTTGATCGAGAGCACGAGCGCAGCAGTAATGTTTCTAAAGAGACCATCACTTCCTATGATGACCCTTTACACGTACTGCTTTCCAAGAGTCCAGTCAGTCCAAATTTACAAAAAGAAAAGAAAAATAAGCAAGTTGTACCATCTGATCCATTCTGAACAAATTAGGTTCCCTAACGGTTTTACAGCCTCATGCCAAATAACTACATGGGATGGTTCCCTTTTTGGATGATAGCCTACCTAAAATCAAACAATACACCGATCTGGAGAACTTCTGCAAATGGTTCCATGGAAACAAATAACCAGCAACTGATGCAATCCAGGGCCTCTTTTTCAGCTCAGTGAGTGAGGCTAGTTTAGGTCACTGCTTGTCAGTCCTTTCACCTTTTTAAGTCAGTTAAAATTTAAACTACTCTGCAATGCTGTGGCAATGATGTTGTTTTCATCAGAACTGTGCAAGAACCTTTTTCATTGATTGATGTAGGTAATATCATGAAATACTAAGAATCACGTGCAGTTGGCAACTATTTTCTATTATTCAACTATTGCAATTTGTTATATTTCATGTCGACAGTAGGGCTAAATATCATAGTTTCAAACATAAATGAGATGGTGCTGGCCACCTCTACTGAATTATTTATTGAAGAAGTATTGATATGTTTTTATTTATTACATTTTATATTGATGTTTTTAATCTAAATCGAAAAATGATCAAATTTCAGTTTATCAAATGTGAAAGAAATGTTTAAATTGTATGGTTTAGTTCAATAATACCCTTAAATTAAATCATCTTTGCAGGAAGTCTTAAGAAAGTTCTTACCAGGATTCATATTGATTAATTCATTTAGCAAAAATGTAAAAAATAAAATAAAATAAAAAGCATTCAAACAATAAAATTATTGGGTTACATTTTTTTGGTTCCTGTTCTTGTTAAAGTTTTATGTTATGACATGAGTGTCACAGATTTTCCCATTAAATTTAGTTTCTCACAAGTTTCCCAGCACATTATATAAAAACAATCATAGGTGTATGATACGTTTAAATTGTTTTTGTGAGGTACTGATACTTTTATATGTTTGAAACAAGATTTTCTAGATCTCAAGATTAATGGTGGATGATGATGATAATCGAGTACAATGACAATAAATATCAATATAAAGATTGTAACAGATGTTTAGTTTCATTGTGTCTGAGGGGCTGTTCACACACTAACTAAAAACTGAAAACTTTTTTTGTGTTTTGGCTGTTCATTTACACGACAACAGTGTTTTGGGGGCCTGAAAACACAGACTTTTGAAAACGGGTTTCAAAATGCAAGTTTTTGAAAACGACACTGTTATTCTCTCCGTGTAAACTTCAAAAAAAGAGGCAAAATTGTGAAAAATGACACATATTATGTGTTCATGTCTATTGGTGCATAGTTTTTCTTTACAGAGTGGCATAGCCAACTACTGTGGCCTGGCAGCATAATACAGCGTTTTTAGTCATTTTCGAGGATTCGTGTGAACGAATTCGTTGTTTTGACAACATTGTCGTCTGTACGTGAAAAGATTTTCTGTTTTTAGTATATCATTGTCATGTAAACCTGCTCTTAGTTTGGTTTTCCCTGTTCTTGTTTGCCTGATTTCTAGTTCCTTGTTTGTTTCCATTGTTTTTTAATTGAATACCTGTTCCATGCTCTGTTGATTATCTTTGTGTATTTAAGCCCTTGGTGTTCCTCAGTTCCTTGTCCTATGTCCATAAAACCTTATGGTTCTTGTTGTATATTAAAAGTTATTTGCTTGTTTGTTTTGTGTCACGCATCTCTCTTGGATTATCTACACACGCACCCCTTAACAGTTATGGGCCATTCTACAGAATTGGTTCAAAGTCAGAGTTGTAAACGTCTTGAAAAAAAGGTCTCTTTTTCCACAAATTTTGTATGTATGCAAATTGTATAATATCCAAGGTACACATTTCAAGTAATTGTAGTTAATTATCATATTGTAATTTCAGAAAGTTTTGGAATATTTTTCCTCTCCCCAAATTTGTCACTACCGAAACACAATAATACATAATTTAATAAGAAGGCTTATATTGACCTATTAATATTTTGTTTACATCAACCTTGTAAATATAATTTTTTGCTATTTTAAAAAAAAAGTTTTCACTGGTAAATCAATAACAATTACAATTTTAAAGTGTAATTTATGAGATTTGTTGTATTTTGAACCCAATCTTTCTTTGTAAAAGGCATTAATCAAAGTTAATCATACTGATTTCAAAGTTAAGGATTCATTAGTTTGAATATACATTGAACCAAACACTATAATAACATCTTAGTTGATAATTCAGTATACTTTATTTTAGACAAAACATGCATGTTTCGGTCGTGACAACACATTTTCGGTAGTGACAGTAATGTTTTGGTAGCGACCACATCACATTACAGAATTTTAACTCGCTTACTAAAACACTACTAAAACATACTAAGATACTAATGATTTGCATAACTGTAGTAAAATTTTGTTTATTTCCCCGAAATAAATGATTATGTGTTCCCTTTTGTCACTACCAAAATAATGATGGCGTGTTTCGGTCATTACTGTTTCGGTAGTGACAATTTAAGATACTTTTGAGCCTAGCTCAAAGATGATAACCAGCACAGTTCTGAACAGTTGTACACAAATATAAAAACTAAATTTCAAGGAATTACACCCAAAAAAGTTTGCTTAATTGAAGAAACAAGGTGTTTGGTAGTGACGTCCCTTAAAGTTACACACAGATTTTCAGACTTTTGAACACATTTCCCTCAAAATGATGGTACCCATCTACAATGAAAGAGAGGCTATGAGAGGGAGGGACACAGGAATATTTCCTGATCAAAAATGTAGGGGTGTGGTTAAAATCAATCTCTGCCAATGGACTAAAACACACACTGTTTCGGTAGTGACATGAAAATGCGGGACATATTTTTTTTACATAAAGTTTCATGATTTAGAAAAAATCTATATATATATATATTTTTTTTTTTTACTTTTTAAAAGAAACCAAAAAGATATTTAAAAAAAATAAATAAAAATAATATAGATATATTTAAATATCATTTTTACAAGTTGAAATTTAGGGGTTAGGGTTCGGGACAGCCACCTCCCAGTTGAAAGTACCCAATAAATGATGATTATATATATATTAAGCTTACTTATATTTTAAATATTATTGTGGGATTCAATAGATAATAGAAGGATCTTAGTAAACATTTAAAATTTAAATACTTAAATGCTTTTTAAATGTGTTTTTTGGTTGTCGGACAGCAGTTTCCACCAATTCTGTAGAATGGCCCATTTACTGACGATCTGTTATTAGACTGGTATCAGCTGGACTTGTTGATGTTTGTTTTTAGTGATTATGTAATTTTAAGAGGCAAGCAGTGCATATAACCAACAATTTATCTTTTCTTTTGTCAACAGATTTGGGTGCATGAGTTAATTCAAACCTTCACTCAACAAACACCTTAAAACAAGGTCAGAGTAGCTGAATATCTTCAATATTGACTGTTCTGTGCTGCTGAACATGTCAGGACACTCCGCAACTCTTATGCAAATATGAGGCACAGAATGCATATATAAAAATCTTGTGTTCTTGCATATCATTTTAAAAGTCTTTACACAAGAATAAATACACAAGCAATGCATGGTTTTGGGTTCAGTAATAACAGGTCACGACAGTCATCCTTCAAAGATGAAAACAGAAGTTCAATAACTTTGGTAGGAAGAAAATATTAGTAAGAAAATATTGCAGAATATTATAGCAACTACAGTGATTTCAATGAGAATTTAATATGCGTGCAGTTCGAATAAAAGAATATATTATGTCATTGAAGATTTCTTAAAAATGGTTAAAATAATCTCGCCCCATTCCCATGAACCAAATATTGTTTATCGTCTCGTCTGCCAAGTGTTTCATCATACCTCTAATAAAATATAATTTCCCAACAGCAAAATTGTGGCTATATATAAACACAACAACATAGATGTATGACATATTTATTTAGTTACATACACTTACATACACAAAAACACTCCCTTGCAGAAAAGTAATAATCTTCAAAAAACAATATTTAATACTGCCAGTGTCTGAATGGTATACAATATATGATTCATAAGTTATATTGTAAAATCAAATCAGATATTTGTAAAGGTTGTCTTTCTAAAAGTTGATATATCGCAAAATCCTGTATGATGAATCAGAGTAAAGTGCTTGAACTTTGACATGCAAACATTTTATTGCCTTTTCTATTCATATATTGTTGTTCTTAATCAGTCTTGATGTGATCTCTTCTGTTGATGAACACACATTTCATGTCTGAAAGTGCAAAACCCGCATTACTACTTTTCAAAGTGATAATAAAACGGCACATTCCGGTGTTCGGGCAGATGGAAAACCGTTGAGCTGGGTCTAAACAACGGCCCACGGGGCACTTTAGGTCCTCAAAAAAATGCCGCATCATTATGCTCATATAAGCCCCGTGGCCAACAACCAAGGCATGGACGGAAACATTCAAGACTCCGTCATCTGGGAGTCCTGCAGGAGCCCGATTGGTTTCATCTGATATGGATGTCTCATCTTGTACTTTGTCTTGATGGTCATTAGCTATTCGCTTGATCATAGCCTTGAGAAAATCCTTGATTCGCACCTTCACCTGAAAGGAATACAAGCATATAGTAAAGATAACTAAATACAATTTGCCTCATTTAACTCATTTAAAGACAGTAAACAGAAGTTTACGATGATAATCAGATTTGTTGTTTTTTCTTGAAAATGTGAAGAACTGGACACTAAATTTTTATTTATTTATTGATAATAATTCAAAATTCATTTTAAAATATGATATTAAATACATGGGACATAGGACATGGACTGTTATATTATATTAAATTAAAATATAAACTCCTGTTTTGTACAGAGTTGCCATTTAGAGTGGCTGTTTTCTTTCATCACAAACCAGCTATACTGAATATTATTTATTTTTTGACATGAGTGCCATTAATTTTACCTGCTCCATGGTTTCTCCCTCGGGTGGAGTGAACTCTGGTAAAGGCTGCCCGGCTGCTTTAGCCATGTTTTTCATTTCTATGACTCGACCTCCCTCAGCTATACCAAAACTCTGGAGAAAAAAGTGTTCTGAGATGCATATGAAAAGTTCCTCTGAAAAGACATACTCTGATCAGACATTTTACTTATATTATCAAGCAGTACTCTGTACTTACTCTCTCTTTAAGTGATAGATTTGCTACTAGTTCTATATCATTGCAGGTTCTGTTGTTCCTCACAATGATCTCTGCAGTCTGTAATTTTACACACAAAAAAAGTGATTATTCATCCTAACAAACGAATACACACAAGGAAAGTGATATTTGTAACCAGAAACCAATAGGACACACTAGTTAGACATGATTATAACTTCAGTGGGCATGTGCAATAACATTTGCAACAGTTGCATATTGCAAATTAACATATCTTGTCTGTTAACATATGGTTTGACTATTATTGATGGTTTCTTTATCATGTTCAAAATAGACTCTTATCCAGGGAAACAAGCATTTCCAGCTCAACTGACCCACATGAGCACTGAACAGAATAACCTAAAAAGAGTTTCTTTTATTTTGGGGAGAAGCATTTCCCTTTACCTGTGGCAAACGTGTATGTTCCTACTAGACTTGAACTATTATGTTTCTACTTACTTGCTTGGCACGTTTCATGTCACTGACAAACACATTTGTGAATTTCACATCCCTGAGGTACTGGCCAGCAGCCTCAGATTGCCGTATCCCAATTTCAGAAAGCGGTGAGTCTATTTTCTGACCTAAAAGCAAAGAAATTATAGATTTAGTTTGTGGAGCATGTGTTGAGATAAAAAAAATAAAAGTAATACTTAATGCCTGAAATAAATGCAGGGGTACTGATATGTATAACAGGTTTTCCCCCGTAAAAAAATACCTTGTAAAAGGCCATCTTTGTTGCACTGCGTCTCACCACTGGTAAACCAAAACAGTAATAGTGATCAATAAAAACTTTATTACTAACCAGCGCATGTCCATTTGTAACCAATCATTTTAATTCAAGAAAACTCTTAGTTGTAATTGTGACTAGAGGTGTTCCTAACTTCACACGTTTAGGCTGTAATGAAAAAGAAAGGGATTCTACAAAACCTCTTGCAATGAAGACAACAGACTATATAACTTAAATGTCTATTTAACATGGACAGTGAGGGTAGGACATTTTTTTGGTGTTTTTTAAAGAGTTACATCAAGTTTGCCTCTGACCTTTCACTGGAAGAGGTATTCTTATTGCCCTTTAAACATAAGTTACAACAGACAGGAGTAATATGATATGAGGAGCCCAGTAAAGTTTAAACTAAATTCCCACTAGCATAATTAAACTCTACTAAATGTCAGACAGCCCTCATGTATTAATACCGTTCTATAACGCCATGACGTTCAGATACAGAGCTATATTTAGAAATACTTCAGCAAAGTATAATTAAAATATCAGGTCACTTTAATTTACAGTTACTGAATCAATAATGCAGTAATTATCAGTTGGCAATGTAGAATGAATAGGTATAATGAGCAAATTTGTTTTCATTGAGCAAACAAGACAGAAAAGACAACTTACTGTCGGACTATCGTTAAACCAAAAGCGAGCATTGTTGCAGCTATTACGATACAGTTAACAGCGTCGTGAGGTTATAGATCTTCATCCATTGATCCCGGAGTCTGTTACGACCCTTGCGTTTTCAAAATATGCGCTGCTTTTGTGGGGAAAGCACCATAGACAGTAAAATAAAGGAAAGCACTGCCACTGACAGCGATTATCACCGTACTGAATTTAGCCGGAAGTTCGTACGCATGGCTGGTAGGTCCGACTCTATTTCCAAAATGTAGCCTAAGCATGCTATCCTTTTAAATTTTGTTTATAAGGGTGGTTATTGGAATTTAATTCATCCCAGTTAATTTTGATGTAGCTGAAACATTATTAAAATGTATTTATATTTCTTGGCTGAAATAATCGTTGCTTGTTTTAATAAAATGCTATTTGTTAAAACCAACTCTGTTGCGTAAGTTTGTTGATAAAGCTGTCATAGCTGTTTAAGTCATATACATATTTCCAGTGTCTTTCAGATTTGTTTAGCAGTTTAGTATGTACCAGCTCAACCGAATCCTTGAAAAGATCCGACTCAAAAGAACGATTCTTTAACGAATCGGACATCGCTCACCCCTGACTGAAGCTTGCAGTGACTCATTGGCGCCAGTAGCGCGTGGCGGGCTTTGAAATTTGATAACGTCTGTCTGTCACGGTTTTCTTTTGGACTGTATCTCATTTGGCATTACATTGACTCGACTTAGGTATTTTATTTTAATTATGATGTTTTTAAGCACTCACCAGCTGTTCCTCAGTAGTAAAATATAAACGTTTATAAACATTTTCACCACAGTACAGTAACGTTACTGAAATAAGAAGAGGAGGCGGAATACTTCTTTCATGGTAAGTTTATTGACCTTAGCATACAGCATGTCCTCTCCTTTAACTTCATTCATGCTCTCAATGACAAATTATTTGAGTTCAACAGAAATCCAAAGAATATCCACAGAGTTGCCAAGCCCTAATGACTTTACCCTATAATTCATCTCTTATAAATCAGCTGTAACAATTTCCAACGTATTTAAGTTATAATTATTTAGCAGATAATTATGTAAGGAAACATGGTTGAATATAAAAATTCAACCTGTTCAAATGTGTAATTTTCACCCAGTCTGTCTGATTATCCACACTCAACCTTTACAGTCATTCTCTACCAGGTTTTAACATGCTGGATAGATTCCCATTGTTATTTTCACCATTAACATTGCCAATAAAAGGTTAAGAATAACATAGGACCAACATAGCACCACACTCTTTAAAGCAGATATTTATTGAACAGAGGTTGTGCAACAGACATAACTGAGGTACATGATATGGTTATAGTGGAGGGAGGAGGCCTTTACTCGTTGTTGCTTATTTTATATTTACAGGTTTATATTCACTGAAATGGGCAGGGTACACAAGACATTGGCAGTCGTTTGTCACCTCCTCCATCCACTATTTCTGACGTCCAGGTGGGAGCCTTGTAAGCTTTCTATTCATCTACATTGAAATTCAACTGTATTTACTACATCAAACATATCATAACCTCTTCTATGTGCTGTCCTTTCCAGGTTCCCGAAAAAACTGTTGTGAGTTGTGTGAGGTAATGGAAAAAGTATTTATGTCCAGTAAACCTGAGGTATAGAGATACCATACTTACAGAATGTGACAGAGAAAGAAGAGGAGGAAAAGACTAAAAGGTAAAGACACATGCCTTTATAAGAGCACACTGTACAAAGAGCATTTCCAGTCGAATACTCATTTCATGTTCTTCTTTTACCCTCTACTTCTGTATTCTCAAAGTATTCTGTAAGCAGTAAAATAATTATAATACAATTGTTTATAAAATAGCAGCACACTGATGTGACATCACAACTATGTAATGTTATTTTTGTGTATAAGATGAAACAAACAAACAAAAAAATCATAGCTTTTTAGCAGCGGAAAAAACAATAATAACTCAATAACAATATTGACACTTGATTGATGTCTTCACACCCTTTCCATCTCATCACTTTGGAATACAGTATCATACCCCTTAATGAACGTAACTTAAGTCCATATTCAAAGTCAAACGACATAGCCACCCATACAATCTGTTAACAGTACTGTAATTCATTTTCAGAGCAGAGCTGGGAAAATATTAAGACAGACTAATTTAATACAATGAGATTGACAGGGGTTTTGGTGTGAGGATGGAGGAAACGTGACTTGTGAAACTTAAGCATCACTAAGAACTGTTTCTCGGCAAAGGAAACGTGCGAGTACACGCAGGCATCTCCTTTACACACAGAAAGACATGCACACAAACACACACGCATATGTAGACGGACACAAACCTAAGCTAGACTGCCCCTTTTCAAGGTAAGCTATGAAAATTCAGCATTGAAAGCCGTTTTGTGCTGATGATGCACCCTGTTTTTGGACACTGTGTAATGACTTTTGGAAGTTTTTTTTAAATCCCATGCCAGTTCAACCTTTGGAAGCAGCATATTTTGGATGGCTTGGTAGTGGATCTTATGCTTAAGCTCTGCAAAACAGGGTGAAAGTCTACATCAAACTCAAGGCACTATATAAAAAACATTTCTGCAATGGTGCAGTTGCACAAGTTAATCTTTTCAAATTTCAAGAAAACTGCCCTTGGAGCGTGCAAACCAACAAACAATTTATTTTCTTCCATTTTGATCTGTTTCCTGTCTTTTTGTTGTCTGGTTTTTGGTCTTTTTTTATTTTGTTAAATTAATTTGCCTTATTATTTTGTTGCTGTTGTCATACATTGGTTTCCAATGCTTTAACGCTATAATGAACCGAACATGCCATGATCAAAACATGGGAAACCAGCCCAAAAAAAAAAAAAAAAAAAAAAAGAAAGAAAGAAAAAAAGACCCCTTACTCATAACCATTTGTTATTCATGGCAAATACGCTCTCTAAACTGACACCGATGGAGTAACCTTCCCCAGTTATGAGCTGGCAGTATCAATGAAACTGGTTTAGATACTGGTCTGTAATTCAAACACGAGACAAAAAAAAAAAAAAAAACCTAAAGGACAAACAAATAAACTGACAAATAGATTAAAGATCTTAAATATTAGGTGATTTATGGAAACCATAATAGCTGTTGTTTCTCCTTTGGCCTCCTTTCCTGCTTCTCCTAACTTCATATCATCATCCTCATCTCAGCAGCATGCTTCGCACCTCAAACTAACCAAGCTTCATCATCATCATCATCATCATCCTCAATCATTCTTGCCTACACATTCCTTTACTGCTAATCAAATTTGCATGCACTTGTTTGCAAACAACTCCATGACTCATCTCTCAGTCCCTGGTTGGACCAAACACAAATCAGCCAAAGGCTCCTTCAACACACTCACAACAAAATACGTAATAACATAATAAACTGTATACAATACAACTGTAATATTTAGTGGGAGGTTGCCCCAAAGGACAACCTTACCCACAAATTTTAAAAACAACTCTTCTTGCCTTTAGAAGAAATGAGGGAGCGTAGCCGTCTCTGTCCGCTCCCTTTTCTTGCCTCCTCTTGTTCTGTGCACTGGGTTGGGCTCAGCCCTCAAGCAGTTTCCAGGCCAGTAAATAAAAGCATTTAATATAAGGCACTGATACAGGAGGCCCTCAAAGCATCGTGGAATCATTTGCTATCCCTGTCCAGACCATGTGCCTACAACTGAATCTGTCTCTATGACCAAACACTTGCAGATAGATGATTAAACAAAGCCCACATGACTCACACAAGAGTGCCTGATATAGGGTAACTTGTACACGCTTGCACATGAGCCAACATACACCACACGTAAATGCATGCACACAAGCAGCTTGACAAAAGCTTATTTGAAGTGTCTGTAACTTTAGCATCAAGAGACAATAACTTGCTTGTTTAACAGGAATAATAATAATAATCATATTAAAATTATATTAATAGTCTATTGTCGTGATATAAGCCCCTGTTGCCCTAGCAAAAGAGCCCTGCGTTCTTAGCATAAGACTTGTGTCTCACCGCTCCTTTTTAATCCCCCTTTTCTGGTCCTAATGCACTCTTAGTACACAGCCAAGTGAATGGGTGCGTTCATTCAGACTCATGGCACCTCAATGTGTGTTCAAGTTCAGGCATTCCAAAATGAACCAAAAAAAAAAAAAAAAAAAAAAAAAAAATCACAACAAAACAGGGAAAAAAAAAAACATAGCCCCACTTTTTGTACCCTTTCAAGCCAGTCTGATACAGTAGACTCTCTATTTTGAAAAGCCCTTTACGCTATCACTTTTGCATTAAATATCATATTATTATGTTTACACAATCAAAAGAGTTTGCAAAATACTACACGCTTCCCTTCTAAGAGTCTGAGGCACCGTAGAGCTTTTTGCATCATTATCAAATCATTTTAAAAATATCTATTTTTTGTATCTAAAATAGCTTAGATTTTATTTTTTAGTTTTTTTTGTCATTTACGGGAGTATTTTTTTTTTTTATTGGAAAATGAAGATAAAACTCTACAAAGACTAGCAAGCACTTTTTGTTGGGGTTGTTTGTTTTTTTGTCATTTTTGTTTTTTGTTGTTTTTTTCTTTTCTTGAAGACTGATCACAGCATTCCCGCAGCAAGCTCACAAGTTGATGTCTCGTACATCGGTTGGGGTGCTGGACTGGTCCTGGTCATCAAGTGCTTTGCTGCGCGGGCCACCCTGTTCCTGCTGCTGCTGTTTCTGCTGCTGCCGGCGACCCTCCCTTAGGTTATTCATCAACACTCTCTCAATCTGCTCCTGGCATTCCTTTAACACATCCTGCAATGCATCAGACACATAACGTTAGAAAAACAGGTCACTTAAATCGCTGCAATGTCTTTACTTATCCAGAATCTCTTCATTAGTAGTAGTGTTAAAGCAAATTCATACTCAGTTAATGGTTTAGGTCAAACAACAAGATTTAACCAAAATTCTATCCCAGATTTTTCTGTCTACACCAAATATGCATCTAAAACAATAGAAGTTGCCCTGCAAGCAGAGAAAAAAAGCTCTACCACAGTCTCCTATGTTAATTACATCTATATCCCATGGATAAAACAAGGTAGTGTTTCACTTGTTTTTTTTAATACCCTTTCATTTTCACAACAGCATGTAATGACCTAAGGGAATCTCACTTGAGTCCACCAGAGTCTTCTTCCTGCTCTGTATAACTAAGAACAAACTAATTTAAAAAAAAAATTTGTATAGATAAAATATGAGAAATGCTTAATGCAACCCTGTGGGTGGCTCCAAAGAGCATATGACATATTTAAAATGGCTTTCACACAGTGTCACCAAAATGAGCAATGATGCCCTCTAGTGCAACTAAATGGATACGGTGATCAAAGCTCTCCCTCCTATTTAGTGGGTATGTCTGAGACACAACAGGCATCTGTGGGAAGTTTGCTGTGAATGGCCCATGGGAAGGGCCTGTGGAGAATGTGTTGCTTGTGGAGAGGCTGCATTCCTTTGACATTTACTGCTAATTAAAAGCTGATGGGCCAAAGTCTGAAATTATGTTATGCATGGCTCCTGGGCCAGGCGAGTGTTTCTTGCCTGTAGAAGCAGTCTATCGTTTATCTTTTATTTATTTTTTATTATTGTTGAGGAATAGCTTAGTGTCTCTAGGTTGTTTTCTTTCATGTTGGATGACAATGCCACCATCCTTCTAGAGATCTCTCATTTCCCACCACGATGAGCCATTATTAGTCATGAAAAATAAATTCCTTCTAGTAAATTAACTAAAGCATAAAACATGTAAAGGAACTGCCTGTGTCTTACCACAAGAATGCCAGGCCCGACTTCTTAAAAGACCTTTCCCTGTGTGCTGGTCTTTATAGCTGCACAACCAAATTCATGCCAAGCCCCAAAGGCTTAATTCAGGCAACTCTAATAGCTTCAATGTGCGACTACTGATAAAACCAGGACTTGCTCTAGAAGAGCTTCTCAATGATTAGATCCAGAGGAGGGTGGCACTTGGTGAGCTGTAGGATGGATTGGGTGGTCCCTGCTTAATCCAACCTTGCCCTGATCAAGAACACCCTCTATCCCACCAGAGCATGGCTACGTTTGTCAAAGTCAAACAAATGAATAAAAATCGGTCGAAACCTCAAGAAAGATGGTCTACTGAAGAAACAGCAGTTATTGTGATGCCACTCAGTGTGTGCCATCTTAGACAGAAAAAGCCTAGAAGCATAAAGGGAAGACTTAAGTAGCCCAAAAAAAAAAAATTGGTGTCTGTTTTTTAATGGGAAGTGAAAGCAAGGATTGCCGGGTTCAGAGCAAGGCCATCACAGCATTGAGAAATGAAAGGGATTAAGATGTCCCAGAGGCCTAATGCAAGAGGCCAGGGGGCCTAACACATGATCTTATGTACCAAAAAAGCCTTGAAGTTCTTCTCTAAATAATTTGCAACTCTTCAGCTCCAAATAACATTTCGGTTGCAAATAACAAAGTCCTTATGACATTATGACTTTAGGCAAAGGAGCATTCTCAGCATACCAGACCCAAAGTTTCTAACATTTCACCTACTTTTAGAAACTGCGGTATCTCAAAAGAGTTTTTACTGTGCACTTTCTCTTCCTGATTAGTTTTTATAACTGCAGATCTTTAGCTTGTATAAAGCTATATTATAAGTATTCTAGAGGAGCACAAGGACACAAATTAATGCCTCAACATAAACAAATCAGTCAAGGCCTCATTTAAAAGAACTGATAACTCTGAGACCCTGGATGCCTACAACATCCCAAAGAGCATCATTTACTGTAGCTACACTAACAAACTACTAGTAACACCCAGTATCAGACAAATATTTAGTGTATTTGCTTCTTTCTTAGAGAGACCTTAGGGTGTTTGTGGAAACTTCAAGCCAATTTATCAGCCCTCTTGGTTTGGCATGCATGTGTGTACCTTACTGCTGCACAGAGTATGCTTCACCAGGTGTGTCTTCAGCTACACACACATTCCAAGGACGACTGGAAGAGGCTGGCTGCCCCTATCATATGTCTACTGGAAACTACAGGCACTGGACACCACAAATGTCAGCATGGTTCCTGGTTCCAGGCTGGCAGCATCGTTTGGCATTAGGTTGACTTTCCTTCATACTCTGTCTGACCGCTCACCTCCCAACCTCTGCCTCAATATGGAAGGTCCTCATACACTAAGGAAAGGTTTAGTACACAAAAATCTTGTTTATTGAAGACTAAGTTTTTCTACTTTACTTCTGCTATAGATATCTAGATAGGACCTCTAAGATTTTCTCAAAACAATAATGCAAAAACAATTCTAATGGGTAAAAAAGAAAAAGTTATTCGTCCCAAACAAATTCACTGCAGCTGTTTACCCCTTGTTGCAAGGTAACGGCAATGCAAGAGAAGGCAGCAAAATGCATTACGTTGCCCGTCTCACTTTTATACTTTTATATTTTGTTTCTAAAGAACGGGGGAGTCTATGTTTGCAGTGCGGCAGTCCCGCTTGTCAGGAAAGTGTGTTAGAACATATACAGACAGACAGTTTTACCGAATGATATGTCATTAATAGCCTTTCACTTCCATGATTGACTACAATTACATTCATATCAGCAACATACCGTACGGGAGTTCACATGAACCATACCCCACTAAAGTGGACTCAGGTTCAGTTTGTGGGTGCAAAACCAGAAGTGCTAGTATAAAAGCACTTTAAGATATAGCAGACATACCTGTAGCACTGCTAGCAATAACCCTTACACACATGATTCCATAATGTCACAATAAAGATACTGTTGCAGTAGCATATAAAAAAGTCAATTTGCATCCTTGGCAAGACAAACTGTTTAATTGCCTTCCTTTAAGGGACAATTCACCCAAACATTTTAATTCTGTCATCATTTGCTCACCTTCATGTCATTCCAAGCCTATATGTCTTTCTTCTGAGGAACACAAAAGAAGATATTTTGAAGAATGTTGGTAACCAAATTGTTTAGTAATTTTTTTGCAAATAATTTACCATTTACTTCCACTGGATAGATAAAAACACTGAGACGTTTCTCAAAATATCTTTTTTTATGTTCCACAGCAGAAAAAAATCATACAAGTTTGAGGGTCAGTAAATGATGAAAGAATGTTCATGTTTGGTGAACTATACCTTTAATTTTTCTTTAGGCTTTATAGCTCAGTGCGAGCAGGGTAGCGTGCATACACCCTACCTGCATGTTTTCAAAGGTATGGCTTGTTGGCATCCAGCAATGTGACGAGTTGTTCATGGAGCAGGCAGTTCATTCCTTCTGCCCTGGACCTCACACTCCTCAGACACTGAGCACCTTTACTGCTGTGGAGGACTATTTGTTTTTCCTCTGCTATGGTGCACGACTTCACACACCACATGCCGGGGCAGCAGTCATTCTACCAGCAGCAGTGCACTCTAGGGTATCTTGGGGAGTTGACCTCTTCAGGTCAGGACAGTAATTCAATGTGTTTCCTGGGTTATTCTCTTAATCCTAATTTTCTATTCTCTTTGGCTTTTACTTTCCCCCCTAAAGAGATAATAAAGGACCTAAAAGAAACTAAATGACCAGGAGGTGGTCCCTCGTGCGACAGTATGTGTGAATTTGTATGCAAGTCATTTGCATAAAGCCATAGTATCCCTGACACATTCCCCTAGCCCTGCGGATTCTCTCCTTACAGTCTCTCAGTCAGGGTCAATCCCATTTCATTTCCAGTAATTCAGTGGCTGAATGTGAAATTGAATTGGAGCTGGACCCAAGCCCATTGAGTAAATAGGGGAAATGCACAGCCTCCTCTTACAGTCCTACAGGCACAGCAACACTTATCCCACAGATTACCAATAGCGTTGCTATTGGTAAAAAACAAGGAATCTTCTTTCATGGTCGCTGTTGCTATTGGTAAAAAACAAGGAATCTTCTTATCATGGTCGCTGTTTTAAATTAGAAAGCATCCCTATATGATCACTCCACTTTAGAATATAAACAAACTGTGAGGTAATCTGTGTAGCACACTGGCCCGCATGTAAGTGCCATGTATCATGACTCATTAAAAGATGCATTAGTAAAATATATATGTCAAAGCAACAATACTCACAACTTCTGTGTTTGTGATCTTGGCGAGCAACTCTGTAAGGTTGTCTCCCCACAGTGAGCGGTTAGTGCTGTTGAGCTGCAGGCCACAGATAGCCGCTGCCACGCTGCCCGTTGCAATCATGGATGGAGGGGACATGGCAAAGTTGAAATCTGAGGGAAGAGCAGACCAGGCAAGATCGGTCAAACTTCATAAAAATGTACTTTATCACACTTATACAGTATTTTGAATAGTAATATCAGATATTATTAAATTGATACAAAAATAACCAAAATCATAAATACAGATAAACGAAGACCCTTTCCATTAGGTCTGTGCACAGTCCTTTGCTAATGACTGCAGCCCAGGATAATGAGGGTTCACTTGGCTTGAAAAGAATCTGAAAAGCACCCCACCCCCATCCCTCTCCTCCAGTCACCCTTTGCAGATCGGCCCCTTTTCTTCCAGCTCCTAAGTAAATCGTGTGCTCCCTGAAAAAAAAAAGCCCTATAGCCTTTGGAAAGGATGGAATAAAGAGCCACAGTCCCCCTGCCAATGCTCACTGCTGTAGGTCCTTTTTCCACGTGTGGTCACAGGCGTACATCTCAAAGACCAATAACCTTGTTAGCTTTCTCACTGTCATTCATAATGCAAATAAGACAGCTTGTGAACGGGCCTGAAACCCCAAAAGACGACTGACTGCAAGAAGGGGGAGAAAGAAAGAGGAAAAGAAAGAACCAAACAACTTAGGCTGTCTGCCCCCTGCCTCATTGATTTCCATCTTTCTTCTTTTTCTACGGCTCCCCCTCTCCCTATTTTCAGACTGTTTTTCAACACTTTTTTATTTCAGACACATACCCCTAAAGTTGAATAGCATACATGTCATTGTTGTTACAACAGCTCGAGATTTGTGTCAGCGTTGCTGCTATCTTTTGGCATATTGAGTGTGGCCACTGGTGGACGTGGGTCTAGTGAGCAAGAGAGTGTGGCCTCTTTGTCCGAAATCATCACCTCATCTCATCCAACTGAGAGATGCAACATCAAGTCCTCTCTGTGGATTCCAATTCAACCTGACAGCCGCACAAAAGATGGGTGTTGGGGGAGGGTGTTGTTGGGTTTTAGACAGCAGGGGCGGCTGAGGGGGGCACTAAGCATCATTCTTTAATCAGTGTCCAGACCTTCGTAAGGTTTTGGCAGAAGAAAAGACCCTCCTACCCACCTCATTCCCCCCATGCCATTCCTCTGATGCAGGGCCACCTCTGGGCTCACGGTCCCACACTCCCTGGCAGTCTTTGCATTACCATATTGCCATATTCAATTGCAAAGCAAACTGTGTGTGATGGCTCTGAGGGTGATTTTTCTTCCCCTTTCTTTTTAGGAAAAAAAATCAAAGCCCTGGGCCCTTTGATAACTGACGAGCATGCCTTCTTTGCCTTTTTAACATTCAAAGCAAGCCATTTTCTCATTTTGCGGCTCAGTGTTGACAAATAAATGAACTTATTATACACTCTTCCCTTTGTAGTTTTTGCTGGGCCAGACAAAAATGTATTAAAAGACAAGTTCTGGTCAAGCATAAGAAGACAAAAACCGCATTGCAACTCTTAGGTCTTTTGGGGCAGGGAGAAAAAACAATGGAAAATAGATGCCCACACACAGCCTGCGTGTGCTGAGTGGGTTGCAATCTGATTTTTCACACTCTAGACAAGACAAGTTTGTCGGGGTAACAAGAGTATGCGCGTGCTAGTGGCAGAGCTGGACGCTCTGGTTTGTGAGAGTGGTAAGGGAAGAATGGATGTATTCTGCACGCCTTCATTGATATTCATGCTGAGTATAAACAGTGTATGTAGCTGAGTGGTGACGCCTGTGATGGAAGGCTCCTAGTAAGCGGCGGCTGGCTGGCCTGGTATACCAGCCTCTCACCCCCTTCAATGGACCATTCTCCTGCCCTCGCCACACTGCATCCCCAGAACTGTGCCAACACAGCAAGCTCCTTGGTGGGTGCAATGTGCTGTGTACGCATTTAACTTGTAAATTAATTAAACGTCCGGAAAGTTGAGGAACGGCCAAAGAGACCGATGATTTGAGGGGCAATAAATCAAGTGCCAGGCTTTCATGCAGATGCAGAGGTTTGCCTTTACAGAAAGTCTCGTTTTAAGTCTCGTCATGTTCGACCTGCCTGATAAAGATCAAACGTAAATATGAATTGGGCATCACAGTGTAACGCTTAGATAAATGGTAAAGCATGTAAGTGAAGAACTTAAAGACAGAGTTACTAAAAGAGTAGACATGTACAGTAACAAATATTCAAATAAGCGTTAACTCATTGGCACTTTTTTGTAGCAGTTTTTAAACCTACAAAACAGAATTTAAAATGTTTTTTTTTTACTCTTAGCTATGTTGTGTCTCATTATGAGGCTTAAAGTAATTAGATATCTGCAGGTCATGTCTGGGACATTCGTGTATAACATTACTTCATAGAAATGTATTACATTATCTGTCTATTGGCTTTTTTTTTTTTTTAAATCTGTCACAAATCTTCAACAAAGTAAATTCATAATCAAAAGTGGCGTGTCGGTCTGCCCTGTCAAACCATAGTAAAACAGATTAATTAAAAACAGGAACACTCTTTGACTGTTAAAATCCTGTAACAACTTGTTTCAGTCTTGCTCCAGTGCTGAGTCTTTAGCAACAGCAGTCAGGCCGGTGTGGGAGGAAACAGAGCCTCTTGAATGAGAAATGACATGAATATGACGTTAAATAGAATTAATTAATCGTAGAATGAATTTTCAGCCCTACTGAACTCTCCACCATTCACTAGTTATTTATTTTTCCAAAGGGATTTCTCTGATAAGTAACCATCTGAAGAGTGGCAAGATGATCTCTACCTACAAAACATATCTGCTGCTAATATCATAGCATATGATAGTCTGTTATTATACATCTACAGACAATCTACGATGGAAAAATAAAGGGGGTGCTGGGTGTTTAACAGTAAAATGGGGTATAATCACGTTTAATGAGCTTGTTCCTGTGTAGGCCTTCGACAGACTGCCCTCCGGAGAAACGCTTTATCGTATGCTCCTTCTGCACTGACCCTTACATGCCTCTGCATATGAAATGGAGGGTTGTTCCTTTTGTCTCCTTTCTTGCGGTCTCTAGCCAAGCCTTCCAGCTATTTGCATATCTCTGAAAGGCCCCTCCATGTTATTAATTAATACTGAACTGGTCTACTCTGCCTGACCAAATCTCACAGAGTGCTCTAAACGGAACTGTTTTATCAAAAGCAAAGCACCATTAAAAATTAGCTGTCGTCTTTCCACACTCTTCTCTCCTTTCTCATTCAGATACAGGGGCCTTGATTTATGCATGTCTCAGAAAAGAGGGGGACGCTGAATTCTCTGCAAAGAAAGCAAACTGTACAGAGAAAAGAAAAGCAGCAGTCAGGGCATCTGCCCGGCAATTAAAATCTTTTGGACACCCCTCGAATCTCTGTTGTTAAACTAGTAACTAATTTGTGTATTGCTTAAAACAAGAGATTTAACAAAAGAGGTATGTTGCACTGCATCTGCAATTTTTCAGCATCTAAAAACCAAGTTATTTTGTTAAACCATTCATATTATCCCAGCTATCATCAATGCTCAACCTGCCAATTCAAACCAGTTTCTATGGATTCTGTTTATGCCAGAGCAGTTTCACAACAGATCTATATCTATTGCAAAAACCAACAGCAGAATCAAAAGCTCCATGTTTAAAAGACCAGCCAGATCCTCCTCCTATTCCCTCTCCCATCGTATGCCACTTTCCCAAAGTCAGAGTCACTCCTGAGGTTCATGGGGAGCTGAGCAACCCCAGGGAGGAAGAGAGAAGCCTGAGGGAACAAGGGTGGTGCACTGGATCCCATTACCGCCTATGGTGATGTTCAGTACAGGCTTGGCTGGGAGAACCAGCCCCACAAAGGCTCCTGATTATGGGAAAGTCGTCATGCCCTGGAGCATCTGGGAGGCGTGAGAAGAGGGGATAAGATATGAAAACATGACATGCTTCACTGTTTGGCTCGGCTGGAACAATACACTCCTCACGTTTTCTCACCCTCCTCTCATCTCTATGTTTGATCTCCTAAAGGTGGTCCACCTCTAAGAGCAGGAACAGCATAACCAATGGCTCAACAGCACACAGGAATGTCCTTAACTATACAACTGCCTTTTGAAGTGTCACTGCATTCAGGGTTAGCCACTGATATGCCCACCAAACATACCAGGCAAACACATAAGGCTTCCAGTGAAATTCTCTCCATTACACGTCGCTATTTCAGTCCACATAGTTTCTCATGAATGTAATGAGATGGCATCTGATAATTTGCCTGCAACAAGAACCTGAATAAAGTTGCCATAGATACTAAACCCACAGAAGTCGGCTTTAATTTCAAGTTTTGCGAGGAACAAACATGGATCTTGCAACACATCACTTATTGAAGTGATGATGCAAGGTATCAACACCAACTTGACTAGGCAGTGGATCTTTTGTCACTCATACTTAACACCCATGGAAGACACATACAAGTTGACACTCTACTAAGTTAATGTACAAATGCACGTTGAGAAGATTTAATTTGAAACGAGTGGGATGAGTTATATTGAGCACTGTACAAATTAGGAGTTAAAGATGCTTTGCGGCATTATTTATTTCTTAACATCCAACATCTACATTGAATACACTACCTGTTGCACAAAGGGCGATGAAAGTCTGCACATGTTTACGGATCAGGTCCAGCTTATCCTCAGGCAGTGGAAGTTTCCTCATAATGTGTTCAATAAAGTCATTGGGAGTGACAGCAGCCAGGTTCCACTTCAATTTGCCCAGGACAACCAGCTCCCATTCCTGTAAAAAGGTTTGAGGAAAGAAGCAAAATCACTATGGATCCAAACCTCAAGAATTGTGTGATCTGAATCCATTTGCAGTATTTGAGGTGTTAAGATATCAGTGTTTTTGCACATTCAACTGGAGTGACAAATTGCATCCTCAGTAGCTTCCTGTCAATATTTGTTTTCTTTTGATACACTAGACGTTGACAAGATCTAAATATCATTTTGTGAAGACACTGGATGTTGGGGTAACATTCTATATCAACCATTCAGACAAAAGGTGTAAAAAAAATGATTTACTAGAGATGAGGTACTTAATAGGTTTGTACTATAGACCTTATGCGCCAGAGAAACGTGCTCGCAGCCATCATTAGAATTTTGTCTTTGAACTTCAGTTTTTGCGGTAGCTTTATATATTTCCAAGGCATTGGTGAAGTGGATTTACTTATTGTAGAGTTAACTAAAGTTATCATGAGCATTGTAATGTTTTAAGTGGATGTCATAACATATGTCAGTAGACCAGGAAGATTTAAAAAATGAGCGGTTCATTCATAAATCTGTAAGATCTTACCTTCATGCTGTGGAAGTACAAACCGGAAGACAGAATACAACGAGCGCAACACTGAAAAGGGGCGGGGCTACATAAGGTCTATATGTTTATACATGAACTCCGCTGTTATACATTCAAATGTTGTTGCTATACATTTAAACCAGATCACACAAAATCTAGCCTCAGTACAGCTCTGGGACCTCCAGGACATGGTTTGGCCCTGGCTATGCAAAGCTACAAGTGGAAATCCTGAAAGCTAAAAGGCTGAATGCAGGCACACTTGAGTAGAAAAATGGGTCACTCAGATTGCCTAGTCACTTCACAGAGACTGTCCAGCATCAGGTACTTTCCTCCTTAGCATATAAACATTATTCTGAGTTTGTTTTATAGTGATCTGTCCAGTCAGAAGAGGCCGAAGTAGACATAGTTAAATATTGGACCTGTCATTAGTCCATTTGCAACCACAAACACACTCATAAAAACATTAATTTGTAGCCTAGTTGTATTTAAAAGGCTTGTAATTAGATTTAGCTGTAACCTCAATGGAAAAAACAAGGCTCAATTATGACCTTGAATGTGACTGTTCAACACTGCTGATGATACTATTTCGTCTTTTGGGGGCACTCTTGATGCATAACATGAACTTGCTTTGACCTAACTCACAATGACGAATGTAAACGTAAGATGCTCAGTCATTTGGTTTCAGTCAAGAAGATAGCATCCTTCAAATAACCACTCCCCCTTCCTATTTGAGCTGGGGTGAGTAACAGGGGACCAGATGACTAATTGGGGAAAACTTGCATTTGCTGGGACAGTCCTTATGACTGAGCACTCGCTCAAATGGAGGTGGTTTTCTCCACAAAAGAACCACATACACTTTATTCATGAGAAAGCCAAATATCATTGTCATTACATTCTGAGACATACAGTATAGCCTTTACAATTGCTATAAAGCACAGACAAAAGATTACGCTGAACTTATACCCCTGCAACAGCTTTCTTAGTGAGCAAGAACACAATGGCAACCATCCGCTGATGCATGATTTCTCCACTTCCTCTCTTTGCTGGATTTCACTGGTAAGTGACTCACCCAAAAGTACAAACATGTTCCTGTCTGTTCTCTCTTCAGGGGAGGTGCCTGATGTGAACATGAAGCCATGATGACATGTTGGAGCCACAGTCGCTCAAACCATTGACTCCTGGTACACCAAGAGGGGTATGATGGAATGTAAACTTTGAGCAGAGGCGTTCTCCAAAAGAAAACCAATTACACGCTAATATGAAAATGAGCCTCTGCGTTCTGTCACTTTGGATCTGTAAAGTTTGGGCAGCAAAAATATGCATGTTCATTTTGGTGTGTTGCTTTGTTCTTAAAGGGAAAGTTTACCTCAAAATGAAAATTATGTCATCAACACAATAAAAAGGTATTTGGAAGAAAGTCTGTAATTTTCATACAATGAATGTACATGGGGTCAAATCAATGTTTTGGAACCCATTCACTTCAACTGGACAAAAACAGCTGAAACATTCTTCAAAATATCTTATTTTGTGTTCTGTAGAAGAAAGAAAGTCATACAGGTTTGAAACGAAATGAGAGTGAGTAAATGATGACAGAATTTTCATTTTTTTGGTTACTGTACTAATTAAGTGCAGGGACAGTTCTGGCAACTATAGAAGGCTCAAAACTACATAATTATGTATTAGCAAACAATTGAGTACTGTATGTGTACATCTCCATCTTTGGTCATATTCTGAGCACACTATTGAACCTTTATGAGGCCATAAATGACCACAAACACCATATTTAACTTTAGGACAACATATTGTCTTCTGTGGCGATCAACTCAACAGTCCAGAGCCACCTCACCAGTGCACTGATGCCAGCCCTAAACTTCATGTGACACTCTTGCAACACAGCCTTGATGCAGGAACCCACTTCCTCCTTTTGGGCCCTCCAGTCGTACCTCCAGGCTGTCACTGCGGTTTTCATTTACAAGAACTTCTTGCTAGCTAACGAGGACAAAAATGTAAATGTGACTGTGACAGCTGATATTCAGTTTCCTGCATCTGTTGGACTTTGCAGACCAGCAGAAGCTCCACAACAACAACAAAATAACACTAGGCCAGGCTGAAGAGCAGCAATTTGCTGACAATTTATGAATAAATTAATTTTCTACCTTTGGCCTGAGCTACTAAAACACTGCCCATTTCCATCAGAAATACAATGCTGAATCAGTAAGAGCTGAGGAAAAACTCACAAAGTGCAGGTGTAACATCAAATGTTTTTTAATGCCACATTGTAGCCTACTGTTTTTTCCCCCTTGACACTGAGTAATGAGTGATTTAACAGCATATTTAGCTTTCATGTCTACAGTTTTTCCTCTAAATCAATAATTTACTCATATAGTTAACCTATGCAAATTGAAATGAGAAGAAGCTGAATGACGATATTCCAAAGATGAAAAGTTAGTCAATAGACTGTATCTCTTTGACAATTAAGGTGATGATACATGGGGCAACTTTTTGAGCAATGTTGCCGTCAACTGGCAACCAGGTGAGACACAGGGCCCATGACCGATCTAAAGTATTCAGATCGAAATTTGTAGCCCATTCTCAATGGGAAATTTCCCAAGCAACATCGCTCGGCAACATTGTTCAAAAAGTTGCCCCATGTATCATCACCTTAAGACTATATTCAAACAACTTATACCTAGCACAACAGTACCTCAGCCCTGATGTTGCTGTGGGTTGCATATTTGCCACTAGATGGCGTAATAGCCCTGTGATGCATGGAAACGGAATCAAATACCCTTTAGTTGATATTTGAATGTGGAGAACATCCATCAGACAGCAGAATATTCTGTCAAACATAACCTAGTCTTTGCTTTAGACTACTTTTAATTCTTATGTGGCTGATTTTTAAACATACACAATATGAAAAATAATTCCATCAAATATTACAGTGGGCTACATTCATTTTTAAATGAAAATTAAATAAGTGGGATGAATTAAAAAGATTTAGTGTAGGCTATAACAGCAGTATGCAATTCATATTTGGGGAAAATTGTGGAGAAAGTATGTAAACAATTATCTAGTAGATACAGATAGGTTAGTAGGTTTTTGGTATGCAAAGAGTTTATTTGGTGCTTACCAGCAGTTCCTGCGGTCTGATTGAGTTATCAGTATAGATGCACAGCTTCTCTGCAGTTAATGGACGCGTCTCTTTCAATTTAGACGCAAGAAACATGCACACTGCTCCGAGCAACTGCAAGTTACATTTTCTTGTTGGTACCACCGCTAAAAATCGGTCCAAGTAGTTCATAGCCAGTGGAAAAACTTCTTCCTCGCATTTCTGTTCCTCGCAGACCTGGAAAGGGCAGGGCATAACTTAATCAGTTCAGAGGAAAAGATGCACGTGGCGCAACAAAATTAGTCTAATTTATGACTCACATTGTCTATATATATATGTAAAATAATTATCAAGAAAAAACGAAATATGTCGTACTGTCCATCAGTGGCATAGATATGAGGTTGTAAATCGTTACGGTAACATTAGAGATTGATTCCAAAAAAACATGCAATTCCTGTCTTGTCGTGGTTATACATGTATAGGATGAAAAGGAGACTCAAACATCTTTGTCAATAGGCACACATTCCTTTGGTTCATTCAGTAAGAAATGAATTCAAATCACAATCACCCGAGCCAAAAAACACCCATGCTACACAGTACGGGATCTGTTTTTTTAATTCGTCATATTTTCATAAAATATTTAAAAATATAAATAAATTGTCTACGTCCACTATTCATACCTCTAAATATTCACCAACCCCTTTTACATCATTCCCGACAATTGACAAGATATTAAATCGATGTTTTATATGATAAAAACGAGATATTTGAAACGAAGCATGCGGTCTTAGATGAGTGCGTCACCATCGGACCGAAATATGTTTTTCAAAAATTTATATAAATTCTCCTGCTCAATTCACCTGAAAATTTAAGACATGAAAATAAAGCTAAGGTCCTCATCTAACGTTTCCAACACTCAAAGATAAGAAATATGAAAGATTCCGACAAAAAACGAACTTAATTCCAAGGCTATAGACTTCCATCAGCATGGGTTAAGAAGCAGCACGGCCCTCGCCCCTTCCGCAACCATATATTTCAAAAAATTGTACAAAATTATAGAAAAGTAATTCTCAATATATTCAACCATACTTATAAACCTTAGACGCTCATTTATCAAGTAATGCACATGTAAAGAGCTGTTATGATCATTTTGTTGCGATAAAGTTGTTGTGAAAGAAAAACCAACATGGCGATGGTTAAATGTAGCTCAGCGGCAAGCATTGAAGTGCATACGTGTGCATGGAAATATTTATCCTAAAAATAAATAAATAACATTAAGCACGATTCTGTCCACTGTGTTGACGGAACCAAAAACTTTAAGAAATATGCGCTTATGATCAGTGACATATGTCGATAAACCTCCATCCCCCTGCAAATCTTATCGTGAACTTGGTCCAAAATCAGCGCTTATGACTGCAATAAAATAAATAACCCGACAAAATCGGATCTCTCCTTTCGGAAATATTAAAGTAGCTCCTTTAGTTGCATTCCACAATGCTTAGGCTACATGACAGAATACAGGAGAAAACACTTTGCAAGACGTTTTGAAGATACGGCGTAAGCACGGAAATGATCGGATATATAGGCTACCAACCTCCAACATCCAAGTTGCCACCATCCTGCGCATGAAGGGCTGAATGTCTTTCTGAATGCATTTAAAATATGAACACTGGGGAAGAAACCTCTCTTCGATGGTCAACAAGCTCTGTAGTACCCTGTCATCATATAGAAGATTCGGGTCAGGACGGGCTCTTACAATGGTGTCCATTTCGAGACAAAGCAGTTCCATGATTGTTAAAGTCCTTTTCGATCGCGAATATGCCTACCAACAGTAAATTATAATGGTTGCGAAAGATCAAAAAGTGCAGAAAGGACTTTTCGGACACATAAAATCAGTTTACAAGGCTGTCCAGGTTAGTCCTGATCCCTTTGCAAACTTTTCCCCACTAGCCTCTTTCTCTACTCTGCTCTCTCGCTGCAACATTTGAGATCTGCAGATGTAAGTCTGTGACGCAAGCTTCGCAAGCTTCACAGCAGATCTTATTATTGGCCAGAGGCAGCATGCTCGGTCTTCCTCTTCTTTTCCTCCCCTCTTGCTCTTGTTATCATATAATCAATAGACTCCACAAGATGGACAGAAAGACAATATTGGCTGGTATTATGATTCATACAAGACGTTCATCCTTAGTTAACTCACTCATTCATACATACGCGACTATTTTAATGACGTTGGATAAACATTAACATAAACACACTGCACCCAAGGAAATAGACTACTCAACTTTAAACGGTATCTCGAAGTGTTCTAAAACGTCATTGATTTATTTCTTTTTTGCATGCTATCACATGATATGCATATCCTTGATCAATGATGTCAGGCAGAAATTTGCGCAAATTAAACCAATTAATGGTCAAAAACTTTTCTTTTTGACTTGAAGGACACCAAAACGTCACCTCGTCATCACAAAGTAGAAATAGAACTATCTTACATGAAGCAGCAACGCCTGTGGTCAAAGAGATAGCTTTCTAGGAAATGCAGCGAAAGCATGAAGCAACGCTCTCTGGTTAGAGATAGCAGCTGCAATGATAGTCTATTCTCTTGAGCTGCCAGTGTATTATATAAAGCATTAGCTATAGTCTCTATTTAGGACCGAAAAGCCAAGCCTCAAATGGAGATGTGAGCATTCCAAAATTGTGTTCTGCTATAACCTAGCCTACCTAACATGCAGGTGACGGATTTCAACAGCCCATAACGCACTCATTTAGAAAGTCATTTAAGTTGCAAATGAGACATAGCAGTTTAACGTTTCGTATAATAGGGGAATTACAATTAAATGGCGCTAATGTGTTTTCAAATACCTTAAAGAGAACATCTATAGTAAGTGAGTTATTGATCGAGGTGCATCTCGAGGTTCTCAAGCCTGTTAGTGATTCTGAAGAACTCAACAGACCGCAGCTATGTAGGCTACTTTTGCAACAGTTGCTTCGTTTCAACACATTTTAAATATGATAGGAAATGTCTCTTTAAAATCTTTTTTTCTCTCTCTCTCTCTCTCTCGCTGTAGATTGTTTCCCTCCCCTGTTAATTTGCATAGCCAATAGTTCTTCTGCGCGCTTTCGGATTGTTACTGGGCAGACTTTGTTTGAGAAGTTCACCTTCTAAAGCCCAGAAAGAACCTAATCTATTTTACCGATCACCTGATGAATGTTGCTGCTTCACAGAGTCTGCCGCACGCAGATGCCATGAATACATTTATACAAATCTACAGCATTTACAGCAATACAATCCGAGTGATGCTTTGAGATCTACCCATAGATCTATCAGATCTATATTCCATCAGATAAACTGATTCTGATAACAATTCATGCAGGGCAAATAAAGCAATACAATTTAAATAATATATAGGTCATAATTTTCAAAAGTTAGTCAGTCCATAAGTTTCTATTTTTTTATAACAGTAGACTTTAGCTTATTACCTGATCAAACGCAATAGGTAGGCTATTATAAATCTAAATGAACAGAGCAAGCAAACATGATGCATATCAGCAACAACATCAAATGTAGGTATAATTAAGCAATTTCAGTGACTTGAATGCTGAAACATGTAGTCATTTCATTTCCTTCTTAAAACATCCGCGTTCCTGATGTAAACTGCAGGGTTGCCCACAAGCACCCGACACGTGAAATTTCAGTAATGCAGGACATCATGAGTGGGTCTCATCGTTCCAAATGCCGCATTAATTGATTCAAACAATGAGGGCTACGAGACATTATAACATCAAAGATGCATCCTTTTTTATTGAAACAATATATAGCTTTCTTTTTCTATCGCACTGAGTGGTTATCATTCAAATGTTCTTTAATAAAACAATTAGACGTTACTCAAATTATCCGCATTAGAAAGCTTTAGATAAAAAAACGTTTTGTTTAAAACACATGAAATATTTTTCTTATTACCATGAAATATACATACATGTAGCCTACATTTAGATATTGTAAGTGTGCAACGTTTTGACTCATTAAGTGGTGTCTAATTCAAACCTTCATCTATAAATCAACGCTTATAGTTTGCTTTGAACTCATTTAAGACATTCAAACAGGCATTTATATTCAAATACGATATTTGATTCAAACATGCCTGTCTCTGTTGTTCACGCCTCTATATTCTAACCTGACCATGCTGTTTTTTCGCGGAATAATGACGTCACTCAAATGCTTCTCTACTGGGCTAAGCAGTTCATGCTATTTCCCGGATGCCTGCAATTAACGCGATATCCGTGAAGACACACCCAAAGAAAGTTTGCTAAACCATCCAAATATCATAGCTGATTAAACATTTAAGTTTTTCACACATTAACTTGAGTGTTTTCTTCCATGGAAACTCAAAGAGCTTAATGTTTGAGTCTCCATAAATCAAGGAAGCATGTATGTGTGGATAATAAGAAATTAATTTTAGGACAGAAATATTTGCTTATTTACAGTGGTCTTTTCATTTAAACTTATAAGATAACTCATGCATTTCAGCAATAATCTACTGCACTGTACAAACACTTCCTTGATGTGAAACTATTGTTGAAAAAAAAAAAGCCACAAATACTAAGAAATTATTCTAGTTTACTAAACATATATTTTTCTAGAAGAATATGTTAGCAAAACTGAATAATTAAAAAAAGCTATTTAAATGTATATTTCAGAAGAGAGATCTTCCAGTAAACATGTTTAAAACATGTTTGTTTTTTATTATCAGACACAAAATATTAAAACATAATCATGCTTACTAATGTTACAAATATAATTTTGGACTTTTGTATTGCATTACATTATTTACCAAATCATCCACAATCAGTTTTATTTCATTGCATTTTAAATTACAAACATTACTTTATTTAGAATATTGTTTAATTCACAATGAATTATATTTAATTGAGCAATTCAACTAGAGAGAGAACAATAATCAATAATCACAATTTTTAAGACTACAGATATTATCAAATTCCTGTAACATTCTCTGAACAAAATACATTTATTTCCAGTAGAATCAAGTTTTTGAATAAACAGGTGGCCGCACCCATCAGGCTTCAAACTGAAGTACATGCATTTAAAAAAATCACTAAGCAGAAAATGTCTTTACAATAATAGCAAATTACAATTGAATTCTTAGTCAAAAGGCAAGAGAGGAGATTAACAAAATAACAATTTTCTCACAGTTATAATGTCATGCTTGAGCAACAGCAGATGTCCTTACTGAATGAAAACATAAGCACTTAGCCATCCATCACAAAAAAAAATATTTGATATGCTTCATTAATTGACATAGTTTACAATTATTGTAAATGGCAACTGGTTGAAACTGTCATAGACAAATAACAAACAAAAACAAAAGGAGTGAATATCTTCATCTTTGGAGACAAAAAAGTACACAATTTACACAGAACCGAATTAAATTATCTTTTTTTTTTTTAAACAAACTATATGAGGACAAATATATCTATTTAATTGTCTGCACTAATCATTAATTTATCTTAATTCAAAATGCACAAGCACATGAAACTTGCATTCAGATACATTCAAATATTAATTCATTTTAAAAAAGTATTACTTATGGTTTTAAATGTTCTGAGGGGGGGAAATGAAAAGAGAGATATAATTATTATAGATTAGTTCTTTTTAATCACCAATTAATTTACATATAGTTTTAGACTTAAATGAACTGTATTGACCTGTAAAACATGAAATGTTTTATATTACACATTTATTGAGATGAGACAAATTCTTTAAAACCCACTTTAATCTCATTAAAAAGACAGGTCAGACAAACAAAGTCTTATTGTTGGACACCTGGAAATGTCTTTGTTTAGCCATGCAAATAAAGGTAAAAAGTGTCCAAAGGTGAAAGAGATGCAGAGGAATTAAGCATTTTTGACATGCTGGTGGGGACGTTGTAACACTGCTTCTCAATATTATCTTATTTACTAGCACGAACCCACAACAGGTGCATCAGATCTGAGGAAATAACTGTACTGAGCATAATCAAGTATAGCAGAAGTCACAAAATAGCATCAGGCTTATCTCCTAATTGAAAAAAAAAGAGACTTTCTTTGCTTTACTTAAAAAATGACTGGAGGAATCTATGTTATTTTTACCCCATCATCATTACAGACATCAAACGCCAACCTGGACAATGTGTTGACAGACATTTTCTTCAGACATAGTCTGTCTAGTCCAAAATGACAATGCAGATCCCTGCCAGCAGCATTCGTACACCCCGACCCCAGAATCCTCATATAAACACGATAGACATCTGTCAAAATGGGGGCTCAGCGTGCATTAAAACGCTGCATCTCACAAGTAAATATTACTGTGTCCAATATACCTCTAACAGGTAATGTCTTTTCCTTGTAACACACCAGCACATTTAATATTGGACAGCAGAGCCACTGCTGTCTTCCTCTCCTCTGTGCCTCTCATATCACAAGCCCTTGAGTTTGTCACTCACGCAACAGCTGCTGGCTGATACTTTACCATTCCAGTGCCCATTTTTTCTTTCTCCCTTCAAGCAAAGAACCCACAAAGAGAAACAAAAGCCTTGTTGGAGAATGCAAGGACATTTCGGGGGCAGGTTATGTCCCTCAAGTATTTGTCAGCACAAAAAAGGCCATTCCGACTTTGCATGGCTGACTCTTCCATTACTGGGAAAACATCCTGAGAAGTTCCACCTGGGAGCAAAGCATACTTCAGCTTTGTCAACAATGTAGCAGTCGAGATCAAACACCCTTTGAGCAGAAACACTCTATCTTGAAACCAACTTGAAACTAAATTTTCGAAATTTTGTGTTGTGCACAGACCTTTTCTATCAGCTAAAAACCACCTGCAAGCAAACTAGATTTCCTAATCCAAATGCAAGCCAAACACTTTCACTTTGCAGTTCTGTTAAGGTTCCTGTCATGTTCTCCTGTGATCCCACACTCACACCTGCACTGTACGCACAAGGTATGGCATCTTGAGGTGGGTTTGCACCTCGGTTGCTCTAGTCACCTATTTGTGTTCTTGGATAAGGACCTGTGGGTCCCCAGCAAAATCAGGTGGGGTTAAAGCATAGATGTGAGAGAGATCGTCTGCAAATTCTCACGTTCAACATGCTTCAGGTGTCACCTCATTTAGGGTGTTCTCAGTAATAGTACCAACCATATATAACTTAAAAAAAAAAAAACACTTCAGAACAATAAGTTAATACTTTAAATTAAAAACAAGTTAGCGTACCTAAAAATGTAAAAATAAATAAATAAATAACGGTTCTGTCATTATTTACTCACCCTAATATCATTACAAACCCGTTTGAAGGAAATTCACAAAAGAAGATATTCCGAAGACTGTGCTGATCGCTCTTTTCCATGCAATTACAATGAATGGGGGACTGAACATTTTAAGCTTCAAAAAGAACACAAAACCTAAGCACCATATAAAAGTGGTCCAAGTGTTCTGGAGTTTTATAAATATACGATATTATACATTTATCATTTTAATGGTGTTAATGAGAGAGGTAGCGATGTTCGATTGATGAATAAATGATTCTTTTAAATGCAATCTTTGCAATGAATCATTTGATTTGTTTCATAAACTCACTGACCCACTGATTCGGTTGCAACAGTTAACAGTTTACTTGAGGGGAAGATTATCAGTGAATAATTGCTTAAATTTTTATCTGTTGATCACATAAATCTGTTGTACAACTTTAAAAGATTTGTAATGTCATGCACAAATCATATGGACCGCTTTTTGGAGCCTTCAAGTGACTGTTTTAGTTCAACGGAGGTAAAAAAATAACAATACAGGTGAATAAATGATGGCATCATTTTCATTTTTGCGTGAACTACTCCTTTATTACCACTGAAGGATCTTAAAGGTTCAATGATAGGCCCCCATTCAGGGCTCCCCATCAGCAAGGGGCATTACAAATCAAATAGCCCTCCATCACGATTACCCTACCACACATGAATTCAGAGCATAGCACTTAAGTCAGGCTGCAATAATCTGATCCTTTTGGGAAATTCTAGTGTCAGGTGTAATTTACGATCCGTATCTTTCAAGTTCCCCCTGTCCTGCTGCTGGCGTCAAACCCCGGGAGCCACCGTGTATGCGTTTGAAACATGTGTCGCTTACTATCTCGCTCGCTGAAGCACACAAAGGTAAAGGGAAGCTTAACATCCTGGGAAAATCTCAAACTGAGTGAAATTACCTTGATCCAAAGATTCCTGCCGCATACCAGCTCGATGAACCCATAACACCACCACAGTAAAACAGCTGAGAGAGATAAAGGGCTGTACAGAGAACGATAGAGTAAAGTAAAAGAGAAAAGAAAAGAATGAAATACTGAAATAAAAATGCAAAGCTGACTACAAACTTTTCAAGCTTAACAAATCTTTTCAAGTATTGTGAACCACATTCTAGACCGGGTCCCCCAATACAGGAGCCATGAAGTGAAATGGTGATCCAGCAGCACCTCCCCACAGGACAGGCCCATGATTCTGTTTGGGTTTATTTAAGGAGTGTGGAGGTTGTTTTGGCTGGGATGCAATTGTGTGAACAATACTAGAGGGAACAATTCAGGGATTTGTGGAATTGCAGATTTAAATATCAGACACAACAGACACAGTACTGTCGGATGTTGCATTCTTTTAAGTTGGGGGAGTCTGAATATTCTGCGTTTCAATTATGCATTCTGGGCTTTATGATACTGGTTCACTGTACTATACTGTACAATACTGTTCACGCCTTGTTAACCTACAATGAACCAGAGTTCTGGACACACTTCTGAGGTGAACAGAAGACTTTATGAGAGGTTCTATGCCTCCATTTCCTAAAACTAAAGATAAATCTGGTCTGCTGAAGGTGTAATCAGTCCTAGAAATGATCTGCATGTAAAAGAGAGGAGAAAATTGAAATAATTAGAGAACATGTTTAGAATAACATAAACTTATGAAAAGAAAGAGTATATGCATATGCGGAGGGTGAACCAACTCCAGGAGATGCGCTTCCTCTTTAAAAACACATTTAAATAGAATGTAATGAAACCGTTTCAAAGCCGGCTCTGGTTTCAAGTTACGTGTCGCATAGCAACAACCTACACATCCCAGGATAAACGTTCCTGCAAAATCATGTTATTAAAGTGGCTATGTTCACAAACCGCTATAATTTGAACATAAAAGACATTTAAATAGAATGTAATGAAACCGTTTCAAAGCCGGCTCTGGTTTCAAGTTACGTGTCGCATCACTTTTAGAAAAAAGTTTTATTCAAATTCTGAACTGATTATATATCACCAAACTCCCAGCTGAAATTCAACCAGATTCGGGCCAAAACCAATTTGCTATCTGGGTAGAAAGCGCACAAAGATTGCTCCCTTTATAATCACTAAAAAGTTGTCACTCACCTCAATTCATTGCAATCACACAAAGTTCCGCTATAATCAATGAATCTGACTGCACATTGAATCTCTTATTTAACACAAGGTCTACACTTTGTTTGGTATGAGTTAACTGGTTACACTTTGTTTTTATAGTCCACTTTAGACATTCTACTAACTATAAGTAACTTTTCAACTACATCATTAGAGTGATCTAACTCTCATTAGAGTATTAGTAGGCTGTAGTAGACTGTTAGGTTAGGGTTAGGAGAATAAGTTGACTTGTAGTTGCCAAGTTACTTATAGTCAGTAGAATGTCTGTTGGGAGACCAACAAAATAAAGTGTTAGCAGATAATAAGCAGACAGTCTACTAATACTCTAATGACAGTTCGTTGACGTAGCTGCAAAGTTACTTATAGTTAGTAGAATGTCTAAAGTGGACTATAGAAATAAAGTGTTAACAGTCAACTTATAACGAGAGGATTTGCTAATCTGGCCTTTGTGCATTCTGACTTAGACACGTCTGATTGGCCATACGTTCAAGAAATCAACAGATATGTTTGTGATTGGCTACATTGCTCAATGCTGCAAAACACTTTTTTTTTTAAACCTTTGATGCTCTCAAGAGAGCAAACACCAAATCTGTTTCACCAATATGCTATAATTACAAAGAAAACTGATCCTAGACCAGCAGTTATGGGCAGCTTTTCCTTCTAAAGACCATCTTAGAGGGTAAAAACTTTGAACCTGCACAGTCCTGCACATGTACCCATTAACACATTTTTCTAAAAATGCATCCATAGTGTCCAAGTCTTATGATATTGGTACAGAATGTATTATATGGCAAGCACTAAGGCTTCCAAGATTTATTTTTATTTAAAATGCACACTAATAAAAGATAATGATCATGCATTGATAACATTAAATCTATTTAGTCAGACTATGGTAGACATTCATTAGGCAACCTCCAGCATATTATTTAAAATTGACAGCACACATGTGCCCATCTGCTAGATTTCAAAAATGTGTCATGGATAATTTTCCACTGAACAGAATGAAAATGATAAAAAAAAAAAAAAAAAAAAAAAAACAACTGAGAGCGAGTCAAACTGGGTTTTCAAGTCATTTAGAGAAATGCAAGTTTCTCTAGCAGAATGCACCTGTTCGCCGAGTGCCACTTATCTGAATTTATCTGCTCTATCATGACCTCAACATCTTGCTCCTGCAAGACAAAATGTGTGACTGCGAGTTTGTTAGCGAGAAATATTTTCTTATATATTCTCCCATTGTGGCGACCGGTGAGAATCTTGTGCTTAAAATAAGCACAACACACACAGACATAAACACACAATGTCTGAAAGCAGGACCGCAGGGCATAACTTTATCAGATCTGAGTGGTTCTATTCTGGCCTTAAACTGTTTGTTGTGTTTGGAGTGATTCCAAGTCATTTTAGATATTTATCAAATGATACCTCTATTCAAAGGGATTCGGCTCTTAATTTCCCCTTTCCGTTTCCTGAAAACATTCCCTACGTGTTGCTGAAAGCAGACGCCGATGTAGAGTGTGCTCACACCTGCTTACATTTCATAAAACTGGCTCTTCATAACTGAAATATTTATCAAATATAACATTCACCTTAACCTTCAGGCTCCACAATAGAAAATCAATAAAATGTACATAAAATAATACAATTAAAGAGAATGTCAAAAAATACATATGAAGAGTTCAGATGCAAAAGCCTCTAAGTGCCATCTGAAATTTTCTTCTAGAATGATCATTTTTATCAAGCTCGTATATTTAAGTTCAGTAATTTCACTTAAATGACAAATAATAGGTAATTTTCATTGCCAATTAAGTGAAATTACTGAACTTAAATATATGAGCTTGATAAAAATGATCATTCTAGAAGAAAATTTCAGATGGCACTTAGAGGCTTTTGCATCTGAACTCTTCATATATTTACTGTTTATTGTATTATTATATTCCATAAAGAAGAACATTCACAGTTTCAGAATTTATTTTAGGAAATCCTAAGGGTTTCCCTATGGGAAACTCAATAAAACCCTGATTTGTTACAAAAACATACGTGTATTTTTCCATTGAGAGCTACCTGCATGGTGGCATTATTATACACATAATGACCTTTTAATTTAATTTACTAGAGTAAATATAGGGATATACAGAGTGTATACAATCACGCCTCACTGCATGGTCATGCAACAAAAGAAGAACTTTCATTCACTATGTTTTTTTGTATATTTTGAGCATCTAGAGAACCCTGACCCACAAAATATAGTAAGAAATTACTAGTAAATTTCACAAAGAAATGGCAAGTAACACATTGAATTAAACATGAAATTTTGAAGAAAAACTGAATTTGTATTTTCTTGTAAAACCTACTCTAATAATCTCTTTTTCAACAACTTTTAAAAGTAATTTTTACAGTGAAATGCCTACGAGCAACCAACAATACAGCAACTTGGCGACCTCTTTTCTTCTCATACATGTTTTATATCAGTTTGGAACGTTTTTACTATATATTTACAATCATGTGTCAGGGCATGGTCATGTAACAAAACACCTGAATATTTCATGTCTTATTTTATATACTGTGTGTTAATAGAATCATCCCAAACTTTGTCACAGCAACAGAATCCGCATTATGCTGGTTTTAAAGTTAAACTTGAGAATGCAAAATCATGTTAAATTTAATACTTAAACTCCGACTGATAAAAATACACTGAAAACATCTTGATCCCTGTTTTTTCCCCATTTCTCTGCACATGGCCATGCTTACAGACATGCTTGCATAAAGCAGCAGAGGTAGACTCATTCTTAACTTTCTGCCCTGCTCCTGTCTACATTTAGGGTAGAGAAAGCCATTCATGATCCATTACCTCAGGAATTCCTCCACATAGTTGAAGAGCCAGTCCACATCACAGGCCGGCACTCACCTTTCAATCACTCCTCTGCCCTAATCACGTTAGCTCGTTCATAATCGCATTGCAATTACTGACAGGAGTGTGACCCTTGCTTTCTGCACTCCCAATCTAATACATGTGTTTCGCCAAAGACAGAGGGATGCTTTGTGTCAGAGAAACAGGGGGAAATGAGGGGGAAAAGGAAAGAAAACAACACTGACATGCTGTGTCATGCAAAGGCTATAAAAAGGGATGCAGCCTTTTTCCTGAATCATTCCGGAGTCGAGAGCACTATTTTTAGCGAGGCAGGGGAGTGTAAACAGCGCCCGTGGCTGGAACCAGACCTGAAATCTTCTCCCTAACAAGGGCTTCAGGAGTCCGAAGCCCCCATTTCTTACATCTTCCCCCTTCCTTTCTCTCATTCTCTCTCTTTCTTCCTTTCACCCCCACCCCCTTCATCTCTCTGCCTGTCTCTCCAGGAAGGTAATCTCCATTACCCTCCCTCCATGCTGATTCAGGATTCAGAACTGTCCACTTCAATCTAGGGCTGTGAATGCTAAGAGGCCATTCAATGTGAGAAGAGAAACTCTGCTGGGGACGTGGGATGGAAATGCCTCGCTCCCCCCGTTAATTTCTCTAGGGCTCGACTTCCACTCTCCAGAGCTTCCCAGCGTGTCAAGGGTCAGCCCCCCCCCCCCCCCAGACCTCCTGACTGATGGGTCAACCCCCCCTGACTTCCACAGAGCTCTCCATGAGAATGCCAGAAAAAGAGAATGGACAACAAGCTTCTAATGAACTGGGGAGGGACCAATCTGGACCCCAGTGCTTGGCCATAAAAGATGCCTTGGAGAGACCAAAAGACCTTTAAAGCGATGTCCCCATCCACACTGCTTAGCTTGAGCAGTTCAGGAAGTTTGCCGACAGTGAATAGAAGCAGTTATGAACAGACGAGCCATGGAGAAAGGCAGTGAGGTGACAGCAGTAAAGCTACCTCTGAATTCCTACGCAGGGCCTGGGAGCATGGGAACGCATTACGGGCTACGGCGGTCATGCCACCAGAGCTTGAATCGGTCGCCCTTAGACAAGCCTTCATCTGCACAATAGTAGAATTGAGTCTGGGGTCCATAAATGAGGTCAAATGGCGTGGTTCTTTAAACTCCTGTCACATGCTCCATCAAAACCATCATCTAGGTAATGTTGTTACATGTATCCAATTAGTGAAATGGAAACAGGGATAGTTACATCCCTGAGCTGACCCTGGGAGAAGCACGTAGACAAACAAGCACACAATGTTTTGGTAAGCTTCAAAGGGTGCCTAAATTCTTAATTGCATTAATAGGCATTTAACCCTCGTCACCAGTAGCATTTTTGATCATTTTCACAAAAGTTTCATGGCCCCCCAGAATATTTTGTTGTATGAATATCTGAACATATAAAATGAAAGAACAGACCTTCTGCTTTAAAACGATGATTTTCAGAACGATGATTAAAATATAGTTGGAGTAGATCGAGTCGATCAACACCCCAAAGCTTCACAGTCCTATACCTCGTCCTTGGTCAACATTTCATTCAGTAACATTAGGCTGTTTTGATTTATAATTTATATGCTGTTAAATGTAGATGATCGCGTTATTTTACATATGCTTAAATATGATATCACTGGTTTCTACTTCTTCTTCGCCTGTGTTTTGATCAGGATATTCAGTACTCTTTCAGAAGATGCCTAATAGCGCCCCCTACCGTATAACAGTGAAAACAAGGAAAGCCAGAAATTTCCGTGAATGGCGGGGAAAGAGTTAAAGAATGTTTTCAGTATTTTTTTGTCCACACAATGCAATTCAGTGGGGTCCAATGTAGTTTTTATTTGTGTTTCACAGAGAGAGAAAAAATCAGACACATTTGGAGCGATATGAGGGTGAATAAATGATGACAGGATTTTAATTTTTGGTTGAACTATCCTTTTAAGGACTCAAACAAATTGTGTATAAACCACATCCTAGGATGGTATCAGAAGGGCAATGTTGGTGGTAGCCGCAAGCATGTAGACCATCTTCATTGCCAAGCCGTAATTATACCCAATAACACCTTTAACACAAGCAGGCTGTTGTTGCCGTCTCTCAGGGTGTGAGGTCAAGCATTTCCTATGTCTATGAATGGTCGCCATCATTGGAATTGTCCTGCTGTGGCTGATGCCCTCCCCTCCACCATTCATTGAAGAGTCATATAAAGTTCGGCATCTCTTTTCCCCTCCCTTCTTCTCGCTTTAATAGACCCACGCTTGCGTATACAGTACATGCCATTCATTGAACTTTGAGTGGAGCTCCAAAACAGAAATAAAAGTGCAGGCACATGAGTGTTTCTCAGCTTGACCTTGAAACACAAAAATTAAAAAATTCACCTCAAATGCATTTCTGTTGTCGAGGAACCTAAACCTAAAAACCGTCAAATCAAGTCAAGTCAAGTCAAGTCAAGTTTATTTATATAGCGCTTTTCACAATACAGATTGTATCAAAGCAGCTTCACAGTATTAAATTAAAATAATACATCAATGTTTGTTTCTAGTGGAAAACGTCCACGTTTGGTAATGCTGATCAATAGTATTGTTGATTGATTAATTCAATTAAATATCCCCAAATATCCCCAACTGAGCAAGCCAAAGGCAAAAGTGGCAAGGAACCGAAAAACTCTATCAGGTGACCTAATGGAGAAAAAAAAACCTTGGGAGAACCCAGGCTCAGTCGGGGGCCAGTTCTCCTCTGGCGTTTATGAACTAGAGGTCGGATTTAACAGTAAGATTAAAAGTATTATATGAATGCCTGGCTGAAGAGATGCGTCTTTAATCTAGTTTTAAACTGGGAGAGCGAGTCTGAGCAACGAACAGTATCTGGAAGACTATTCCAGAGTTTTGGAGCTAAATACGAAAATGCTCTCCCTCCTTTGGTGGACCTACCTGTAGATATCCTAGGTATGACCAAAAGCCTCGAATTTAGTGATCTTAAAGAGCGCGATGGATTATAGGGCGATAGAAGATCCGTTAAATAGACTGGAGCTAAGCCGTTTAGGGCTTTATAAGTCAGTAGCAATACCTTGTAATTAATACGGAACTTTATAGGTAACCAATGTAGTGATGACAAAACTGGTGCTATATGATCATACTTTCCTGATCTAGTAAGAACTCTAGCGGCGGCATTTTGGACTAACTGTAGCTTGTTTATTAAGGATGCAGGACAACAGGCTAATAAAGCATTACAGTAATCTAGTCTCGAGGTCATGAATGCATGAACTAACTTTTCTGCATCAGAAACTCACAATAGGTCTGCTTAAAGGGACAGTTCACCCCAAAATTAAATAATTTACTCACCCTCATGACACTCCAAACCTGTATGACTTTCTTTATTCTGTGGAGCACAATAGAATATATTTTTTAAAATATTAAAATATTTTTGACCATACAGTGAAAGTCAATGGAGTCCAATGTTGTGTCATTGATGCACTACTTTCATCATATGGACAAAAAACTGCTCTTCAAAATATCTTTGAGGGTGAGTAAATGATGAGAGAATTTCCATTTTTGGGTGAACTTTCCCTTTAATCCTTGATGTCGTCAAACTCCCACCCCCCTTTTCCCACTTCAAGAACATGAGTGACTAGTTGAAACTGTGGTGTCAGGCATGGTGGGCTGGGGGAGTGTGAATCAGTAGTGTACCAACAGGTTTGGCTCCCACACCCTGTAGGAAAATAAATACTCCATAATGACTGCTTATTAAAACATGAAACGTGGGTATGACCGAAAGTGTGCATTCCATAGGAAATCCATAACAAGCAAATACATGTTCTCTCATCAGCCGTGACATTTCAAACACACGGGGGAGAGATTAACTACATATTTACAGTAGGTCAGTGGCCGCAATGAAAGATGGCAGAGTAAAAATGTCACTCCGAGCAAATTACCAGATTGTCATCTTCCTCGCAGGTCTGCGCGTAAACTATAACCTGGATCTGATTAATTGAAAAGCATAATATTAATAATAAGAAAGAATTGCAGACGGACGACAACAAGGACCAACAAGGACCAATAAAGAGACCATAAATATCACAATGACAAACATATCTTGTTCTAAGATGCATTTTTTAAATAAGCCTGATAAAAACGAATATGTAATTTAAAAGCATTCCACCAATGGTATACTCTAAGACAGCAGTGTTCATCTTTCTTTTAGGAAAGAAGAAAAGGCTTGTTAGCCCCCCTTGATAACCCCCTACACACACACACACACACACACACACACACTCGCCCACCCACTCACTGCTCAGACTCTGTCCAGGGCCCTGCAGTCTGCTGCGATATAGATTAGGTTTCAGCTCTGAACTTGCATTAGTGTTGCCAGAATGACAGGGGTGGAAATTTCGAAGAAAAGAAAGGACAAGAGGTAAAAAAAAAAAAACAGGAAGAAAGGGGTGTTTTAAATGCTGAGTAGAGGAGTTCGGTTATTATTGGAAAAAATCTAAGAGGTCATTCATGAGCCTGAGCCAAGCTATGAGGAAACTGCTCTCGTGTCTCAAACAGTTGGGGGACCTGGCCAAGTCCTACTTCAGCTGTTGTTCCAGGCCTTGCATTTATCACAGAGGCATTTCCCCCAGAAATCGAGAGACTCTCAGAGGCCAGGCAATTTGTCCCATGTCCTCTAAACCTCCAAAATTGCATGGAAAAGGACATTGTGTTAGAATTCCACAGTTTAAAACACCTAACAACAACAACCATAAAGCAAGACAAACAATGTGACAACACCTTTGTACCAAATCAACATCCTGAAGCAGATCATATGAAAACTTTACCTTTGGTGGAGTGAACCCTCAAGCTATTTCACATACTTTTTCCTGCCCCGCCCCCCTAATTCCTCACCTTTAAAAAAAATAAAAAAAGAACTTTGAGAGTGGGGGAGCTCTGTATTTGACATTTGAGGGGTTAATGATTATGAGAACAAAAAAAAAATGTCTTTCCAGGTTTCTGCCATCTGTCAGTTTTATGGACAGCCAAGAAGGAAATTGGGTCTTTGGGTTGTTTGGCCCTAGAATAATGAGCCACTGAAAATGATTGTTATAGATGACCCCTTAGCGCCGTCCTTATATGGATCAAATCCAGCTGCAATCGGCAAGCTTCAAACAATCAAGGATAAATCAATTGGATGTTATGAGGAGAGGGAGTGAGCTGGGAGCAAGGTAATGACATCCGCTGTGCTACGGAATGGAGGTGCTGGGAACGCTTTCCCGAGCCTTGTGTCGGCAACAAGGTTTTAAGCTACCTCGGCTGCCTGCACACGATTACCAGGGGAGGTGCTCGGCCCCCTTTCAGCACATGAGACTTGAGGAGCATGTATGTTTTGTGCCGTATGAGGATGTTCCTCAGACAAAGCAGTAGATAACATGGTGGGAAGCAAGTCTTGTAAGACACATTCCATGAGGAGTTATAATGTATAGGATGCACGGCGCCAAAGTTGCATTTATGTATGATGGAAAGTTACAAATAAAATACTCCTTGTCCTTGTCGTGTGTGGCATGGTTCAACTATAATTGCTGTAAAATAATAAAAGATACGATTATGACACACATCACACAGTTTAGGTTAGATTCTATTGGAATTTAATCAGTTTGGCCTGAAGCGCTGTTGCAAATCAATCCCCTGAGGTGTTCAGATATAGATTTCAATACATTCTCATGAAATCATTTGCAATAAGATTGGCATGTGCATTCATTCCAAAGCCATATGACACATCTCCTGTGAATCTTCTGATTGAATGAGCATGCCAAATACCACAGTCATGCTTTGGGAATTCTAGCAACCACCCTAAAAATATTTAGCTTCATTTAGACACTTGTTTTACTTCATGCTAGCTGTACATACATGCCCTGCAAGTACTGTCCGAAACTATTTATAGCCGCTGTGATGTTCTGCTGTATGTCAACACTTGTGACAACAGATGTTGCTGAGTGAAAGTGAAAGCTCATGGCCAGAGTTTTAAGTGACATCTGTGAGCCCTCCTGCTACATCATGCTAACACAGAGGCCCTTTGCCCTCGGACAGGAAGTGCGGGCTGCAGCCGCTGCATAGCGGGCGCTTCTCACAGCAGCCTGAGTTATGATGTGCCACCATCATCTGCCGTGTCCCAACAGCTGCCGGGACAGTTGTTGAGCAGTGGTGTTGTTGGCTATAACACAATTAAAATGGCCGGTAGGGCTCACTTTTCTGAAAGTTTGTGTGCAGGATTTAGCAAACCAGTTTTGGAGGTTTTGATGTTTATGACGTGATTTTTTTACACACACAATAGCATTAATGACAGCAGAAATAATGTGAAGATTACGCAGTAGGAAAGCTCTGCATCTGCCAAAGTCTTTTAGAGTATAGTCGAAAAGACCTTCACCCATTCCCGCCTCATTTCTCCTATCCAGCAGGAACTGGGGACAGAAGGAAAAGGGAGAAAGGGAGGTGGGCTGTGGAGGGGGCTGCTTAGCACAAAGAAGAAGCCTGGATTAAGTCATGAGCAGCAAACGACATAGGTTGGATTTTTAACGGGTGAGATCACATCCTCTTCCCTCAGTGGCTGAGAGACTCATCCTCAGTCGGACAGCCGAGTGTTCGGCATGCCAAACGGGACATCCATTACTGGGACAGCAGCATGCGCTAGCGCACATACATTAGAACGTGCATTCACACGTTAAAGTTAGCTACAGATTCAAATGCAAATGATCATGCAAAACATATAGAGTAGACTTCACACGCCACAAAGTTGCAATATATAGGAAATGCAGACATACTGTACAGCCATCAGTCAAATCTACAACACAAGCGCACGCCGGAACAGTCGGCACAAAGGGACAAGCAAGCAGAGTGTGTCTGAGCATGTGTGCGGGTAAGTAGCATGGGAGGGCCGCAAGGTTACATAACTGTGCTACAGCGGGGCCCCCTTGTTCTCTCCCATATGGGGGCACCAAAGGTTTTGCGAGACCCTAGTGTGGAGGGAGCTAGCACAAGCATTTGTTACAGCACTAGGAGAGACTATACATTTGATGTAAAACCAGATGGCAGATTTGTAGTCACAGTTCAGACCTTTGAAAGGCACAAAGCTCACGCCGCGCTTCCAAAACCAGTTTGGAAGTAGATCAGTTCAGCGCTCAAATTGACAAATGGAGGTGCTCGTTAACACCACACGAAGCTCCAGGTTAAAATGCTCCCTCCCTGCTGCAGTCGGAACTAACCTTGACCCTCCGACAGAGGAAAGAGGAGTAGAGAGGATACGACGCTTGAGATGGTGCACAGATGGAGATATTCTCTGCTTATGGTCTCGACACTATAAGGAAATCTAAGACAAGGGGAGAGGAAGAGAGAGAGAGAAGTAGAAAAAACGACCTCGGAGTGTTGTGGGAATTTTCCTCCCTTCCTAAAATATTTCCTGTATGTCTTCGGCCGGGTTGCCTGTTTTTTATCCCCCCCCCTCCAATTCTTTCTCTCCGCAGACTGCCTTTCACTTTGGGGGGCCCTCAGACCCCCTCAGCCGAGCGGGGAGCTTTCAGGGTACCCTGATGGATGCTAATGGGGGACTCTTTCAGATCATTTTACAGGGCTGGGCTTTGATCTGCCGACTGGCTTGCTCTCCACAGGCTGGATATCCAGAGAACATGCAAATCCCCCCCTTACACACACACACAAAAACACCTGTGAAAAAACTCCAAGAGCATGAGGGAAGAAAAGAAGAGCTGGCAGAAGAAAGACGAAAGTTCACGGACACGAAAGAAAAGAATGAGAATGAGACTCAGAAAAGACAAAGGAAAGAGCGGAGGGAGAGTATGTCAAAAAGGCAGGGACTGAGAAAGAAAAAGAGAGTGAGTGAGAGAGAGAGAGAGAGAGAGAGAGAGAGAGAGACGCTTTAGGGGGGAGGGTGGTGGTCAGAGCCTGAGGCGGATGTATCTGTGCTGTTGAGAATTAGGAAGGAAGAACTGGAAAAGAAAGTCCGGTGAGGGAACCTTGTCAGTAGCACGCAGCAGCCACACTTTGAATGGTGGTTAAGTGTGGGGACAGCTGGAGGCAGTTGATTGGCTAAGAGGCTATGGAACTCGTGCTTCCTGTGGCCAGCTGCTATACCCATGGCCCCAAGTGACAAGGGTTATAATTGATTACTATCTGGCAGTTCAGCAGAGTGTATAGAGTGCATAGAGCCGCTGAAGTACAGTACAGCTGGCTACACAGTAAAATGAAAGAAAAGTGTTTTTATCCTCGCTCTCTCTCAATCTTTCTCCTTTAGACCACTGTAGGCATGGCACAGCACGTGGTCTGACACCATCTAGCTTTCTAAACCTGTCTTCTGTCTTGTCCTTTTTCTGCAGTCGAAGCTTCAGAAACCCATTCTGTATCCGTCTTGAGAAGGAAATGGGCCCGCACGTGAAAGCAGACCCCTCAAAATACCTGACTTCAAAGCTATACATTTAGGTGTGCGGATTGCTTGCAGACATTGCACGCCAAACTAGAGCTGTTCCCCCACGTTGCTGGAGACCTTCCTGTGAGCCATGAGCTCAACCCTGTGAGCTCCATATTGGGAGGAAAGACATAAAGGGCTCTTGTGCGCCGGTGCCCGGCTCAGGTCCTAATTCACTTTATTAGTTTCATTGCTTTATTAGATTCCATGCAAAGGGAAAGAGGGAGAAGAAATTATGTACGTTTCTGAAATAAGAAGGATATTTTTGTAGCCTTTTGGAAACAGAAAGCTGAGCCTGATCAAAGCCTCCTGGAAGTCTGGGGTCAGATTGAGCTGCCATGCTTCAAAAAGGGAAGATAAGTATTTTCTATGGCTCTCAACCTTTTCTTTCTCCTCCTCCTCCTCCTCCTCCTCTCCACCCCTTTTAGGTTTAAGTCTATGATGTAATGTTTTGGGGTTCTTTAAAGGAAGGAAGGATGAAGGCTTCTCTCTTCAGCACCTCTTTGTACTAATGGAAAGCCCTCCTCAGGACACATCCGCCCCTATGGCCTCGTAGCATCCAGGGGGCAGGAAACGGCTCCAGCCAGATGAAAAAGAGGAAGTGTGAGAGGAGAATCCTTGTTGGACACGATCCACTCCGACGGAGCCTTCTCACTGTAACAGAGCCTGAATGGAGATGGGAAGAACTCTGGAGTCTGTCCATTAAACGCAGCAGACAGTGTTACCCGTTGTGTCACAGACATACTTGTTTCTTGTGCACTGAGCTTAGGTAATTTCTTTGGTTCTAGCCTCTTTACCAGAAAGAATGAGCAATTCAACAATGCATACAGCTAAAAGGTGCATGTGGTGTCACTCTCTGTGTTTCTTTATGACTACGGGTGACAGGATGGAGAATGTTCACCTCAGTGGAAACAAATTCTGAGTCACCTCTTTGAAACTGCGCTATGAGTATCAGTTTCACACCCCTAAATCAAACTTCTCACTGGCCCAAACTTACAAAAAAATTTTTTTCTAAAAATACTTTTAGAAATTTCAAGGTTCGTCTTTCTAGAAAACAAAAATTATATTTGAAAAAAATTGTTTTGTTTGACAAGAGTACGAAAAACAATACAGACAATCTTTATGCAAAAACTGAAAAATGTATTGTTTTATAATTGTGACCCCCACACTTTTGAGATCATATAGCATTGCCTAACTTTTCAAGTGCCACATTCATGAATATTAAAGAGTGAACAGTGAAAGAAAGGGAAAATTCATCCTTGTGATTTGTTCCTAAATCCCATGCTCCATTTCCATACAGTCTAATGACTGTACAGTGTGAATGGGCTGGAAAAAGGCCTTTCCTGGAAGAAAGCAGGGAGACGTAGCGAAGAGAGACTCATGATGACTACAGCATAAGCAGAAGCATCAAGACAGAGCCTCCACCTCGGCTTTGGGCCCAGACTCCCAGATGTGTGTCATCTTCTGGCTCCGACTGCAGCTGAAGGTAATTTTGCTGGAGAGGAACCAGGGAGGGAACACCCCGTTAAAGCTGAGCCCCACAGACACAGCAGACAGAGCAAAACTTCCTCCTTTCCTCAAAGACATTGTTGACACTGACTGGGACACTTCGTACCAGCAGAGGGAGAGGCATATGGATGGAGAGTTAGCGATGGATGATGTGATGACAACTGTGATCTCTCTTCAGACACCAACTCCTGTTCCCACACTACAATGGAATGCAAGACCATTACTAACTTCTCAAAACGCTTTCAAATGTGACGTAAAAATGAGGGAAGGAATAAGGACTAAGTTGACTTCTTTACATGTAGTTTTGCAGTCCACTGTCACATGCTTCACTGCACTGCTTTACTGTAGTCGGTGCATTGTTGTTTTGGTTTGTCTACGATTTTTCTTGTGAGTTATGGGCTTCTCTTGTGTCTGCTCTTAAGAGGCACCTAAAAATACCCAGTGAGGTAATGAGAAAGCCTCTGCACTATTTACATTTTGACGAGTTGGGCTTTCAGAACAGAGTCTGCTGAGAGAGGCGAATCTTTGAGATGACTGAGGGGGGAAATTGTGAAACGTTCTACATAGAATGGTACAGATGGCTGAGGCTGAGATAAAAGGGGCAGACATTAAGAAATGGAGAGAGGCCAAGGCAGAGCAGTCATTCGGTGAAACAGTCAAAAGGAAAGAAAAGAGAGAGCGAGAGAGGAAGGTGCGCAAGACAGGAAGACAGAGACAAACATGAGAGACAGAAGTCAAAAGAGACAGAGAGGATGAGAAAGACCATGGCTCTATATCTGAAAACTGAAAATATCCCCTCCTTTTCTGCTCTCGCTCATGAGTGCTGATGTGCATGAGAACTGGAAAGCAGAAAGAAAGATGGTGGCTGCGCAGTCTATACCAGTGCTTTCATCAACACCAAACTAGAGATGTGTTCCTATTAACTCATATTAGTTAATTTAGCATCCATATTGTTTTTTATGAACTGGTGCAGTTTGAGAAATACAGAATCTGAGATAAAAAAGCAAGAACGCTGAACAGTTGTGAAGTGCTGCATAAATCTACCTCTGTACAGAGTCTTTATATATATATATATGCACATGTTCCGCTACAACTCTCACTCACACAAATTGCAAAAACCTGAAACCCATTTTATTTTCTCTCCTTAAAAATGAATTGTTATGAATTTTATAGCAAAATCAAGTGCTGGTCGGGAATCACTGGTCTTCTTTCATCTGTTTGAGAATCAACAGAAAAGAAAGCGGAAAAACATGTAAAGTGGTAATGTCACCATCATTTTTTATAGCCTTTTATACAATGCAGATTGTTTGAAAGCGGCTTCACAATAATAAACAGGAAAATATCAATCAATGATGTAAACTTTACCAAATATGAGACAAATTTAAATTCTGCTGTAAAGCAGCTATACAGAAAACTATAGTGTCAATATTTAGCTCAGTTCGGTGTTGATTCAGTTCTGTTCAATATCTGTGTACAGTTCATCAACTATGAAATGAGTTCAGTTCAGCCTGTACTGTACTGTTTATAGGCATTCCAATTCAACAACAGTATCAAAATCTATGAAGTGGACTGTGAATCGATGCCAGTGTACAATAAGTGCTCCATAAGAGTGTTGACATGGAAGGCCATAAACTGAGAAAAGAGAGTGAGGCCAGATGAAAGCGGGCAGGGAGTGATGAACTGAGACAGAGCCAGTGGAAAAGAGAACTGTTAGGGCTTTCAGGTCTCCATCCCTCCGGACCATGACGCTATCTGGAGATGAGCCTGTGTGATGGTCTCTCATTCCAGCCTAATGGCCAGAGGCCTCCAGATAATGAACAGGATGGACAGACTTCCAAGCCTCCCTGGGTGTGCAAATTTATGAATGATTGGGATCACGGCAGAGGCACGTGGAAGGAAGTACCATGTTTGTCCTCGTATGCCTGTCCTCCTTTCCCTTGTGACAGCGTCAGTCAGTTCAGATTCAGATGAGCTCCTAATGTTTCACATTCATTGACACAACACACTTTCCTTTAAATTCCAACTGTGGGAATGCCAACAGCCAGGAACATGCTACTGAGGTCAAACAAAGTTAGATAAGGCAAAAATCGGAGTCATGGACTGGACTCTCTAGTCTAAACACAAAACCAAAAGAGAGAGAACAAGGACCAAATACGCTAAATTAAAATCGGCTTCCTATCAGGGCCTGCAAACGATCTTAACTGATTTTACTCAAAGCTGGAAACAATTTGCAGGGTCTTGGGTGAGTAAAGTAATAGTGTAATACGGGCCTGATTAAGCTATTAAAGAGCTAGAGAGTGGAGTTACGTTATGTTTGAATGGAAAGGGGCTGAACACAATGAAACATAGATAAGCGGCTATTCATAAAGCATGTACTTGTACACACACATTGGCAGATGAGCCTTAACTTGACACGTTGCAATACCTCTAGCTACAGATGATTCACATTCGAAATCATGTCAATCACTCCTGCTCCCTCCCACCCTAAAAATAAGAAAAGAGGAGAAATGTTTGGGTCTTATCTGCAGGAAATAGCGTTTGATGAAATTACACTCCTGGGCCAGAGCTTGAAAGTGATGGCCGGGCCCCTGCACTCATTATCGTGTCCCCTGACGCGCGGCCTGCCCTTGATCCTCGGCCGGACCCCACCAGGAACGCGGAAGGTAGACTGCGGAGGGCCAACTGAGCTGGGTGGGCTCGCTGCTTGGCCCTCGCTCTGGGACATGTTCAACTATCACTGTGGTATGTTGGTATGTACGCTGGTCCTTCTGTGCCCGTTGAGGGACCACAGGCCTGTCCTCAATGCTGAACAATCGCCACCCTGCCCAGAGGAGCTCATCTCAGGGAGATGATAGCTAGATCCTGGCCGTATTTCTAACTAATTTCTAGCTAAGAACTCATTTCTATACCCCATCCTTGACTTTACACAAAAAGACAAGTATTTGTGTTCTGTCATGTCACTTCAAATTCTTTTCTGATCTAACTATAGTTAAAACACTGGCGTTAGGGATGGGTGATACCATTATTTTCTTTTCAATCTGACACCAAGAACTATCAACTCTACTATCACTGCAATTAAAGCTACAATATGTAAGATTTTTGTAATAAAATCTCCAAAAATCACTTGCACAGTGTGATATATTTCCTAACAATATCCCAAAAGTTCCCAAAGATTTTTAATTTCAGAGAAATTCCAATTTTAAATAATGGCTTGTCCCTGTCCCACGCCCGTCAATGACGTAATATCCACGTTATCCCTGGTTTCCGCTCGTACTTCCATAGTAACCATGGCGACAGATGTGGACAACCGCGTTACGACTCGCACACGCTGTTGTTGTTTCATTCAAACATTATGGACTATGGCAAGCAGACTTTGGGACAAAAGGAGAACTAAAACAAGGATCAATATCAGCGTGGCGTTTTCGAGATGCCGAGAGCTCCACGTCCATGACAAACTTCAACTTGACAGAGTCGTAGATATGCACTCCTGTATGCACGCTCCTGCATGCACTTTATTAGACAGGTGAGCAAATGTACATAGAACAAATCAATGTTCCGTATTTTCCGGACTATAAGTCGCTCCGGAGTATAAGTCGCATCAGTCAAAAAATGCGTCATGAAGAGGAAAAAAACATATATAAGTCGCACTGGACTATAAGTCGCATTTATTCAGAAATTTATTTCACAAAATCCAAGACCAAGAACAGACATTTAATCTGGAAAGGCAAGTTATTCAACTACACAGTAGCACACAGAACAACAGGCTAAGTAGGTGTCCGGTATGTTAACGCACCCCACATTAACAGTTATTCAGCTACACAGTAGCATAAAGAACATATACCTGGGAGGCTGAATAGTCTAAATTAACATAAGCCAGCGAGTCCAACAAGCAAGTTACCAGTAAACAAGTTCACCAAGCTCCCGCGATCTCATTCCACAACACTGAATCCATTGAATTTTCTTCATCCTTGGTGTCGCTTCTGAACAACTCCGCCATAGAGCGCCCTCTCGCGGCTGTAGACGGTAATGTTTTCATCTCAGTCTGAATTAATTTTAATATATAAGTCGCACCTGACTATAAGTCGCAGGACCAGCCAAACTAAGGAAAATAGTGCGACTTATAGTCCGGAAAATACGTTTATATAGCTCAACATGATGAAATGTTAGAATATGATCAGTATGTTATTCTAATGTTGATCTAGCTTACTGCTAGTCTCATACAGATAAACTAACACATAGAAAAACATTATAACTTTCAACACACTCAAATGCAGTTTAGTGTGATAATGTAGACCAAGTGAAACAGCGCTGCATTACCTCACAAGTTTAATTCGTCAAATAAACTGACCTGTGTGAATAGGATTTCAGCACTTGCGGGTAGTTCGGTAGAATGAAATGTCCTTATTCCTTTATATCCGCGGGTCTCGTGTGTGGTGCTGATATCTGTCTCTTATTAGCAATCGCGACCTGCTTCATTCCACAGTCATGTTAAAAACATCAATGTATTCACTCATCCATAAACATTATTAGATCCTTCGGCATGACGGCAAGTTCCATAATTCTGCTTATGCGTCATCAACGTACGCCTTTGATATTGTAAGAGGTTAACGACCCCTAGCGGCGAAGAAAATTACATATTGTAGCTTTAATTAATTTGTTTGTTTGTTTATTTATTTATTTCAATAAAATGGTGATTACAGTATAGCCATTAACCATTAGATTTGAAAGTTATAAAACCTTTACTATTAGCTACGAGGTTGTTAAACGATCGTATTTGGTTCTGTTGAAGTTGTCAGCCAGCATCATTTCAACTTAGTTTTAAAATAATTGTGTTTAACAGCAGAATTCGTTGTGAAAACTACATTACCCATGATGCTGTGCAGAAAATTACACCAATCAGACAGTTGAAAAAGCAACAGTGTCAAAATAACCCTTTAGCTCCCCCCACTACCATGAAGCACTGTGAATGACGTAATCGAGTCGGTCTCCCTAAACTCTCAAATATTTCAATATATATATATATATATATATATATATATATATATATATATATATATATATATATATATATATATTGCAATAAACTTAAAATAATATACAGTATATATAAATTAGCAGTTTTAAATTTCTCCATAGTATTTAATTCGATTTTTCTTTTCAAAATGCATCAGGGGATTGTAGGTTTTTCCCTCACTAAAGCTGCTTCAAATCGAAGTTTGTAATGTTATGATTTACCTCATAGCTGGTTGGCTTGGTTTATGCTTACCCTAGTGAACAAAACAAATGCTAAGTATACTTGCAGCCAGACTAATTTAGTATACTTCAAGTGAATGTTAATGATTAGTTAACTTGAAGTGTGCTATTTTGAAACAAATTAATCTTGTACTAAGTTTATTTTAATTGTTAATTAAATTGTCGTAAAGCATAACTTTAAGTGTACTTAGTGTACGTACTTTTGTGTACTAAATTGGAACAACTTCAAGTAAACTTAGTATACTTTAAGTATATGTCTGTGTAGGGACTAATTACAAGCTTGATTAGTGATATTAAAGTGTACTTTATTTGTGTTACAAGTATATTACAAATTCATTACAAGTGTCTTCGAAACATACAAGCAATATACCATAAGTGTATATATATATATATATATATATATATATATATTTAAGATTTTTATTTTATTTTTATTTTTTGCCTTTTATTAGGATAGGACAGTAGACAGGAAGTGAGGTGGGAGAGAGAGAGAGGACGGGATCAGGAAAGGTCGGGTCTCCTAGAGCACAATGGCGATACATGTCGGCCGCACCATAAGTATATACTACAAATTGCACACTTTGTCTTCAATAAAAAAATGCACATTAATAGACAAATAATACTTAGCTATACTTTGTACAAAATACTATTGTATACTATAATGTATTTTGAAAGTATACTTTCAATGCATTGCTACAATGATCATTTCCAGCACACAGTTAAAATATACCTAAAATATATTTTTAATAAAGTGCAAATAAATACACTTTTGAAAAATAAACTAAAATAATTGTACTTTAGTATATTTTCTAAAAATATATTTTAGAAAAATATACTTGAAGTGAAAATTCAAAGTGTGTTAAAAGTTGTAATGTGAAAATAGGTAAAATAGGATTTTTGTTAGTATATTTGCAATGTACTATTGAAAAAGGGAATATATTTCAAATACAATAAAGTATACTTTTTTCACTAGGGATTGTTGCACTCTATAATAACTGTCAGATTAAGCTTGGTTGCCATTTAGTGTTAAATAAGTTCAGATTATGTTTCTCTGCCTATCTCTCATGATTTTATTCATGTTAAAAAAGCAGAAGGTGAAATAAAGTACACAATAAAGTAAGAGTTTCCTAATAAGGTAGTTTATATATATACTATATATATATATATATATATATATATATATATATATATATATATATATATATATATATATATATACACTACATAAATAGTAAAATCATAATTAAAAACAAAAATATATATTTTTAATGAAATACATTTTTTAAAATAAAAATATACATATATTTTTAAAGGGGTCATGAACTGAGAAATCACATTTTCCTTCAGCTTTTGACATATTACATCATACTATAAGAATATTCTGTAAGTTTCAGAACTGAAAACGTCCTTGTTAAAAAAAAGCTTTTACTTTAATCCAGCCCAGAGAACGACGCGATGTGGAATGTGCCTATTTATGACGTCATAGATAGGTGAAAGACCACCTCTGCAGAAGAAAATAAAAGCCTGCTTCATCATTGCAACTTTGGCCCCGCCCACTGGAGTGTTAGTGAGATAACGAGGAGAGAAGAGCGATACAGGATCACTGGACTAAAAATAACATTAGGCTACCTTCCAAAGGATCCTAATGCTAGGAATATGGTTATTTATTTTAATAACCATATGACTGTCTCAGTTGAGCATTATTTATATGTATTCAGTACATTTCTCAGTGGCTTCTTTGGTAAACCAGTCACAATTTGCAGAAATCGAGTTGCAATGACGAGATCACTGCATTCATGCGCTCAACATGTCTGTGCTACAATGCTCATCGCTGCGACCTTTCATGCCACAATATAAATGTAATGCTATAATCAACACTTTTCATGATTAGTTAACCTTGAGAGATGTAATAGTAAAAATGTGCTAAAAGTTTTCGAGAGAGTTCCACATGTAATACTAGCTATTTCATATGCAAACATGTCAGCCTATCACAGCAGAGTGTGTTTACACTGAAGTCTCACAGCAGACACGCCCCTTCAAACAGAGCGTTCAAATCAGATGCTAAAATCAGGGTAGGAAAAATGCCTTTTAATTCCAAATTATGACAATTTTTGATGTAAAAATCATACTAACATTTTAAGTGCACCCCAGGAAACATTATAAAACAATAAAACAATGCAGTTTGTGATCCCTTTAAAAAGGCATATCAGAAGTATCAGTCCTCTCAATACAATATAACACTGGTATTGAACACATTAATATTCAAGATCAGTCTTCCCATTTCTAATTGCCATTTATTTGTTCCCCAACATGCTCAACTGTTTCACACAGATGAAGAATGTCAGTCTCGACATGTGATCCTTAATTGACATTCGCATGAATAGAGTCACGCATGCATACGCTGGGGCTTTCCCCATTAGTAGAGACCTGATGTCAGCAGCCCAGCACAGGCCATAGGGCAAAGCCACCGATCTATTTCCGATACTCGAGCACTTCTCATACTCATGTATGGGATACCGATTTGCGGTGGCACACAAAGCCCAGGAACACTTCACCTGAGAAAAAGTCCCCCACTCCCTCGCTCAGGGCGCTGCACCTCGGGACAGACTTGTGGTTAATGCCTGACAATTCCAGAGCAATAGAAACCTGGATTGACTCTTCAAAAGCTCAATCTCAGGTTGCTGTCTTCAACGCATTCACGTCACACACCTTCACCTGCTCAGCCATTGTGTGGAAGATACAAGATACTGCACGCTTGTGGTTGGGAGATGCACTTTCCACATGATCCCTTGTTTCCCTTGTTTGATTCATTGATGAGAAGTTCTCACAAGTTCTGCAAGCTTATCGAGAGGACTATAAATATGATAGACACCCCCGGGACCTGCGCTGTATCCTTAATCCTCAGAGACTCGGAAAAGGAAATCATCGATTCTTCCCACCACTCGCTCTGGGAATGAGAGTGCTTGTGCTTTCCCCTTTTGCTAAACGGGATATTATTATTTTAACGTCCGATCGTGCCCTACCCACGCTAAGCTATTTGTGTGGTTGGGAGAGAGGACAGAAAGGGCCGGTGGAAGTCTGCACTTATGGAGTCACTGTGGTAGCCATCTCTTCTCAGACAAAGAGCCTCCTCTCTGGGGAACCTGATATTGACTTAGCTTCCTAACCTCCAGAAGGACTACACACAGCAGAGAAATATCACAATGACCTTTCCCAATATTACAGTATATGTGGAAGTGGAAGTTGCAGGTGAAAAGTACCATGACATCGCACACATCAAGGTTATTTACCAAACCTGTGGTGAAAATGTAACACTATTGTATATCAGTTAAATTTACAAGAGCTCCTCTGAAATTTGAGTATGTATCAAATGTATTTATAGAGCTTTACTAAAAATGGAAATAGCATTAAAGTATCATAACTGGTCTCCTATCACATGTTATAGCAATCACATGTATTTTTGGTCCGCAGTAAATGCATCGATTCATTGTTTCACATGACTCTGCTTCCTGTGAAAAATAAAATCATGGAATGCACATTTTCATGGTATATATGCTGCTTTCATTTCTGCATGTGGAGAAAAATGGTTTATCCATCATTAATGATAAATGACGGATAAACCATGGATTCAAATTGGGACCACTAATGCTTTATTGCATTATAACTCTTAACTAATTAGAGAAAGTTGTTACTTATGGATCGTGACATGTTACGTTTTCCTTATTGTTTCTCACTTTCAGTATGAAGTTCTTGGTTTTCTACAACAGTAACACAAATGCTTGACTGGCAGATTTTTTACTCAGTGGGGACATTTTAAGATGACATTGTTACAGTGTAATTTCATAAATAGGTACCAAGTAATATTATTCAACTACATGCACTTACTATAGGATTAAGGTTAGGGCTTTCTTTAGGGTTAGTTACTTATAATTATGCATCATTTACCATTATTACCTTTAGTATTAAAGGTTACCTTTAATTCTTTCAAAAAGTAATCAGTTTGTGATGCATATTACATGTACCATATTGCCACCAACGTTTGAACATTTTGTGCCTTTAGAAAACTACATTTAAATGAGCAGATACACTGGTTTTATCTCTAAAACCACATCAGGTTAATAGATCCTAGTGGAGCTTCATTGACGCATGTCGTTTCTGTATCAGCTTTCTAACTTCTTGTTAGATCAGTTTGAATATGGGTGAAAGTGAGCCTTGATGAAAAGCCTGTGGCTCTGCACTGATCTAAGATCTGCTTAGTGTAACCCACTGCATCTAAACAGGGTTACCACACAGGAACTGTGAGCGTGTGCACGTCCACACACTCCACATGAATACGGAACAGAGCTGATGGCCAGCGGTGAAGACCATGTTCCCAACTGGTGGATGAAAAGAGAAAGTTCATGTGTTGACACACATACACAAACAGACACATGCACACAGCTGCTGTGGAGGATGCTGGTGGTATGCTGAAGCAGAACTTCACTTTTAGTGTGTGTGTGTGTGTGTGTGTGTGTGTGTGTGTATGTGTGAGAGAGCAGCAGCAGCAGAAGCAGTTGCTCTGGCGATGTGGATGTGCCGTGCATCAGTTCTCCCTCAGCTAGCCGGCTGTGGTGATCTGGTGCAGATGGTGCAAAACGCAGGCAGATGTTTCCTTCATTGAGTCGTTGTGCACCACCAAACAATGCGCTGAATTACAATACTTTGCGTATACATGAGGTTGTGTGTGTTTTCTATATGTTTGTCTTGCATCGAGTTGTCAAGCTAGCAGTAAAGGACCAAACAGACAGTTAATAAAGGCCTTCTGAAGCGAAGTGATGCGTTTTTGTAAGAATAATATCCATATTTACAACTTTATAAACTAGAATCACTGGCTTCAATACACGAGTCGAGTTCCGACGGAACACTGACCCGACGCATGACGCATCGACGAACCTGAAAGCGCAGAGGATAGAGCAAAATAAAACACAGGTCACAAATTAGAAGTCTAAAACGAGTATTTATGAAGAGAAATGTTGGAGGAGCTTGAGTTTGTTGCCCAGCCCTATTTGTTTGAACCGCAAGAGCCGTCTACTCTCACCTAAGCTTACGCTACTCCTACGTCCTATAGACCTTATGTAGCCCCGCCCCTTTTCAGCGCTGCGCTCGTTGTCTTTTGACTTCCGGTTTTATTTTCACAGCGATATTGCGTATTTATGAATAAGCGGCTCGTTTTAAAATCTTCCCGGTCTACTGACATTTGTTAAGACATCTGGTTTAAACATTACAATCCTCATGATAACTTTCGTTAACTTTTGTTAACTTTATATTAAGTAAATCCACTTCAAATGCTAATTACTCCTGGACAGCAATGCCATAGGAATATACAGAGCGACTGGAAAAACGGAAGTTCAAAGACAATATTCTAAAGATGGCGGCGTCCTTGTTTCTCTGGTGCATAAGGTCAATACCGGTGTGGTGAATAATATGGTTACTCGGTGTATTGGGTCCGGCCGTAGGACCCAAGCAATCCGATTGGCTTAAAGCCCGTTATATGGGTAATCGCTTTAGTGCCTGGTTACAAATCATACAAAATCATTTTATTATAGAAGACGTTTGTACTACGTTATAACGAGTCATTAATGTATTTTAAATTATACGTTTCATATACTAGTATTTAACCGAAGCTATAGATTGTAAAATTAAACATTTCTCGTTGTTCGTGTGTTTTTTAGTTAACTTAGATAATAGCATAGCATACAGCTAACGTTATCCGATGATCGTGCTATGAGCTTATACTGCACTGATACTGCCTTACCGTATTCACAGCCTACTGGCATACTAATGGGGTCCTACGGCCGGACCCAATACACCGAGTAACCATATTATTCGCCACACCGGAACTCGACTCTCTCGTGAACGCGCAGACAGACGTTATCGGAAGCTAGTGAAGAGCTAGTTATGATTATGGATATTTTTGTTACAAAAACGCATTGCATTTTTTTGGGGCTTCGAAATCTCAGGCACCATTCACTCCCATTATAAAGCTTGGAAGAGCCCGGATATTTTGCAATATAATTGTGTTTGGCTGAAAGAGTCATATTCAACTAGGATGGCTTGAGGGTGAGTAAATTATGGGATAATTTTCATTTTTGGGTGAACTAACCCTTTAATCAATGATAATGTATAGACGAGATGGAAAATTACCATCATGGCAGTAGTTAAAGGACATGCTGTCGATGAAAATATGAGAAGAAACAATGGCTCAGTATTAACAATTCACTAACAATGTTTTAAAGAAGAGAACTCTAGAAAGAAAATGATTGACCTTCTTTTGGCATTAAAAAGCTACAGTCAGGATTTACTAAAGACATGACAAAGGCTGACCTTCTTGTAGGAGTTTTCCTTTCGTACGCAAAATTTATGGGAGGAGAGTATTTCAATAAATCACACAACGTGATTTACTAAGGTTTTGCGGTAGTTTACTGTATTTTGCGCTGTTATTAACGCCAAAAAAAAGATGTCTTAACCATTTTGCACTTGACATGGCTGCGTCGGTGTTCTTTAATTTGTGCAACGACATTAGATCTTAGAACTTTACACTCCCATTGGCACATTTGGGATTGCGGTCTCATGCTAGTTTGCCCTGTTTAGCAAATCTAGCCCTTGGACCCTTGCGATTGCCATTGCATATGCACGTCCTTGAGTTTATTACCTGGGCTAATCCTTGTGGAACACTTTATTTATAAAGTAAAGGTGAAAGGAAAATTTCAACCGAGAAAAAATGCAGTTGGATCACGAAATATACCATATACCATCTAAAACTCTTAAACCCTGTAGGGAAATAATACCAACCCTATTAAGAACCTGGCGTTTTCTCTAGCGTCTTTAATGGAAGAGGAAGTGATACAGGCTGGTCTCCAAATCTGACATTTAAAACAGTACCAGCAATGACACACAATCTAATGAGACAGATGGGTCCAATAAGCGGGAGATTGGGTGGCATGTCTGAACCGCAGGGAGAACAGACCGCAAGGAAAGACGTACTAAAGCGTTCCAGGAGAAAATACAGTAAAGTCGGGGTGCAGAAGGGTTTTAGAAAACTCAAACAGCCCAAAACTTAACTGGAGCTCAGCTGCAAGCAGGCAGCTGCACAGATCTGATCCCAGGAACTGAAAAGTGCAAATGTTCATGTCAAAAGTGTCAAGTCATTCTCACCAGAGGTTTTTCTTATAAATGACACACATGCACCAGTAGCACGTACATGCACACTGTTCTACTAGAAAATTCGATTTATAAATATTAATAGAACATACATTTATTCTCCAAATTCACCTTACCCCTGGATAATGTGTTTATTTCCTATGATTCTGTATAAATCGCTGTTTTGCATTAGGAAAGCTACTTTAAATCATGAGTAGCCTGCAGCTTAGCAGATTAAAGTGGCACCATCTTTACTACAATTCAAACAAGTCACTCTGGCCCAAGCAAAACTTTATACTGTTTCTTACTGGCATCCAGACAGAGGAACTGGCAAGCCGCTTTAAGCCATATGTTCCACTGTCCATAATTACCTCTGTGTCAATACTGAATTTATTTCATAAACTTACAGACAACCTCCATTTCAGGATTTACAGAGAATTATTGTATAAGTGAAGAGGCAAGAGTAAATTAAATGAGGTTTAGTAATGAATGGGATTTATAAATAGCATGGAAACCCCTCATGAGAGCATTTACAGGAATTTGACTGTAATTCAGGTTTCAGTGGTTCAAGTATCAGATCATTTGTGATACCGAAAATCTTTGCCGCTGTTTCTAATGGTACGATGCTTGGCCAGTGTCTAGGTCAGAGTCTAAAGGTCAAAGAGTTGAAAAAGGAAATAGTTTCCCCATGTTGTTAGATAAATTGCAAAAAATGTAAAAATAAGTAAAAAAAAAAAAAGATCATAATGTTTTAAATATAAAAATAAATGAGTAAATAATTTCAGTATGCCTTAACTAAGAAAAATATTTAAAAAAACAACAGTAAAAAATAAACAAGAAAATAAATTTAAATCAAAATTATCTAAAATATAAAGACATAAGGGAGTACATTCAGTACGCCTTAACTCAGACAAATACCAAAAAAAGGTTAAATAATAATAATAATAATAATAATATTTAATAAATATAATAATAAAATCAAATGTTAAATAAATGAATACAGTATGCCTTAACTGTAAATGTTTGAAAGCACTGACCAGTAAACATCTAGCATTGTCTGAATGTGTAATACTTCTATTGTTGGAGGTATTAAACAATGTTTATTAAACAACAATGAGGTATTAAACAACATGTCTGCAACATATCTAGAAGTATGCAACATCTGAATCAAAATCACCACAACAAACAGAATATGTGCAGACCTGAGGTTCACAGCATGTGCAGTGGAACAACTGAAAGCCATTGTCAGCAACACCCGCTCCTGGTAAGACGTGTCCCTATACACACACATTATCACTTTACTGAAATAATGAGCCCTTAAAACAACACCCACCTCCGTGCTGTTACATGAAACTATGTGTATTTAGATACTTGTGGGAAATGTAGAAAAACTCCAAATGAAGCCAGCGTGATAGGATATGGCGAAATTGTCTGATGTCAGACACTGACAGAAGGAAACAACAAGAAAGTCAACACGACAGACAAACAAAACTAGAATGAAGCACAGCCAAATCTCAAATGTTAGCAAAGAGCCTACCATTCTCCATGTTTATTCTTTGTTATAATAAATAATTCATCATTTCACTTCATCATTTTTAGGAGCACTGACATTACAAGAGTTAAAGCTCTGGTTACCACATAAACACATTTACTTTAAAGTCAACATCCTATAGGTATTATTGGGCATGTTGGGTTTTTTTGCCACAAAACTTGATCACGTTAGCAGCAGGTATTTCCTGGTTCCTAGCAGAGAGCTTCCTATATGCCCTTAAACAAACCTAAAACTTTCAACCCTTGATGGATGCCAAAAAATAGCCAAATTCTAAGACAATTATCATAGTAGGACTTTTTTATAAAGAGTAGTTTGAAAAATCAGAAACAGAAGCTATGGAAGCTGCAGTGTAAAACCTTCAACCAGCACTTACTTTAACGTCTGCACAAGCTTTGGCTTATGTGAAATCCATGGCCACCTGCAAACCAAACAAAACAGAGAAACAAACGGTGATTAGGTTGTTCTATATGACTTATTTCACAATCTAAACATGCTTCTGATGTTCTCGGCTGGTGCATGGGGAGTCACGGTTTTGCCTATGGCACTGAACTGTACAGCCCAATGGAGCGTAGTAAACATATCTTCTTTTTTGTGGAAAATCCATGTCCTCCTTGTACTGAAATTGGTGGAATTCCCCTAATGGTGGCCAGTTTTAGAGGAGAGAAACCCCACACTTTCAGACCATACGGGTTTTGTTACTATTAAGACTTTGGAAAGTGGAAAAACTGAAAAAGTTTCAGCACAGTTGAGAAACGTATTTCTGTATGAATTAAACACTGAATAAATAAGGACATGGAAAGAGTGTAGGTTGTTAAGACTACAAGAAGAATGACTCAAAAATCGAAGTGTGACAAACCGTCTCCAAGAACTTAAAGACTTCATGCTGCCACATACTTGAGAGATGCACAATTTTGCTTTTTTATTTTAAAAAAGAAATAGCAAAGATTCATAATATGCATTTGAACCCTAAGCCATCGAAGGATCCACACTATAAAGACAGTTGCGACACTTTAGCATTATAGGCCCTGTTCACTGCAGGTATTAAAATCAATCTTTGGTGATTCAATCACAAGTTGACAGGTGAGATACAATGTTATTTATGACAGAGCATTTGTTTTACATTCTCTCTCATTCACTCTGTTATCAGCCCCACAGTAGAAAATTAAACCATATCCATTTCGATTGGAACAGTTAGGCAACAAGAATGGTTCTGCCCGATGGTAGAAAAGTGGCTAAATGGACATTTTCCATTGCACAAAAATGTATTTAGAGTGGAAAAAGGTTCTTTAGATAATTAAATTGGTCTTTACTAAGAAATTATTGTTTTTTTTTTTTAAAGAACTGTTCACTAAGGTTCAATGGTCACACTTCTTTTGGTCTGAACAACAACAACAAAAATAATAATACTTTAGTCCTGGTTCGCTTAGCGTTCACACTGTCAATTTTAACACCAAGCCTAAAGATACAAAACAAAACAAAAATGGCTTTTATGACGTATATTTTGCGAACTTAATGAACAATGCGCTTGGCTGTATGTGCCGTACATATGATGGTATAGGATTACAAACAAAGATCTTCTGTGAGGAGACACGGTTCTGATGCTCATACCGAACTGTGATGGAAAACACAGCGACTATAGGTATGCTTGAACATTCAGTCCTATTTAGGGTCACATCTTGTGACACCATGTCTTTGGGCCACGTTGCGTTTCATCTGAAACGCACCAGAGTTTGTTTGGAAGCGTTCACACTTATCCAAATGGACTGCACAGAGCAATCGCACCAGGGTTCGTTTTAATCGAACCAAAGGTTTTTCTTTGGGGAACCAATAATGGCTCTTCTATAGCAACACTGCAAGCAAAAAAATTTTTTTTTCTTTTATTTAAAACCTCTCTTCAGTGCAGTGGCTGATTGACAGGCGAGTAGGCGGCCAATCAGCGCGTCAGAGACGCATCAAGACTGATTAGTCTGGCTCACCTGGCAAGAATGGAAAGAAAGTAGACAAGAAAGAGCAAATGTGACAATCCCAGCGCTTGAGGAAGAAATAAGGGGCGAGGGGGAAGCAGTTGTATCCCTAAAGCTACTGAGATGTGAAGTTGTCAAAACACATATTTCAATGTGAACAAAGTGAGCAAGGAGTATGCACACAAAAGTGTGTGAATGGGCAGATGTCTGGAGCAGATCCCGGCCTTCAGACTCTCAGGAAACTAGGAGATAAATGATGTGAGACTAAAGTTCTTCCATTGTTCCTCTTGCATTTAGAAGCAGCGCTATTATCGCCCAAAAAATGTCTTTGAAACTTGAGCACTTAGTGTGTATGTGCCATTGAATTACGCTTCTAGGGTGCTTTCAATGAAACCACCTGATTTGATAGTGAAAGGACAGATGAAGACAATTTCCTTTTTCATTTATACTTAACACAGGTGGTCAACAGTGAAAAGAGACTTGTGTTATTGATTCAGTAGTTACTGAATCAAGTTCAGGTGCTAATGCGGTTTAAACTGCATAATAGTGTTTTGGATGCTGGTGTCCCTATAGTCTTCTTAAAAGAATATTCCAGGTTCAAGACGAGTTAAGCATTTTGTAGCATAATCGTTTGGACGTATCTCTCGTTTACTTTAAGGCAAGAAACAGGCAAACATGCTCTTTTTTTCATGTACTGGTCAATTTGGAGATTTTGCGCTATTTGTGTTTTAAAGAAAACATAAAAAATACACTTATTTTATTGCACTTTATCTATTTGTGTCGTTAAATTTAAATATATTTGATGGCCGTTTTCTCAAAATGAGTTGTTTTTCTCATGCACTGAGTCAGAAATCACCAAACGTTACAATTTTATTCCTTTCTATATTCTGAAGTTTGTTGGTTTTTTACAGAGGGGTTTGTTCATATATAATTTGCCTGATTTTATAAAGCATTTTATGATGTAGTGATAAAAAGAGATATCAAAAATCCCCTCGGTAAAAACCTTTGACTCTAATGTGTCAACATGAATTTACATTAATTCTACTGTTAAAATGTGAGCTGTAAAGCTCTTTAAATAATCATTTTACAGTCATTTTAGAGTTTATGGTTTTGTCGGGGCAACAAAGTTGTTCAGTTGGAAATAGCTTTAAAGGTTAATAAGCAATTTTTTCACACTTACTTCATGCTAACACACATATTGATTATGTCTTGAGGCTATACTATTGAAACAATGAGTTTTTTTAGCGCTATTCACTTTCATTGTAAGTGCTTCACTGTAACAGAGACTGTTTTTTTAAAGAAGAGGGAAATCAACATTATGCAACCAATCGATTGAGCTTAACTAGTACTGAACTCCGGAATATTCCTTTAACTAGCTGAACCAGCAAGCCACCCATAGGTCGACCAAATTCGAGCATGTTAGACACAAATGGTACTGTCCCTCCCTGTTAAAAACTGTCACTGTCAACCGACCGTATAGAAGCGTATGTGTGGTTTGTGCTTGTTTTAGCACTGCCGTAGGTGTGGCGTAAGTGCGTGTTTCTGCCTGAGTGCTGACTTAGCGCCGGAATATCCGCACCCTCCCAGCAGATTACATGACATATGGGGTTCCCACAGTTTCCATCACAAGAGATGTCTTCGACCCTCTGAAAGATGAAACATATGAGGTGTTCTTACTGGAGCTTATGAGACAACACATGATGTGGTTTCTTACTCCTTGTTACCCTACTGTGGTGTGATGTGCATAAGTGTGTGTGTGTGTGTGTGTGCGTGTGTGTGTGTGACTGCTGACTCATCCGCTTTGCTTGAGAAAAGCAGCATAAAGTCACAGTAGCAGAGGATGTGACTGTGGAGGTTCCTCCACAGCAAAGCTGGTCAACAAACTGTGTTTTGGATAACAACGGGAATCAGTTCTTGTTGTGATTCCGATTGCACTTAATGATTCTGGTCCATCATCAATTTCTTTAGTGGTGTTCACTGTAAACCCTGATGCTCAAAATAATTAATTGGTTTGAGTGGGGTGAACTCATATTAAACAAATTAGGTTAAATCAAATGAACTTTTATGAGCATTTAGAACTTTTTTCTTTTGAGTTCACAAAAAATACACATTGTAAGTAATCTGAATTGTTTAATTTTTTTTCTTTTTTTTTTTCCTTTTATAAACTTGTTTCTTTTAATTTAGACAAACTTAAATTGAAGTGAAATTGGACTGGAATTTCTATGTCCCAGCATGCTTTGCCATGACACTCGAAAGGGAGAGTACATTCTAAAATTAAGTGTTATACACTGCATATGTTTTTTGTGCAAGATTAATGTTAAGTGGGAGATTTAGTAGTGTTTCATGTTTTGATATGCTAATTTAGAAGTTTCTGTTATATGTTTGTTTTTTTTGTTTTTTTTTGGAATTAGCTTCCTCAAATATTTCTACAAAAGGACATGTAGTACAAAATAAAAATCTGCCAGTTCTGAATTTCTAAACTTAAAATTGTTGATATAGCCTAACTGATTACCTAAATTTTGGGGGTTTTTGCCAACTTATTTGTTCTTCAATAATGTAAACTAACTGAAATGGTCTCTTACCGGTAAAAACCCAGAACGCTGTTGCTTGTGTGAACAGCATATTTGTGTATTTACCGGTAAAGTCATTCTAGCAACTTTACGGTAATTTACCAGGATTGCTGTGTGAAAGGGGATAGTGATGTTGTCTACACTGGATGCGGCACGGCGCGACTAATCCCAGACAGTAAACTGATGCCTTGTTCTATTCATGACAATACTCCAAGCACTCTCGATACTTCTCATAGGAACGACAAATGGATTTGCAACAGTTGCTTTGTCGCATTCACTGTAGACAACTTCTAGCTGTTGCGGTACAATGCGTCATATCAACGGTCGTGTCCGGTGTAGACACGATTTGAAGTAAAATTCGCATTAATTCAGATTTAACTTTTCAGATTGAGGTTGCATTGCAAAACATCAGACCTGTATCGGATTTAGGATCACATATGGAAGTAGCCCAAATCAGAATAAAAAAGATCAGATTCCATGTGGTCTGTGCTGTTCACACTGTCATGACAAAAACAGATCTGAATCACATATGAGCAAAAAAAAAAAAAAAAAAAAAAAAAGGTGTCTGAACGTAGCTATAGTTTTGGATGCTGGTGTACAGGATGAGATACTGGTGTACCCAAGAAGGTTCTTAACTAGCTTAACCAGCTCCATAACTATAATCCAGTCTGGAACAGCATGGAAATTCATGCTGGTCTAACCTGGTCTTTTTAACATGGTCATCAGTCATGGAGGAGAAACTAGTAAAAGTGAAGACAAAAAGTCATTGCTCCTTTATCGTGTTCTTCTCTGAAGCTTTCATCTTAATACTGTCTTTTCTTTCCATCTGAAAAGAAAAAAGAGCTTTTACATAATGATTGGAATGCTGCTCTTTGTTTTGCGGGTGTGGTTAGAACAGTTCACAAGTGTCATCCAGGTGGGCGTCAAAGGCGAGAGCTGGCATCAAGTCCAAACGCACCTCTTCAATGCCTCCAATCTCCCTTTTTAAACAAACTGCTTTGATATATGTGTGGACAAAAAAAAAGCTGAGTAAACAAGTATGCAATACTGGAAGGACGGACAAGGTCTGTTCCCACTCTGCCAGCGGGACGGTTTACCTTCCCATTTAGTGAGTACATGGAGGATTAAGCCAGAATCACTTCCTCTCAGTGTCTTTGTCCGTGTCTCTGTTTGTATCCTGGGAGGACTTCAGAGCCATGTTTGTTCACAGCTGACAGTGTCACGCAGATGTTTCTTTGGCGGCGGCACATGCTGGGATTGCATTGATGGAACTGTTTCACCTTGTCATGGGGATGAAAAAGAGGGAGAGACAGCGAAAAGAAAGAGAGATGCAGACAGAGACTGAATAGTCCATGAAAAGACATTCCTCTGCAGTTTTGTGGGGTTTCTTAAGAACTGAAAAACACTGGAAACAGAGGGGCGTCATGCACCTTTTTTTTGAGTTTGGTGGCCAGGCGAGATAAGACATGGTCAAAGAAAATAAAATCACTTTAAGTCTAAGTTTATAAAGTGTAAGGCAGGTTAGTCTAGCTGGGAAGCAAATTTTGAGCAAATTCATCAGAAGAACATAGATCAAGTAGATCGAGTCCATCAACAAAGCTTGCACAGTCGTTACCTTTTAGTGGGTTGGACATGACATTTTTCTCTGTAATGTTTTGATTGATATGCCTTTGAATGTTTGAAGATCATGTTAAGCTAGTTGTGCAAAAACAACTTCTATCCGCTCCTGGTTTACACAGATTTTTTTTCTTTGCTTGTTTTCGTATCTGGAGAAGCTGTTTCAGAAGATCAGAGAAAACATGGATTGCTGGAAAAAAATCATCAATGGCGGGAAAGCGCTGTGTCATAAATGACGGACAATCTCTTTAATGATGAGGAAAGAGTAAAAAAAAAAAAGCTGATCTGTCGAAGGTTCGACTCGATTGGAAAGTAAATAGATGATTTCTGTCATTTCTGTTTTAGACAAAGAGTTTTTTAAACTACAATAATATGAAACTTAATTCACAAAGATAATTTTCTTTTGGAAGTCACATTCAAAATCTACATGGCTGGGACACACACACACACACCTTTGTAGGATCCATGGTGATTATCCAAATAAGGTAAAAGGATGTGCGTGTAGAATCCATATCAGTTATTTGTCCTTGAGAGCACATGAAGGCATGAATACTTTCTGTTTCTATTTCTACTGAAGTCCCAACCTGTAACGCCTGTAACCACCAGGTGTAAATCACTAGAAAAAATGTGTCAAATTTCCAAGTTCTTTGATTCATACAGGCTTAAAGCTTTCACCCATCCACCCACACACACACAAACTGCAAAAACCAGGGGAGCAGCCCAATCAGAGGGGGACTGCATTCCTGCCGTCTCCTCACTCAGAGCTCACACAACATGTGGCTTTTTACCCCCCCTCATCACCAGTTCTGATGACTTAATGGGACATAGACCATGCACTTTTGTGTTACACTTCCTTCGATATACCGGCACTGACAGCCAGGTTGAGGCTGGAAGAATGACCAGACAAGTCCGGGCAGGTCAGTGGAATCTGGACCCGGCACGTGAAAGTGTAGTTAGACAACAAAACTGGGACGGAGAGAAAAGGTTGCATAGATATATGAGGTGTAGATAAATTAGCAACTTTTGCTTGCTTTAGGACAGTGGTTCTCAACTGGTTTGGCCCACATTTTCCAATGGTCATTAAGCCGTGACCCAAATTTTTAGGAATTTTAACCAAGCAAACACACACAAGCACTTTCCTTAACATAGGCCTACACATAAATTGTAACAATATCACTAACACTGATGAATAAACTGTATAAGGCAAGGCTGTTAAATAGCAGTCCTAAACTAGTTTTTGTTAATACAATAAAGTTAGTAAGTTGGTATGAGCCACCACAGTCATCAAAAATATAGAAAATAACACAAAGTGAAAATAAAGTGGTATTTTGGTAGCCTGGCAAGCCAGACCTACATCAAGATGTTTGGTCTGGCAACTCACCATAGACACGGCTCAATCCGAGGGGCGGGATAAACGGCTGTCTTTCAAATTCCCTCTGCACGCAATAGGACAGCGCTTCAACCAACCAGAGCGTTTTCCCAACAGTGGAGCTTACGTTAGTTGATAGATTCAACTTTTGAATCTGGCCGGCAAAACTATGAACACATCTTCCTTTTTTTAAGAATGACTTAAGTGTCGTCATTATGTTAAGCCCGCCCCGCCTACTCTATACGCGATGTGATTGGCCTGACCCAATTTAGGTTTTTACAGCTCCGAAAGTCAACGGAGAGTTGTTAGACTACTCTGGCTGCAAAATACATTTTGCTGCCGCTAGGGTGCGTCTAGATTTCTAGGCTAGTATTTTGGATAAGGGTTACAAAAACTACAGTTACCATATTAAATAAAACTAGTGAACTGTTAATACGCCTAAAATATATAGACACCGATCCTGATGAATAAAATACAGATACTTCACAGCTAACACACAACGAACCAGTTCCTGGTAATAATTGCACGTCTTTGCATGCTCGTAATTTCATTCGCTCTTTCAATATGAAGTGATATTCAGTGCATCATTTTGTGATTTTGCTTAATATTTTTGTGGAAACCGTTTTTTTTAGGATTCTTTGATGAATTTCAAAAGACCAGCATTTATTTGAAAGAGAAATCTTTTGTAAAATGATATATATATATATATATATATATATATATATATATATATATATATATATATATATGTGTACTGTTATACTGACTTTTGATTAATTTAATGCATCTATGCTGAAGAAAAGTATGAATGTAAAAAATATTACTGAATGAAAATATTACTGAATAATGCTGAACTTATCAGATCTCTTTTAAATGCACAAACTATATTATATGAACCCAAATGTTTTAAACTTTCCAAGTTGCAGGTGCTTTTGACGAATTCAGATCAGCTAAATGTGGAATCTAGATATTCATATCTAAGGTTTGAGAGATATGAGCAGAAATGCATTGTGGGACAATTGATTGATTTCCTGATTAGCAGGAAGTGTCACGTGACTACAACTTTTAAGTATTGGACACGAGCACTCTCACTACAAAACAACTCTTTAAATAGGCTACTTTGCATAATTTGCATGAAGTCAGATCATCAATAAAGTATCTCCTCTCTATTAACAAAACCACAAACTGTGACACGAACGAACACACACATAGATGTACACGGAGCGCAGCGAATGAAGCTGCTGTCAGTGTTGAACAGCTGCATGGACTTCTCTGGACCGAGCCCAGCCACCTCTGTCCCACAAAGAGCTGCTTGTGCCCGCTCAGTTCGGCTTGAGTCGACATGAAACACACACTCACAGGGCCAGGGTCAGACCCTGTTCTTTGTAAAGGGAGCTGTTGTCAGACCACATTGGCAGACGGAAGAGTGGAGGTCAAATGTCAGCGGGACGGGGGGTAGGGTGAGGGCTGAGGTGAGTCTGTCCTGGGTTGCTGCACCTCAGAGCAGTTGACATGCTAATGCTATCCCTCCTTACAGTGTGCAAATTAGACAATGGGTGCGTCTCAATTAGCTCCCTAGCTTCCTAGGTCATGAATCAGTATATACACAAATTCGGGCACTGACAAGGACGGTATGGACCCAGGGCTCATTAAACATTGGGACACTGATGACTCCTGCGACATGACAACATCCTCATTGTACAACATAGTCTTCTGGTATTTATGAACCTAATGAACCATAATCTTTCTGACATTATAAGTTGTTTAAAGTTGTTTCATACACGTGCAACCTTTCAGCCATAAATATATTATAAATGTTAGCTAGATTGTTTATTACCTGTTTAGCGATGTATGTTTATGCTAAAATAATGGTTTATATTTTTTTTAAACATCTATAGCGTGTCGTTATTTGTAGTGAGTTGGCTTAAGTGATTATGTTTCACGCTTCAGAACTTCCGTTAAGGGAACATGGTGAGCATCGATGCTCCCTGGTTTTCATGGTGCATTGTGGGACTTTTTAGGGAGCGAACGTTTCAGTGCACTGGAAGGAAGGTCTGTGTACGAAAATCCAAAAGGTGTCGTATGTGACTCAAGAAAAGTTTATATATCACTTTCTAACAACTGTTTCTTAACATTTCGGCTTGTGTTAAACACAACACAGCGAGAGACGTACATTGCGAAATGCTAAGTATACAGTGCACGGTTTCAGTTTGACACTGTCCTTCAGCAGCGTTAGGGACAGTGGTTTGACATTTCTAGGTCACAGAGCCACTCGCTAAACAAGCAGCTCAGAGATGCTAGGTGTTTCCCAGCACAGTGGCCATACAGCCTGAAACACACGGCGATCCAGGTCTGTGTAGAGTGGAACTTGTTGACAATGGTAAGGCAAACATTCCCTTTAACCTTTCCCACGGAGTCCAAGTAACCTGAAGATCATATAAAACACTCCAGTGTTTGCGAGTATGCTAACTAGCACATCCTTAGCTGCTGACTCACGATTGGCGAGTATCAAAGCGTGTTCTCTTTTCTCTCACTGTACGAGTTTTTCTCACACTTTTGGATGGCGTGAATCAACTCTGCAACCTTTCTGCCGGTTTAAATATTTATGTCCGTTACGTCAACGGGGTGCGCGTCTCTCGGCCAGATGTGTTAGCTGCAGTGGTGGAGTGCTGCTCTCAGAACGAGGCCGCACACATCACACGCAGTTTATTTTAGTCATTTCCTCTCCATCCTTCAGCTGTCTGTTAAGCTGACCACTCGCCCCTGCAGCTGTGGCCAATCCATAACCCCCCGCCGCCCACTACTATTCTTCTTATCAGCACACTCCTGCCGACCCACAACTGTCCTCGGTGGGACGCCTCTTCCCAGGCCACCAGTACAGAGCTGGCGGGCTGCCAGATTTGTCACCTGTGGAAACCTAGCATCTTCGCCGATTCGATCTGCTCGGGTGGCAGCGGTTTGCAAGGATGCACTGGCACAAGGATTAGGCAGTTGCTGGGCACTTTATATTGTCAGCAATAGATCAGGATAAAAAAAAAAAGGGGGTAACACTTTATTTTACAGTTTCCTTGTTACATATGTTACATGTACTTACCATAGTAATAATTACATGCAACTAACCCACAACCAACCCTAACCCTATAGTAAGTACTAGTTGCTTAACATTACTCAGTACTTAAATATATAATTACACCGTAATACTGACACCTTAAAATAAAGTGTAACCAAAAATGGATGTCAGACTACACTGTCCAAAGTTTGGGGTCAGTATTTTATACAGTTCTTTTGAACCATCAAAGAATCCTGAGCAAATTTATTTTTGGTTTCCATTAAAATATTAAGCTGCACAACTGTTGTCGACACTGACAATAATAAGAAATGTTTTTTTGAGCTGCAAATCAGCCTATTAGAATGATTTCTGAAGGATCATGTGACACTGAAGACTGGATGAATAATGCTGAAAATTCAACTATGACTATCAACTATATCAACTTTTTTTATTTGAGTTTAAAAGATGTAATTACTTCCACCTCAGAGTAAAAGATAAATGAAAACAAAAGGGTAATTGCAACTTTATTCCTCCCAAATGAGACTTAATTGACTCACATTTCTTTCTTTGTAAAAATTTCAAAATTGCATCCTCATTTCTCATATTTATGAATTTGTAACTCACCATGTGACAATTTCTTATTTTTTTCTCACAAAAACCTTTTTTATCTTTTACTTTGAAGCAGAAAGCAAAAAGCTTCCATATAGCCTATTATTTCAGAAGACAATAACATACGAATATGAAAACAAGAACGTTGGATACCTCAAACATCTGTTTATGCAAATGAGCAGATGTCGCCGCTGAAGAATCTGCCATGCAATTCGTGACGCAAGCTGTGCTGTTATGCAGCGCTGTACACGCAAGAACTGAGCAAAGCATGTACACTCTTACATGCATACAATTACTGCCTCATTCAGACAGTCTGCCTGACAGTCAGAAGCATTGAAGCCCAGAGCTGCAGAGGAAGTGGCTGGAATTTAAGCAGACATGCCAACCAGAACTGGTCCTGTCGTCCGTCCCGTCCGGCTCATCCGTCAGTCCTTTATTTTCTGCCCTTATAATCAGCATGCCATTTCAGTATGCTGACTTCATTATATCTCAGCCTGATTTGCATGAAAAGCTCCTTTATGCTTCTTGGCTGTTGGTGTCATGTTACTGCTGAGATCATCAGCACAACTGTATTCCAGTCGGCATGGAAAGATTACGTTGTGTGTTTTATTAAAGCCTTATTGCTTTAATAAAACAGTAGATTGCAATCCACTCAAACTAGGATACCTATGAATGCATTGCAGCAATATATACAGTATCTAGGCGTGCACCTCTATGTTGTATATTTTAGCACAACCAGAATGCTGTATTGACCAATAAGCATCCAAGAACTATCTGTTTTATAATGTGCTATAAAAAGGCAATCTGACATCAAACAGCAACCGACGGTTTACAAACGCACAGCAAAACTGTTCCCCTGTTAATGAAGTAAATCGCTGGCATTCAGTTGCTCTTTAGTCAAACCTAATTTCCAGTGTCTTGGAATTCATTGCTACAATACTATTTCTGCTGTGGAATTTGCTTGATTTCCACATGTTTAGACTCAAAATAGCCAAATCCATCTGATCTGACAAAACCATGCCAGTTAAAGGTCAGCTATGCCTCACAAGCCCTATGACCCACAAAAAAAAAGAGAAGATCGTTCACATGACAGGAGAATTCCCTGGTGTATGATGGGTGGGAATTGGATGTTTGAGAAGGGGGAATAACTGCTAATAGCCCAGGGTGAACTTTGATTTGCATATGAAAACATGCAATATGATGACATCACACATGCCGTTTCACTCAGGTGAGGCAGATGAACTGCAGGTCACTTACATTGGGGTAATCTTTGGACCCATCTATGCTGTTGGGTCATATGCTAAATAAGATGTATCCTGAGTCTAATTCCCCTTCATACACTGAAATATCTGACCACACGATTTATTAATTACAGAATACTACTAATACTTGTGTATAATATGCACAGAATGTGAATTTTCTTTATTCACAGAATATGAACAACAGCATTTAAAGAAAAGAGTAGTACAAAAAAAATTACACTGTATATTGCAATCCACACAACATAATGGTAGACATATCAGAGTTCAAAAGAGGACAAATTGTTGGAGCGTGTCTCGCTGGCTCATCTGTGACCAGGACAGCAGTATTTGTGATGTATGGAGAGCTATGGCATCCAGGGTAATGTCGGCATACCACCACGTAGGATGAACCACATCCAACAGGAGTAACTGTGGACTTAAGATGGACGCTGTCTGAAAGAGATGTACAGGTACTAACCCAGATTGTATCCAAAAAACATAAAACCACAGCTGCTCAACTTACTTCACAAATAAACGCGCACCTCGACTCTCCTGTTTCCACCAAACCTGTTCGTCGGGAGCTCCACACCACAGTCAATATTCATGGTCAGGCTGCTATAGCCAAAACTTTGGTCACAGGTAATGTCAAATGTTTAGAAGCCCCAAAAAGGCTCAACACCAGGACTGTTGCTGGCCAGAGTGAAGCACGGGTGGATGAACCATTCTGGAGGAACATCTAATGGTTCAAACATCGTACCCTGAATCAGCATGATAATGCATCAACACACACAGCAAGACTTGTGACAGAATGGTTTGATGAACAAGAATGTGAAGTTGAACATCTCACATGGCCTGTACAGTGACCAGATCTAAATATTTTTGAGCCACTTTGGGGCGTTTTGGAGGAGCAAACGTTTTCCTCCACCAGCATCACATAGTCACCTGGCCACTGTTCTGGAAGAGGAGAGGTTCAAAATCCATCTGGCCACTGTGAAGGACTTGTATCTGTCATTCTCAAGATGAATTGATGCTGTATTGACCACAAAAGGAGTCCCTACACCATACTAATAAATTATTGTGGTCTAAAACCAGCTGTTTCAGTTTCATTGTCCAACAATACACACATATACAGTGTGTGTGTGTGTGTGTGTGTGTGTGTGTGTGTGTGTGTGTGTGTGTGTGTGTGTGTGTGTGTGTCAAACACAGAAAGAGAAAAGGAGTGACAAATGAAGAATAATCATTGGAAGATGAAATATAAGTGTAAATGTTTGTACATGAAGAGTTGAAGAAGAAATTTGTGTAAACTACGGGTAAGTTCCCTTATTAGGTAATCACTGTGCTGATCATCATCATCATCCTCTTGTTATAAAATACAGTTAAAATGCCTATATTGCCTATAAATAATTTATATATCGTTACAAGTACAATTACATTTATTTATTTATTTATTTATTTATATACAGTACCTTTCAAAAGTTTGAAGATTTTTTATGTTTTTGAAAGAAGTCTCTTATGCTCACCAAGGCTGCAATTATTTGATTAAAGTTACAGCAAGAAATATTATTACCAATTTAAAATAACTGTTTTCTTTTTTAATAATTTTTCTTTTAATTCCTTTGGAATTTTCAGCATCATTACTCCAGTCTTTAGTGTCACGTTATCCTCCAGAAATCATTCTAATATGCTGATTTGCTGCTTAAGAAACATTTATTATTATTATCATCATTATTATTATTATTAATGTTAAAAACAGTTGTGCTGCTTAGTATTTTTGTGGAAACCAATATACAGGATTTTTTTCCCTCAGGATTATTTGATGAATAGAAAGTTTAAAAGAACATTTATTTGAAAAATAATATTATGTAACATTATAAATGTCTTTACTGACTTAACTTCTGAACATCTAAAAATTATTTAATGTGTCTGTTTTAAAAATATTAACTTTTACAAGTTCAATGCACAATGTACCATACAATTAATAGATGCATTTTAAACATAGCAGGCAGTATTAGGTATATACTGTGGAGCTTTCAGTATATAGTCAGATAAATGCATAAATAGTAAGATTACTGTGCAATTTTGTTATTTTAAATTCAGCCTCTGTCTATTGCTCTCAGCAGTGTAAGCACAGGAAAGACACAGACTCTGATTTGTTTGGTTTGCATCCTCTATGGGCAACATGAGGTATTGCACCTTCCATCATATGTTGTCTGTTATCAGTTAGAAGTTACTGTTTTATTGAATAAGATGTATTAACATTTTTATTCAAGAGAAACAGGAAAAAGTGATTTAACGAGAAGGTGATAATTTCACTATGACATGAGAGGTGCACAAATGATTATCACTGGGTGTGTATGTGTGACTGAAAGGAGGAAGGGGTGAGAGATCGGAAGGGAGTGTGTGTGTGTGTGTGTGTGTGTGTGTGTGTGTGTGTGTGTGTGTGTCAAACACAGAAAGAGAAAAGGAGTGACAAATGAAGAATAATCACTGGAAGATGAAACATAACCGTAAATGTTTGTGCATGAAGAGTTGAAGAAGATTTTTTTTTTTAACTATACGGGTAAATTCCCTTATTAGGTAATCACTGTGCTGATCATCATGCTCATCATCTTGTTATAAAATACAGTTAATATTCCTATATATAATGTACATATCTTGTTACAAGTACAATTAGATCAATTAAAAGTATTTTAGGTGAACACATTTACAATTTATAATTTTATGGTGGGATAAAAAAATAAAAAAATAAAAACATTTTGAAACTGTATGATTCAACCATGTACACCAAGAACAGCAGAATAACCAAGGGAAATTTTTGAGACCGTGAAATCTGATTCCCACAGCTTCTGATACATAATCACATGCATAAAGATCCAGTAAACACAAAAACAACACACTGTAAAAATGTATAGTTGGTTTAACTTAAAAAATGCAAGTTACCTGGTTGCCTTAAAATTTTGAGTTCATTAAAATGAAAAATTTGAGTTAATATAATTAAGGAGATTGGTTTAATCAATAGAAACTCAAAAATGTTATGTTATCTGAACCACATTAATTAGTTAATTTGACAAAAGATAAAAAAAGTTTTGATAAATCATGATAATAATGTTTTACAGTGTAGACTGATGATGCATCATCCTCCATTTCCCCAAATAAAATTTCGATACCATCCATGCTCAAATGACCCATAATTCCCATAGCTATCTGTCATCTCTCACAGTAGCGAGGGGTTTGTCTTCCCACAGCACACGGCTTCATGAACAGACGCTGCTGAGATCGCACTCATCGACCCCCCAGCGCTTTTCCCAGGCCTGTCTGATAAAGGTGAGGGTCATGTAATCTTATCGGCTGGACCGCTCGTGTTATTTCCGCTGGCACCCTTTCACACCGCTGTTTGTGCACAAACCACCCCTCCAGAGCCCGAGCCGCCTGCGGTAAGTCTTATCAGCATGAATAGAGAGCCGGGGACAGGGAACGTGACCACCTCAACAAGGAAATGCAACACTGCAAAACACTACAAACACATTCCCTCTCCTGAGACACTGTCGGATCCAAAACATCCCACATGCTGCATGTAGAGCCACTGTAAGCCAATGGAACAGGTGGGAAAAGATGGCCCCTATAGGCTAAGTCTACTGTAAACTATCAGTGAAATTCAAATAAGGTGAATCATCGATTATTTCTGCGGAACTGAAAAGCAAGCCAGACAGCTGTGGGATCTGAACACAGCTTATTTGAATTGACCTAATTGGATTTGTTTGGCAGGAACTCAAATGAGATTTGCACTTAATTTGGCAGCCTAACTTTATTTTAGTAGTACATACACGCACATATCACTACCGTTCAAAAGTTTTAGTTTGGTAAGATTTTTAAATGTTTTAAAAAGTCTCTTATGCTCACCAAAGCAACAAAATACAGCAATATTGTGAAATATTATTACCAATTAACTGTTTTCTATTTTAATTAGGGCTGTCAAACGATTAATCGCGATTAATCGCATCCAAAATAAAAGTTTGTTTTTAGATAATATATGTGTGTGTACGATGTATAATTATTTTCTATATATAAATACACACACATGCATGTATATATTTAAGAAATATTTGCATGTATATACTGTGTATATTTATATTATATATAATTTATATTATATATAAATATTTTATATATAAATAACACATTTTTCTTAAATATATATGCATGTGTGTGTATTTATATATAGAAAATAATTATACTCCATACACACACATATATTATGTAAACACAAACTTTTATTTTGGATGCGATTAATCGCGATTAATCGTTTGACAGCCCTAATTTTAATATATTGTAAAATGCAATTTATTCATGTGATGCAAAGCTGAATTTTCAGCATCATTACTCCAGTCTTCAGTGTCACATGATCCTTCAGAAATCATTCTAATGTGCTGATTTGCTGCTCAGTAAACATTTCTTATTAATATTAATGTTGAAAACAGTTGGTGCATAATATTTTTGTGGAAACATGACAATTTTCTCAGAACTCTTTTTATCTTTTTTTAAATGAATCACTTTTGATTACTTTAATGTGCCCTTGCTAAATAAGTATTGTCTTTCAAAGAAAAATCATACTTATTATAAATTACTCAACAGTAAATGTGATTCATTGACAGATTAAATGAATATGGGGGAACTTTGATACTCTTTAAACTTCCCACTAAACACTGTTTTTCTAATGGACCTGAATCATAAAAATGCCCTATGTCATATCAGAAAGACTCCAGGTGCAGATGAAATTTCACATCAAGCTTCAAGATTTACGGCAATGATTATTGTAGCAATAAGTATAACAAACTTTAATAAAGCCAAGCCAAATCAAGTATAGAAATTACATCATATTACTTTTACAACTTTTGTGCATTACTCTTCTATATATTAACTAATAATTATAATTTATTATAAATATTTTTAGAATATATATATATATATATATATATATATATATATATATATATATATATATATATATATATATATATATATATATATATATATATATATATATATATATATTTTAATATTAATATTAATGTTGAAAACAGTTGCTGCATAATATTTTTGTGGAAGCATGAACATTTTTGAATATAAAATAAAATGTTTGTATATATATATATATATATAATGTAATATTTTTAAATATAAAATATACATAATAGTTATTATTATATACTTAATTAAAAAAAATATCACCCACAACAATCATAATACTCCTATGTTGTGCGTTTGATCTATGCAAACGGATGGTGTGACATGGGACAACAAAACTCAATAATAATAGAGCTGGTAAGTCCCGCCCATCCGTAAAACCCCAAGTGGACCTCTAGGTTGAAAAATCGTCAATGCAAGTGAATGGGAGAAAATAATTATTTTCTGATCCCGTTTGAATTGTGCCATGAATGTGAACATATGTTGTCTGTGAATTTTTTATATAATTTTTCATGTTACGAGTTTGACAGTATATTGTATGATTCTTTGGCTAGCAGTTGTGGAAACGACATAACGAGAAAGACTACATGTCGCCTATGTGACGTCATCCCATAACACATTTCCCTCCACTTGTCAAATCACGGTGCTAATGCTGCGATAATATATGGAGACAGATCGAGATGCCTGTGTGTTTTGTACCCAAATGTCAACATTCAAACCAAATCGGCTGTTCTTTCTTCAGATTCGCGTCGAAAGCAGCGAAGAGTTGTAGTCCACAAAGTGCTCTCACACAAAGTCTAACCATATCAAACTTCTACCCGCTAAATTGTAGCATTCTTTACACGAAAAATTATATTAAAAATTCACAGACAACATATGTTCACATTCATGGCAAAACTCAAACGGGACCAGAAAATAATTATTTTCTCCCATTCACTTGCATTGACGATTTTTCAACCTAGAGGTCCAGTGGGGTTAGCGGAAGGGGCGGGACTTACCAGCTCTATAATGCAAGATGCCAGGGGAAAAAAAAAAGGAAAAGTAACTAATAAGTATTTTTTAGGAGAAAACACTAATAAGTAGCTTGTTACTTTAAAGTTCAGTTCACATTGTGAAGCTGGTGAAATGTACAATGGCAGTAGTAAGATATAAATTTGCTTGTGACACAAATAACATTGTGACTAAAAACGAATATCTTTCATAATTCAGCTTTCATTCCCCCACATCCTGTCATCTGATAAAAGACCCCATCCTCTCTAACAGCCGATCTCGCTACATTCAGCTAATGCATGTCTGATCCGTGCTCCCCCTTTACCACCGGCGGGGTTCGAACTCAAACAAAGGAAAACAAGTGAGGTTTGTGCTGGTAACAGGTACCATCTGCGTCTGGTTACCTAGCCGGCAGTGGTGCATGGGAAAAAAGAGGCAGTGCTCCCCTAAAATGAGCTGGCCGGAAGTGGCCCCTGAGCTCCTCAAAGCTACACCAGAACACAATGTCTGGAGGTGTTACTGTCTCCCGTTTTGTGGTGTAAAAGCATGAAACAGGAGCTTTATTTTACACACGTCCTGTAAAACGCAGCTCTTTTAATCTAGCTATATTAAGACCAATGATCTCCAAATGGTTGTGAGTTTAGTTTAGGATTGTAAAAAAAGTTTACATATGGAGACATCGATGGACTGGAATCTTTGTTAAGTATACACAACTAAAACCATAAAAAAATAACAATTGTTAACTGAAAAAATATATACTATATTAAAAAAACAACCGTATGGTAACACTTTTCTTAAAGCCTTTATGTATAAAGTAGTGCTGTCATTTAACATAAAAAGATTGTAAATGTGTGTATATATATATTATATATATAAAATCATAATGTACATTATAATGCATTTTATCTTTTCATTAATAACTTTAACCAAAGTTAAAATGCGTTATAATATTTGCAGAATCCTTGTTACATCTGAAATTGGTTGTTCGTTTTAATGCAATAGGCGTAACAATAAATAGATAAGTATTATAATATATTATAACTGTGGTTACAAATATTATACAGACCATTATAAAGGTCTGTTCACGCTATGTCGTAATTACCGTACCGATTCTACTTTCACATCGTTCACCTCCTCGTAGAGCTCGTAATTACAACTTGCAAGCTGGGAATTTTCGGAGAGCTCCTAATTGTACCATGTGACCGTTAATGAATGCATTAAAAATACTTTTATACAGTATTATATATAAAGGCTTTGAGTAAAGTGTTACCAAACTTATTTTATATTTTATTAAATCTTGGTGCCAAAGCAACATTTTATTTTAATTTCATTAAGTTTATGTACTAAAATAACTAAAACTGAAATAAATATGAATTAAAAACATAATATGAAAATGAAAATGGAAAACATACAAATTAATTTCATCTCAATGGCACTGAAACGACACTGATCTTATAGGAGGAAGTATAATACAGTTTCTTAAAATGCTCACTCTAGGTTTGGAACAGAGCAATACTGTACTTTGCCAAACCACTGTTATAACTTTCAATCAGCTTTAACTCTGCCAAAAGACACATACCGTCTTTCAATCAAATAGAAAAAATAAATTTTCTTGGAGCCACTTATTCCTTATTTAGGGAGTAATATCCCAACGCAATGCAATTGGGTAGAAAATAGCACTTCCTAGAGCACGTCTCCATTAAAAGCCATGACCAAAACCATGACTTCCTCCGCTCTAAATTAGTTCCATTCCACTTTTTCCTTAGGATGCTCTTTTTGGAACGCGTCTAGGAATTGGCCAGAGTCTGTGTTTTGGTTTTTGTTGTGCAATGCACTGGAGCTTGAAGGAAGTGTTGAAAATCACTTGATGACTGTAAGAGCTCCGCTTCAGAGCCATTGCCAGCTCTTCCATCATGATTTGGGGAGGAACCTCAGGGATACGGATGCTTAAAGGAGCCCATTACGTATTAAAAAGCCAAGACTACCTCTAAACACTCACCCAATCATTATTTATTCCATTCTTGGTTAAATCTCAGTAGGATATTTTCAAGCACTGATGAAATGAATTAGAGATAATGATGAATTCTTTTGATTCAGTGGGGGTCCATGTGAGCGGGGGATGTTTTGAAATCTCAACCACAAAACTCTTTTCGCACAATTCTCGAATGGAATGAATTCATAAAAGTGACAAATTGCATGTGAAGTCACTGAAGAGAAACAGAGGTTGCCATATATAGAGTCGCCTGCATGTAAGCTATCAAGAAAAGGGAACAAATTAGCAAAACAAAATAGCAAACTGCTATTATGCTCTTTTGAATTCAGCCATATGTGTTGCCAGCTATAGTTGTAATCAAAATGATTCAACCCCCATTGCAAATCAGATTTATTGGCAAAATGTACAGACTTTTAACTGTTTGCCATGATAAAATCAAACAAAAGTAATTGAAATAGCTCAACGCAATGTTTCAAGTGGTTGAAAATGCAACTTTTAATAACCTTTGCCGTCTCAAAATTATTCCACCCCCCGAATAAAATCCCTCACAACAGTACAAATCTGCAAAACAGGTGTTGTCTCAAGCACACCTGATGCAAATAATCAAGGGCGTCATTAGTTGCAACAGGTGTGCTTGAGCTAGAACACATGAAATACCTGAACTGACTAGGTTTGTTGAGTGTTGCGTTAGAAATATGGCAAATTTAAGTTAAAAGAATGGTCCAAAAGATTAAGAGAAGATATCATCACCCTTCACAAACAAGGAACATGATACAAAAAGATAGCGAAGGCACTACATTTTTAATTTAGATTCAATAAAGTTGAATTTGGGGAAACCACTTGAAACATTTGTTGTGTTGAGCTTTTGTTTGATTTGTTCATTGCAAACAGCTGAAAGTCTGTACATTTTGCCAATAAACCTGATTTGCAATGGGGGTTGAATAATTTTGATTACAACTGTACATTAGGAAATGTGTGTTGTGATGTTTTGCTGTGGTCAGTTCTATAAGGAATGTCACATGGGGTAAAAATGAGATAATACAATGTTTCAATGCTCAAGTCATTTCCTTAAACAAATCACATGAGCTGTGAATGAATGAACCCTGGTAACACAACTTCCTGACAACTAGATAAAGAATTCCAGAGGCTAGAGAAAGAAAACTGTGGCATATTTTCAGAAACCATCAAATGAAACCATAAACCTGATGGCAGAGAGTGTGGAAACTCTTGCAAAGGTGGCAAAAACTGACCTTTAGAAGTCAACAGGTCGATCTGTGTGTGTTTCAATCCACAGATGTTTTCGACCAAATAAATAATCGGTCAAAAACAGGTATTTTTTCCCCATTGGTTGTGCTTGTGGATTTATACACTAACGCTCAAACGTTTAGGGGTGGGTAAAAAAATTTGTCTGAAAGAAATGAATGCTTTAATTTAGAAACTAAGTAACACATTATTTTTAGAAGTAATATTCCCCAAAACTGTTATTCAATATGGAATTAGTATAATATAATATGACATTTTCATTGAAAGTATAGGCTAAGTGACAAAAGAGGTTTCTGCTCTATATTTGGTCAGAACCAATCCCTTTTATCTTTAAAGTTTCCTCTTCAAGATAACGCCATGAATCTGAAACAGTTTTTAAATACTTTTAAAGCTTTGATGTAATTCAGGTAAGATCTGGGACTGACCCGGTGCATAATCTGAACACCTGTAGTTTGTAAAATGGTAAAATGTGAAGGTGACAGGTTAATTAAATACATTTTTGTGTGATAAGTATAAAGATTACCGCTCTGAATCAAACAAGAGGCGTCAATCCTTGAAATGCCTAAAAATAACCATTCAAGTTTGGAAAACAAACACAGTAATCATCTACAGTTAAAATCATACAGTCAGGGTGAAAGGTGCTGGACAGATATGAGGCCAAAAATAGGATTTTCATATTAATGGCAATGAGCGCCAAGCCCTAAAACGCAGAATCTTCCGCATGTCATTTTCCCCCATCAGTTTAAGAGCTGTCATATTTGCCTTTTGCCCTGGGGTTACTGATTTGTAGTTTGCTGCTGGCAAGCACTACAAACAGCAAACCAGCTCCATGACCTCTGATCCCAGAAGGGGTGGGTCCCACATGTGGGTCAATTTCTTTTTATATTAAAACAGAAAATGAGGGAGAAATGCTGCTTTGCATAGGTCATGTACTGCAAACACACCGAACCCCTCAACACTGCTTTCTGTCACGCACATCAACAGGTTTATGTTGCATCAGAGCTGCAACAATGACATCAATGTGTTTGACTACCCAGAGGAAAATGTTATTGCTCAGAGTTCACATTTTCAGGAGACTTAAAGGGATAGTTCACAGAAAAATTAAAAACCATTTTCATTTACTCACCATAATCTCATTCCAAACTCGAATGACTTTCTTTCTTTTGTGGAACATAAATGAAGATATTTTGAAAATATAGATTTTTTATAATTGTTTTCTCCATACAATGAAAGTCATTGGGTCCAATCAATGTTGTTTTGGCTCTCACTGATATTCATTACAAGGACAAAAACATTCAAAATATCTTTTTTTATTATTATTATTCCACAGAATAGTAAATCATGAAAAGTAATCATGAAAGTTTTTGGTGAACTACCCCTTTTATGGAGTTTTCAGTCATGTATAATGATTTACATGTCAATTTTGTCTTAGATTCTCTTTTAAAATTACTTGACACAAAAGAAACAATTGTTGACATACGATAATATTATACAGCTATATAACACATAGATGGCTCATCTAAATCTTTATATGGCTCATCGTTCTTTATAGAATGATAAAACGATTGATAGAACGAACGATAGAACGATAGATAGATAGAACGATAGATAGATAGATAGAACGATAGAACGATAGATAGATAGATAGATAGATAGATAGATAGAACGATAGAACGATAGATAGATAGATAGAACGATAGAACGATAGAACGATAGATAGAACGATAGAACGATAGATAGAACGATAGAACGATAGAACGATAGATAGAACGATAGAACGATAGATAGAACGATAGAACGATAGATAGATAGATAGATAGATAGATAGATAGATAGATAGATAGATAGATAGATAGATAGATAGATAGATAGATAGAACGATAGATAGAACGATAGAACGATAGAACGATAGATAGATAGATAGATAGATAGATAGATAGATAGATAGAACGATAGATAGAACGATAGAACGATAGATAGATAGATAGAAGGATAGATAGATAGATAGAACGATAGATAGAACGATAGATAGATAGATAGATAGATAGATAGAACGATAGATAGAACGATAGAACGATAGAACGATAGAACGATAGATAGATAGATAGAAGGATAGATAGATAGATAGAACGATAGATAGAACGATAGATAGATAGATAGATAGATAGATAGATAGATAGAACGATAGAACGATAGAACGATAGATAGATAGATAGATAGATAGATAGATAAAACGATAGATAGAACGATAGAACGATAGAACGATAGATAGATAGATAGATAGATAGATGATAGATAGATAGATAGATAGAACGATAGAACGATAGAACGATAGATAGATAGATAGAACGATAGATAGAACGATAGATAGAACGATAGATAGATAGATAGATAGATAGAACGATAGAACGATAGATAGATAGATAGATGATCGATAGATAGATAGATAGAACGATAGATAGAACGATAGATAGAACGATAGATAGAACGATAGAACGATAGAACGATAGAACGATAGATAGATAGATAGATAGATAGATAGATAGATAGATAGATAGAACGATAGAACGATAGATAGATAGATAGATAGATAGATAGATAGATAGATAGATAGATAGATAGATAGATAGATAGATAGATAGAACGATAGATAGATCGATAGATCGATAGATCGATAGATCGATAGATAGATAGATAGATAGATAGATAGATAGATAGATAGATAGATGAGACACCATTTACACCTTTTTCTATGAATGGCTTTTCTCTGCATATTAAGGTAGGATAAGAGAATGTAATTTATCAAAAAAAATGTAACTAAAAAGTTGAAAGCACTACAGTACAAACACTTAACCTCAGTGATATACTGTATATGGGAAAGTCTCTTGGTCAGTGATATACTGTATATGGGAAAGTCTCTTGGTCATTATCAGTGTGTTGACTTGGATGAGTACATTAGACTTTAGTCTGGACAAACCATATGACAATCTGACCATAACTGTGGGTGGTATTCTGATGCAGATGTTGTCTGTAACTGGGTTTCCACCCGGCAACTGGATAAATCATGAACACCCAGGACTATCATCAAGAAAATCAGCCAGCTGATTTGAGGAGCGATTTAATGGCAGTATGGCACAGTGCACAGCTTGACACTGCAGGGTTCATCAAGTCCATTTCTGAAATGGATAAAACCCTCAAATCAAAAAAGAAATCCAGACCTCACAGACAACTCCCCTTTTGTTGAGAAGCAGACGTGTAATCAGTTTTCTTTGGCGTACGTTAAATAAAGTCATAAAGTGGTACTAATGTTTTAATTTAGCACCATGTGTCTGCTGTGTGATGCTCATCCCTGCGTCCCGCTGACCCTCATCTTCAGAGACCAACAGTTGCTATATGGCTGGACCGGAGAGACCAAATAAAATGGAAGAGATGGTAGAAGAGATGGAAAAAATGAGAGGAAGGAGGGGTGGGAGACAGGGCAGGTGGCAGAAGCAAAGATGTGGACAAGAAAAGCTGACAATACTCTTCCTTTAAGAATTGCTAACAACATTTTTCTCTTTTAAACTCGCCACACTGTTCAACAGAGTACCCTAAATAACAAAAATGAAGTATAGGAGTGAGAGTGAAAGATAAAACGAGAGAATCAGCTCATCTGAGGTTGTGCTGGACTCAACAAGTTAGCGATTACTGATTAGCCAGTTCAGGCCAGCGGGGAGGCTTGTCTGTCCTTGGCTTGGGAAAACAACATGAAAGGATGCCGGCTGTTTTGTGCGGGTGACTTGAAAGCGCAGTGGCTATCAGAGACATTAGCCTTATCAATGGCTGGTGCTTTAGAGCTGAGCTATATGAAGCAACAAGGGCACGTCTCCAGCGAGGAGATAACTAGCACATACCTCCGGCCCTATTTGCATGCACCCGGGTAACAGGAGGGATGGGACAGGGAGGGAAGTGGTTTAAAATAATTATTTAATGAGACTTTGAATTTGAAAAATCAGCCAGAACTAGGCACTGGTGCCAGACGTACCCCAAATGCCCATTTTGGTGGCATGGCCAGGGAGGTTGGCAGAACTTGGCACGCAACTGGCAAAGCTATGGCTTCCAGATCCATAACATCTGCTGGGCCGAGCTGTCCTTGCTTGGGTGGGACGGATCAAGAGAATTGCAACTTTTGAGGTCAATAAGTGTGAAATAAACTTGGGTGAGGCAGGCTATTAAAATAAGAGTTTGACTAGGCTTTATGAGCAAGAGAAGTCAATGTCTTTTTTATTAACAGTCACTTTAAAAAAAAAAAAAAATATATATATATATATATATATATATATATATATATATATATGATGGCTGATTATGTAAAGTGTTAAAAGGTTAGTTCGTTCAAAAATGAAAATTCGGTCATCATTTACGCAATGATTAACCTGAATTTAACCAAAACCAAAAGGGAAATGTAATTTAAATACTGAAGGTTTTTTGAAAAAAATTGCAAAAAAGGTCCATTGTCAATAGCGTAGAGATATATGAAGCACTGCTGCAAACCAGGCAACATTTTGTTGGTCAGCATGGTGAATTCACATTAACAACTTCGAACTTGAGAAGCAAAATCTGCATGGCAAACTTTTTCAACCTCACAAGAAACATGGGTTCCCATTGGAATGACTAGATTTACCTTTGCTAAAGTTTGCTGAGCAATGGTAAATGTGTTGAGTCTGAAGAGGAGGGAGCGGGAGCGGTAGAAACAACGATCTGCAGGCTGCAGTACCGATTTCGACCACTAGATTGAAACTACAAACTGTATTCTTACAGACTATCTTCTTACCTTTAAGGCGTTCAAGCTTCAAAAAGGAAACAAAGGCAACATTAAAATACCATAAAAGTGGTACATATGACTTGTGTGCTTTATAACAAGTCTTCTGAAGTCCTATAACCGTAATTTAAAGTGAAAATTAAAATCTGCCTCTCTGAGACTAGATCACTGAGTTAAACTTGATTCATAAACTAATCATTCAGGATGGGTTTGAGATCTGGATTGACTAATTCAATGAAAACATCTGACTGAAAAGAAAGATTGGTTCTAGATGGTGCTTTTGTGTCATTTTTGAAGTTGAAATCCCTTGACTAGTTTCATGGAAAATAGCAACCAGCACAGTCACTAAAATGCCTGTATTTGTGCTATACTAAAAAAATAAGTCATACAGGTTTGGAATGACATGAGGGTAAGTAAAGAATTCATTAGAGTATTAGTAGACTGTTAGTTTAGGGTTAGGACAAGGGTTCGGGTTAGTAGAATACGTTACATGTTACAAGTTACTTATAGTCAGTAGAGTTGTACAAAAAATACAGACTTCGGTACCAGGTCGATACTGAAATTTTAAAATTGTGGCGCTTTGAGCGGAATCGTTAAGACCTCTGATTGGCCATTGTGTTCATTGTACTCATCCATGTCTGTGATTGGCTACAATGATCAACGCACGGAAGCGTTTGAGAGCACACGGAAGTGTTGGAATGTGTTTTAAAAAAACGGGAGCAGGAGCGGTTTGCTGATAGACGCCTGCTTTCAAACGCTCCCGTCTGTATCTGTGTAAGCGTTCGGTGAAGAGCATCATTGATGTATATTTACAACATATTTTTGAAGCGCTGATCATTGCAGCCAATCACAGTCATATCCGATGAGCGCGTGAGTTACGTACAATGGGCAATCAGAGGTGTTTACGATTCCGCTCAACAGTGCTCAAAGAGTAATATTTTTTACATTTCAGTACCGACTTGGTACCGAAGTCGGTACTTTTTGACAACTCTAATAGTAGAATGCCTGTTGGGGGACCATCAAAATAAAGTAGCAGATATTAAGCAGACAGTCTACTCTCTAATGACTGGCCATTGACATGTAGTTGCAAAGTTACTTATAATTAGTAAAATGTCTAAAGTGGACTATCAAAATAAAATGTTACCTTAAACAGCAGTGAGTTATCAGAGGATTTTGGTCACCAACACCTTAACTCACCTGTGCACACTGACACACAAGAAGCTTTCTTAAAACATTAGGCTGACTCCCAGTGGATGACTGCAGTTTGTACAAACATCTAGGGCAAAGTGCATCCTCTCTGTGTCGTACTACTCTTGGCCCTTTCGTACTTTTCCACAGGCTCAGCTGAAAGTCTGGCGCACCTTCAGAAGGACAAAGGTTTCCCACAAGAAAAACACACCAGGCCTTACAGTGTCACCCTCTCTTTCATTGTGCCTGGTTACATAACGCTAAACTAATCAATCTTAGGACTGACTCCCGAAAAGCAAATACCCTGGGCTGGACTGACATAATTTTTGCCTATGGCAAAACAAAAACACTACTTAGAAATAAAATAAAACACTCTTGTGAGAACTTCAATCCTTCTTGTGTGAACTTTCACCTCCACTAGTCCAATTAATGCTCTGGAATATACTCGCTTGGAGCAATTTCGTTACTCATCCTGAGGTTAAACACAGTTCACAAACTTTACATCGCGCTCTGAAGTGGAGCATCTGAATTGCGTTGTGGGATATGCTTCTGTGTGGTGGTACGGTAAGAATTACCAGTCTCTGAAAACATATAATAGTCATAGCAGGAAATTGTATTAGTTCAAAGTCCTCAGCCACAGCGAGGAAAAACCTCATCCCTGCATTTGTCCCTGTCATCGACACAAAGGGAACCACATTTTCACTGGTGATAGTGAGAATGCAAGCGTTCTGTCAGGTCTCATTCGTTCAAGCTTCGTGTGCTTTGCGAGCATTGGCCGCACGTTAAATGGTTGCAAATGGAGCCCATATCAACTGCCATAGTCACATATGACTCCCATGCATCCTGATCAACAGGCTACAGAGGGTCCGGTCAATTAGTAACTAGCAAGGAAAATAAATTGTGGTTTGTGAAGGCTTCCTCGCAGGACAACTTTAACAGATTGACTTAGTAAATGGATCCACACTCAACAAAAACAGCCATTCTCTAACTGCAGATAATAATCTGGCTTTATTTAAACTAGTAAGTGGTGGACTATGTGTGTATATGTGCAGGAGTGTGTGGAAGTAATAGAGATAGTATTTTAAGGCAGACCAGGTCTTGACTCAATCATACAGGTCTGATAATTCATGCAATTCTTTCAGACATGCAATCATGTGCAATCTATCAATCATGACCATATTCTACATTCCTTATTCATACAATACCTAAATCAGAATCAGAAAGATGTTTCTGATTCTTAACTTGGCAACTACCTTACTAACTATTAAAAAGCAATCAGGAGTTTGAGTCAAAAGTCGTAGTTATAGTTAGTTAATAGTGAGAATTGGACCCTAATCTAAAGTGTGACCTAAATAATCAATATAATAATAAAGTATTTTATAAATAATACATGAATCGGACTACGTTATTAGCGCTGCATGTTTTTGATTCACGAAAAAGAACCTAAATAATGAACGAAATTAAAATACTAATGTCCGCACCTAACCGTGATTGACCTTTCCGATTTTTCTGGGGACTATTATCTGAATTCACAGGCTTCACTAGTCCCGTTTCTGACAGGCTGTAATGTGATACAGAGGTATTTCAGCCACGGGAGAAGCCTTCAAAGGTGGTTCGCTCTGGCATCAACAACTCATTTGGCTGCCTTTGTCACTTTATGAACAGAAACAGCAAATTTTATTTGGCACGTGAAAACTGTTAATAAGTTGCAGAGAAATTTGTTTTAAGATTTTCTCCTTAATGCAAAACAGACACTCCGCTGCAGTGTCTATTTTTCATTTTCTTATACGGCATTCCTGCAAAATAACAAGTTTGCATTTTATTATTGAACATTTTAAGACACCATATCAATATTAAATCTAGCATCACATGCATTTCTATTCTGTTCAAGTACAAAGTATAGGCTATGCGTCACATAGCCTTTCAAAGTATACAATGCTGATGATGAAATATTGTGTTGTACATGTAGGCTACCCTAGTGTACGAAACTGAAGTATACTTTGGGCTTAACAAGGATATACACTGTACATTTATTTTTCAAAGATATAAATAAAACCAAAGATTATTGGAATATGTTTTACAAGAAAATACTTTTTCTTACTTGTTTTTCAATTTTATTTAGCCATTTCTGAGTGAAAATTGTTTCTACACCAATTTTTTTTTCAGCATTGTTTTTTACATTTTTATACATACATTGTGCTGAAATTGTGTTTTTTTATATTGTTTTTTTTTTTTTTTCATAATTAACACTAAATTAACTTTTTAAATGGAAAGGCCTATAAATAATCCAACTATTAAGGACTAACTTGACAAGAGTTTTACCTCATTTGAAACTTGAGGTGTCAACAAAAAGCGCAGCAGGCCCAACGTGTGCATCAAATATTTGCGTCTTTTTAATATCATATTTTGGTTTAAAATTCCCTCATGCTTCTATATCTGCACTGTGCATGTTTTTAGCTCATCCTATTTCCCATAGACCTGTAATTTGAATGTATTTAAAATGCAGCCGCCACAAAGCAGATCGGCACTGTGGTTCACTGAGGCTTCAGATCCACTAGAGCCGAAGCAGCATGGGAAGACAACAAGAGCCATAAGCTCCAAATTATTGTAATTATCATATGCTTCGGGAATTTCCTGTACCAGATAATGGGGTATTCGAATGTCATATGTAAAGCGTTATAAATGTGGAATTGTTTCATATAGTCTCTGATGGGCCCAAGACAGACAAACTCTGTGCTCCAGAACTCTGAGCTGCAGTTAAATTCACACATGTCCTTGTGTGCTAACTATAGGAGTGGTGGTCATCGAAGGATTACAGAGCTGAGACTTCAAACGCTCTTTAAAAGGAAGAAAACTAACATGACTGCTACCATTAAAGGGCAGATGCTGAAGCTACTGTACAACTTTCCAAAACCAAACTCTAAAAAATGTTTAACTAATGTATATTTATACATACATATACATACATACATATACATATATATATACATACATACATACATACATATATATATATATATATATATATATATATATATATATATATATATATATATATATATATATATATATATATATACATATATATATATATATATATATATATATATATATATATATATATATACATATACATATATATATATATATATATATATATATATATATATATATATATTTCTATTTTCTAGCATTTCTAAGATTTTTACCATGGTAATGTATTTGACAATGTTAATGTATTTGGTCTTGGCGGAATAGATGTGCTACACTGCTACTGCTGCTGAATTGCTGCTGCTGTTGATTATTGCTTCTGCTGCAGAGCAAGTACAGGGACTTGCTAATGCCAATACATACACCAATACGCTGCAGTGAGTATTTAAGACATACTGCTGCTGCACAAATATCATATATCAATTACCCATAGCAGATGTATATAGGTGGAGCTGGGGAAGGTGGAGGGTAATGAAAGCGTGCTGCAAACTGCTATACTGAATGGTAACCAGCCATCTGAATGGTGAGCAGCAAGCTCATTGGCTGCAGACGCAACATGAACCAATCAGCTTGCGTTATGGACACATCAGCCTGCGCCATCTAGTGTTTCATGACAGAACTAGGCATATGTGTATATATACACACATTACTCTTGCTAGGGTATTGTTGGGAGTGAGATGATGATGATGGCATGGCTAGATTGTTAAAGGGATAGTTCGCCCAAAAAAGAACATTCTGTCATAATTTTCTCACCTTCATGTTGTTACAAACCCGTAAGACTTTCATTCATATTCTGAACACAAATGAAGATATTTTTAATGAAATCTGAGCGATTTCAGTCCCTCCATTGACAGCTACGCAACTACCACTTTGATGCTAACAAAAAGTTCATAAAGAGATCGTAAAAAAACTAATCCATATGAATTAAGAGGCACGGAATTTGAATTCCAAATTTTCTAAAGAGACACAATCATTTTATATGATGAACAGACTGAATTTAGGGTTTTCACATGAGAAGTCTTGTGCACAAACCGATAAGCTAATAAGCTACTCTAAGCAAAGATCAATGCTAAAATAAAAATCTTGTTGCGTAGGGTCATTTTCTTAGCGTATGAGAAACTATATGGTTCTATACTGTCCGTTTGAAGATGTATATGGATCTTTGTACAGCAAAGGCTATGAACTATGCAAACATTCAAGATGCCTAGATTGGCCGATGAGGAATGAAGCGAAGGCAGTGTTTTACATTACAGGAGTCCTTGGAGGTAACTAAATATGTCTGCATTTATGCAGGAAGCATGAAAAGAAAACAGCAGCAATGCTCGCATACAATCCACAATTTTCAAAATGTCAACCCACACATGAAAATACTTTTCAACACACATGACGTCAGATTATAAACGCTGACTTTTTGGCCTATAAGCAGCACCAGTCCCCCCTCCACGGCTCTGACAAGCACCCTGAAGTAGGTGAAGATCAAACACCCCAGCCTGGGGTAAATTATATCAGATTCCACTTTGTTACGAAGGCCTGCGTTCGCTTTCCGACATTTACAGTCGGGCCGAACCTCGCGGAGGCCCCTCGGATCTTTTTCTCTCTAAATCCCGACAGCCGCTTACGCTTGAGTCAGGAGGGGGGGAAAGGAAGAAAGAAAACGCAGACCATCTGACTTCCATTGCTCAGCTCGGCGTGTGTGTTCCGTTCAGCCACTGGTATTTGGATGAGGCGTACAGCGCAGTTACCAGAGCCCTGCTCTGAAACGTGTATGATGTCATTGAGGTTCAATCATTACAGGCTGCAGATGAGGCTGTTCTGGATGGGCCGGGTCAGTTCCCACGCTTGTTTGGCAGAGATCAGCTCCTGCAGCCATATTTGTGAAGAAGCTTCTGGACAAGATTAAAAATGGAAGCGAAAGACAAAAAAAAACAGAGAGTGAGGATCTCCCTCGTAAGACTTCCTTTTTTGTGTGTTCACTCGTTCTGAATGGCTCTTATGTTGCATTCCATATCAGTGAGTCTGCCCAAGAGGCCCCACTTGCGGGAGTCTCTTGTTCGATAAAGTCAAAGAAGTACAATAAAATGCACTAATGCCAGAAAGCAAGGTCTCTGCTAATTCTTCATTTTAAAGTATTAATGTTGAAGGCATGCGTCTTCGTGTGTGGTGATGCGCCATGAAGAAACCTCAATATCAAACCAGCAATTCCTGTAGTTCCTATATATAAAGCATCGCCCTAACAACATCAAAATCTTTCCTTGCATCCAAATACGTTTATTTACATAGTATAGAGTATGGGAAAAGCAATTTGTCAAATAATCAGCCGGAATATGAAGTATTCATAAAACAGTAGCCAAAAAAGGCAGGGAACAGCAACATTTCCAATGCCAACATGGTGGATTTATAATACTGTAGGCTACTTAAAGATTTTGAATTCAGAATTGAACACGCCTTTTTTAATGTATTCATTTAGCAGATGTTTTGATCCATAAAGTCATAAAAGGGTAATTTTAACTAGAAAAGCAAAGTTTGTAAAAAAAGAAAAGAAAAAGAAAATAGTTATACAGTTTAAAAAGCCTAGAAGGTAGAATGACAGAATGATAGAATATGATAGATAGAACGATAGATGGATAGATGGAACAATGGATAGAAGGAACGATGGATAGATGGAACGATAGACGGATAGATAGATAGAACGACAGACAGACAGACATCTACACTGACAGGCACATCAGTTTCAGGGCATCAGGGTCACCAAGCTGGCATCTCAGCTCTGGCACAAGCAGATACCCATGAGGGTGAAGCACTAGCACTGGTAGCGTAGGGGGTGGCAGACAGACAGGGGCCTACCAAACAGCTTGCGACCATAACTCACAGTGGCTGGAGAACAATGAATATAATTATTGAAAAGAACACTGTCCAATTCTGAGAGTCCCTCCCCATCAAGTCTGTTTACTCGCGAGGGGGTTCGTGGCAGGGCACTGACCTCCCTAACGCCAGCGGTCCTTTAGAAGCGGCCGGTTGTCATGGTTTTCCTCCATCATGGATGACAAGTGTCCAGCTGGAAGGGCTTTCTGGGCCATTGATTACTCGACTGTATTCTGCAGATCTGCCCAAGCAAGTCAGAACAGCGGGACGAGGGGGGCGCGACGTGAAAATAAACCCTAGAGTGTGACGGATAGGTTTTCTGAAGGTTACAATACTGAGGTAATATGGAAAGATTCTCCAGGGCTTGAACAATAATAAGTGGTGAATCACTGCTTTCATGGACCATTAGGAAGGAATTCCTTTTTTACTGCTTTTTTGGCTGCTGAGAACCCCAGACAACTGTTTGGGAGGGTTTTAGCGGGCCGCCTTTCAGCAGGTAGGCGGGGCTAGCGGCGCATTACCTGTGTAGCCAAAACTCTTGAGGCTTCTTGCAGGTGCCGTGACGCTCCTGAGGGAAAGAAACTGCTATGGATTCCAGCTGAAGAAACAGCTCCAGTTCAGTGCTATATCTCGCATGGTAGTCATATTCAAAGGGCAAAGGGGGGACCGTTTCCGCTGTGCTGATACCCAGTACAGTACTCTTATTCTGCAGATGAATAGACCTTGAAGTGTGTTGAAGAGTCTCACTACTAACAACAAATAATAGGCAGCTTATGTGAGAGTGGCTGCGTCAAGTGCCACACAGAGTCGAGTCGGCAACCGAGGGGCGCCTGCTGCACTTTTTCACCAGTTTTTGAATCGGGTTTATTCGAGAGACTCGCTTGCTGTGTGTGCAGCAGGGTATGGTGTGGGTGTACAGAAGCACAGAGCTCCTCTGTATTGTGTTGCGCAGAAGAAGGTGGAGCGGGAGGAGGCGGGGTGCGTGGTTCGGGCTTGATGTAGGGGGTGTGAGCGGTGCCAGAGAGCTCAGAAACTGCAGGGAACTCCCTCCAGATCCCAGCTGCCCAGGTCTGGCTGCAAGCTGCAAGCAAGTGCCAGGCTTCTTTCGGCCTTCCTGGAGGAGTTCCAGTCTGCATGGGAGGAGGAGAAGGAGGAGACCGAGAAAATGCCAAAAATAATGTCTGGGCCTATATAAAGTTAATCCCATGGGTCAGACAATGCTGAGTCATAAAGAAAGGAAACACTCAGGGAAGTTTTTATAGAGGACCTGATTTCATTTGCCTTCAAGAGAAACAAAGATCATATTACAATGCATAATCTGCTATACCTGCTATTTTTCCAAATTAAGTCAGAATGGAAGGAAACTCCTACAGGTCTAGAGCATCAGCACTACATGTTCTCAAAATTAACTAGTCGGTGGGCTTCCTGAAGGTTTTCATAGGGGAGGTTTTACGTCAAACACTATTCGTCAATGAATCCCGAAAAAAATGCATCATGGTTTTCACAAATATATTAAGCAGCACAACTGTTTTCAACATTGATGATATTAAGAAATGTTTCATGAGCACCAAATCAGCCCATTAGAATGATTTCTGAAGGATCATGTGAGACTGAAGACTGGCTTAATGATTTACAACTAATCGACTACTCAACCATCATGACTCATCCCTATACTGGTCCATATTATAATGGTACGACTGAATCAGAAGATTCTGGCTTTTCTACAACAGAGTAAAGTTTATCTAGAACAATTTAATGCATTGTTTGTCTAACAATCATGGGATTGAGTTTATTTTGCAGATAATTATGGCTTTTGTTGAGCTGATGGTCAGGATAAGCACGTGTTACGAGCCATTAACTTGTGCGCTTGTTCTGGCAGCGGCTGTACTTGTTTGGTGGAGCATACGTCAAAAACGGTGATAGTGCACAGTAAACTATAACACAAGGGGATTCCACACATTGGGGGAAGGTACACAGAATGTTTTACAGATATTAAATATAAATAAATTGTAACAATTTACAATAAAGATAAAGGAAATGAAAATTCTGTCATCTTTTACTCACCTTAAATGTCGTTGCAAACCTGTATAAACTTTCATTTTTCTGTGGAACACAAAGAAAGACATCTTTCATTTTTTTGTCCATACAATGAAAAGTCAGTGGGGTCCAATTTTGATTAATGGACAAAAACATACTTATTTTATATTCCACAGAGGAAAAAAATAACATCATACAGTTTTGGAATAACATGAGGGTGAGTAAATGATGTTATTTTTAGTTGAACTATCTCTTTAAAATTGTTAACATTTGTTAACATGCAATAATTTCTTGACTTCCTTTATGTCGGGTACAGTACATTGATCGTTCATGTGAGGTGATAACGGTGCATCATTTTAACAAGAAAAAAATCCAGTCTCGCACGAGAACTCCTATCTCACACGTGATCTTACGTTATCTCCTGTATCAATTCTCACGTGTTTGGTTATGAAACCTTCTTATTGAAATGTGTAATGGGTGACCCCCTTTTGTTGATCCGTCAATAATGTGCAACTAAATGCTGTGTGAAAAGTGAGAAGAACAGCAATCCGATGACTTTGACAATCGTGCAGTGTGTACCATTAGTGAATTGAGTGCAAAAACAATGCAAAAAACATCAAACACACTATTAGCAGAAGCAATTAATTCTAAGTGACTCTCCTCAGAAACTAATCCAAACCAGAATCCAGAATCAAAGTATTTATTTCCCTTTCCTGAAGAGTTGCTATTTCTGAGGGACAAGTTTCTTTCTTGGGCACATGCAAAGATATTGTTATTAACATACCACCCTTTCCTTTTGTGTCTGAAATATATCTGATAAGAATAGCCCAGGCTGATGCCGCTGGAATCCCCCCATGACTCCGGAACGACCTGGGCGGTGATCGTGCCACTTGGCAGAATGTATCACTTTCCCAGAGCTCCACAGAGGATGCCTTTCCTTTGGAAACCAGGTAATTCTCGCCTGGAATGAAACAATTGACCCGTGTGTCATCCAGGCGTGACCACACTTTAGCATTGTTCCTGAAATAAGATATATTTGTCCCTTTAGAATGCGCACGATCAGACGCAATCCTATTCGGCCTCGTGCGCTCTTGTTATTCTACATGCCACACACTTCCCCTCTATTGATGAACATGTTTCCACAATGTCTTCCTGACTCGTCTGTGGCGTTCAGGGACATCTAATGTACACCGTCAAACACCTGGATTACATTAATCATGTTCCAAATAGACCAAATGACAGATAGAAATGCTGATGTAGCTCACTTAATAACAAACAGTGCTAAATATCTGTGGAAATGACTTTTTCATTTGTCTCAATCCCTGACCCAATTGAGTATATCCAAATGTGATTTTTTTTTAACCCAGGCTCACTCAAAAAAATGTGCCAGTGGCATCATTCCTGCAAAATGTTTCACTTTCAAAGTGCACTAAAAGCGTGTTCAGTTTTATCAGAAACAGATGTATGTGAATCTGGCCGTTTTATTACATTGTTTGTTGTACGTATCACTGCAGTTGAGTAGCGCTAAAAGATTTAAGCTCTAACACATTCTAAACCAAACCGATAGTGTTAAAGGTATAGTGGAGGATTTTTTACTTCCGGGTGGATCACCTATTCTATTGGTCCTCTTAATTGTCAATCATTCTGGTGAATCAATCAAACTTGTTCAAAAAGTGGAGAGGGCGGGTCTTATCTAAAATTCAGAAAGATCCTCCAGTATACCTTTAACATTAGCAAACGTGAGATAAAAAACATTTGCTGATGCAACCAAGCCATTTTAGCTTGCATTTTTTTCTCTCTCTACATATGATGCAGATCTGTATTTTGGATGAGAAACATTTTCATTTGCAGCATGGCCTATGGGCAGACTTTGGTCCAAGTGAAATGGTATGTTAAACTCTTTGCTAGTTCACACAGTTAAACAGAAGGTTACGATTTGACTCGTGATCAGAGGAGAGACTGAATACTTGTGTACTTATATATCAAGGTTCTGGTCACACATCCTACACCAAGACCATTTTTCCTGTGCTGCAGTTCCTGGTGATGGTGGTGATAAATGTTCCGACACACAGGAGCATGGAAAAACTCATTTCCTCCTTGGCTCAAAAGCGCCAAGCCCCCAGAGACCCATCAAGGCAGACCAGTGTGAACACAGGGGCACGAGAGGGAGAAAGAAAAGATAACCTAATCTTTTTGCTCTTCCAGATGAAGCCATCGTGAAACCATTCAATCACGTGCAAACGCCACCATATTGAAGACATCAAAAACTTCTACAAGACACTATAAACTCTAAAATTACCGCCTTCGGCGAACTGGAGCATATTCCCAAGCTTTGTAGTCCTTGCTAGCAATTAGCAGAGCTGTGCTGTTAATGGCCTCTGAGGTGTACGCTCCCTTCAGACCCTGCTTTGTTTTCCCATTCACCACATTGTTCAAGAACGTTAACTCGCTACACCGGCCCCTTTGAGCAGGACTCACCAGAGAGAGCCCACTCTAATGCTGGCACTGATGCAGGAACGCTGACAAATAGCATTTACCTCAAGCTCTCCTGCTAACATGCTGAGAGCTGCTGTTTGTCTAGATAACATGACAGAGGAGGAAGGAGAAACGGTAAGCATGCGAGCCAACTGGACACGAAGAAATATTCTAGTATTACTTTGGTAAAGTATTTCGCATATGGTGGTCGAGAAGAGGACTTCTCTGCGTCTTATATAATATGTAATAGTTTTACAGTTTATCTGATGTGAAGAATGTTTAATTCGTCTGACTTATACATCTGTCACGTGCGTATTCTGATAATAAAAAGTTGTTTTTGTCATATTAAATTGAATTTAATACGATAAAATAAAAAAGAGTGCCATTATGATGTAAATAAAACAGAAATATGAACTGAAAATCAATGAAATAAAATAAGGTATTATGGTATTCAAATATATATTATGTTATATTATAATGTAAATAAAACTGATTTTAAAATAAAAATGAAATAAAATAAAACGAACAAAATGTTGAATTACAATTTTCCATTATCCATAAACCATTATAGTAAAGAATAGCCTACATTAGTACTGCCATGGTAAATGTGAAAACGAAACATTGTGGTATCATGATGGAAATAAATATGTGCAAAAAACTGATATAAATAAAAAATTATATTTAATAAAAAATAAAACAAATATTTATATTATGATATAAATAAAACATATAAGTGCATCAAAAATAAATAAATAAATTCAATTCAGTTCAATTTAGTATTACTGTGGTACCATAAAAAATAAAGCAATACCATGATTAGTGGTAATTTCCCTCTTTATTTAAAGGTTAATCTAAGGTTAATCTAAAACATCACACGAACAGCTTGAACACGATCAAGGAATCTGAAAACCCAGAGAACTCCATTCACATTATTGGATAAACATTATGCTTCCAGAGGCGGTGAGTCACAGCAGCGTCCCCTTGTGATGTGGTCTCCTTTCCTGTCCGCTCGTATCCCAGTGCCGACTGCTGTGCCGTCCCTGGTGGCGTTTCTCGTAGGAGCTCAGCGTGCCGCACGTTTGTGACTCATCACAAATTGTTGGTGTGGCGGGGCACAACAGAGCCCTGCGGGGTGTCATAAGTGGCCCGTGCGTATAACAAGCTTCAGATAATGATAGAGTTCACTGCAGTCTGTAGCACACATGGCCTCTTAACCTCTCCCGGTTATTTTGGATAAAGATCATGTTTAGCATTTTCTTCCTAAACCACAAGCTCAATGGAGCTTTTAATACATGATATGATAGGATGTTGACGAGTTGTTAGTAACTCACGAGGAAGTGATTGTGAGGTTTCGTTTGAAGTACGTACAGCACTTCACTTTGAATATTCACACCGTCTTAAAACTGATCCCTGGTTGTGAAAACTCAGTGACGGCATCTACAAACCAACAAGAGGGGGGAACAACATCCACTGCGTTCATTACAGGACTTCCCAGAGAGATTTCAGGGGGATACGGTTACAGACTGGGACGTAAACAGAGGAATGTTGCTCAGAAACAGCTGGAAAAGAGCATGAGAATAATGAAGGATCAGGGTCCAGTGCACTGCGTAGGATGAGGACGCAACAAGTGCGCCATTAGAAGCCTTCCAAAAATAAGCTGAGCTCTTTGACACGCCGTATAAGCTCGAGATGGGCCAAAGTCTAGCGAGCCTTTCCAATAAGTGTTCTTTTCTTAATAATATCATGTGGCATTTGTAAAGCATTAATACACATTAATAAAATAAACCCTGTTTGTTTTGAGCCAAAGAAGATTTTTTTGATTCTTAAGTTTCCAGATTGGAGCAAGTAAAAAGTGTTGGTGTAAAATGCTGAGGCAGGAATCACTCATTCACATGTCTACATTTGAGTCGCACCTCATTCAGATCATGCAAATTCAATGGAAAATTCTATTATTGAACCTCCCTTGTGATGCTCAAAACTTTTTACCAGTGGAACACGGAGTTATCATCGAAATATCAAAAGCTGATATTTTCCATACTGCTAAATATGCATGGTGATATCTGAGTACAATTTATTAAAAAAAATAAAATTGTTTGAAAAATGTGTCATTTCAGGATGATCTCAGGTCTACACAAATGAAAAACTAGTTTTAAAACCTAGACTGGACCGCCATTCAGAGCATGATGTCCTTGTTCTGATTTATATATACATTTAAAAAAAAAAAAAAAAAAAAAAAAAAAAAGTGTTTTATTATTATTTTTTATTTTTTTTTTAATCTATATATATAGTATTTTTTTTTATCAACATCAAGATTTTAGGCTTAAATGTAGATTAATGTTTTAGGGAAAGTTTGTGGGCACAACACGGTTTTCAACTAATAACAGGAAACTTTGTTTGTGTTTTGGCCGTTCATTTACACGACAACTGCATTTAGTGGACCTGAAAACTCAAACTTTTGAAAACTAGTTTTTAAAACCGATACCATTATCATCTCCATGTAAACTACAAAAACATGAATTCGTGAAAAAGGTGAGGTCATGCGCATGCCTATTACGTGTTCAGTCTATAGACGCTACAAGTTCAGTTCTGTTTTGATTGACTGACACTTCAGTAGGTGATGATAAATGTCATCGTAACCAAGTGAGCTTCTTGTAATACTGTCTCTCCCCAGAGACACGTCTGTCTGAAGTCATGGGGTTCAGCGGCACCAGACACCCTCCAGTCCAGAATGGGACCCTCAAACGGAGACCATGCCTAATCTGAAGCTGCCATTCTCCCTGCGCCGCAGACTTTTACAGTAAGCTGTTTGCCTCTGAGCTCTCGGCTATTCCACTCCATGACTGATGCACTTAAAACAAGAACAAAGCTAAATTTCTGTCCCGCTCTCCCTTGCTCTCTTTGCTACCTTCCATCTTTTTCCCCCCTCTTTGGAATTGCTGAATGCCCTGAATATTCATAACTGTGTTTTTTTTTCTGATAAGCATGCAAAATGGATATCAGAGCGCCTTGGCTGCCTGACAACACCAGGCTCTCTGACAAAGAGAGACTGGAGAGGAAAATGAATGAAAAAGAGAAAAGGACAGCGAGAGTCAAGACGATGCCCCAGCCAGTTCAAAGGGTGCATTCCTAGCATTTGACAGAGGGTAAATGATGCATTTCAAACTCAAATCTATTTCCTCTGTTTTAACCAAGTCCACTGTGAATAATACCGACTCGCTAGAGATGTTTCTGGTCCCAAGACACTAAGACGGAAAAGTTGTAAAAACAAGTTGAAAACATGCAAGTAAAATCTTCCAAGCTAGTTTTGAAATCAAAATGATTTTGCAGTTCAAACAATGAACAATTATCCAACACAGCATTCAACATTCACAAAACTGTACATTCTACTTCTGTAGGATAACCCAATGACTCAATGGAGTGAGACCTTACAGACTTCCAGGCCATACTGGAGCCTGTACCTGCTGGAAACCAAGCGGGTGACTGGGACATGGAAGATGAAAATTATCTCAGTTTACACCAATGGTAACACTTCTTTTTCAAATCTATTTGCTACTGTTGCTATAAGTATTATTATGTAGGTAAACTTGTGTTTAATTACTGTGCTTAATTACTGTTGGAAAAGCTGCATTACCTAAAACAGTAGTCCGAAACGAAGCACATTTGGAAACCGAAGGATCAAGTTTTTATTTAAGAGCATTTAAAGCTACATGAATAGACAGGAAGAACAGCTGAAATATTGTTATTCATTGATATATCTTTAGAAACAGTTATTCAAAAATCTTTAGAAGCAGATGTGTTGCCTTAAAAAAAAACAATCCTGTTGTATTTCCTGTGCTTAAACCTATTTTTTTACAGTCTATGGCTTAAACGCATGCAGGTGCACACACAAATACACATATTTGAGTTAAAAAAATCATTTAAGTAAGCAAAACAGATATAGTTGCCAGATAGCGTTTAATAAATACAATTTATTATTATTATTATTATTAATATTATTAAAAATCTAAATAAAAACAACAACATAATAATAACATAATATTAAATTAATAATAATAATTATTAATATGATTATTATTATAAAAATAATAAATAAAGTTTAATGTTGGTTACAGATATTAATAATAATAATAATAATCTTTATTTAACATTTTAAAAAGTGACAAAACTTTTTTTTGCAACTTATTTCAATATTGTGATAATACAATATACCGTGATAAAAGCTTAAGCAATTATCACAACATGAAAATGTTATACCGTCACATGCTTAGACCCTGACAAACAGACTGTACTTGTGTCAAAACTGCTACAGCATCTGATGTATTTACAGGTTCCAAAATGTTTTGCCACACCTGATGGGAGAATACAGAATTTTAAATAAATATTTCTAACAAACCATGAAACTTTTAGTATTAATTAATATTAATTGCTGAAACAGCTTTTATCACGGTATATGATATTGAGTTGCAAAAGTTGCAAAAAAAAAAAAAAAAAAAAAAGTGTCGTCACTATAACAGGTTTAATAACTTTTTTCTTATAATAAAAGGAACTCTGAACATATAAATACAATAAAGCAATAAACAAAAATATATAAAGTAAACAAATGTTAAAAACAGATTGAAGTGCAAAAGCCTCTAATGCAAAAGCATTATAAAGATCAATGGCTAAACCTTTACAATAAGGTCCCATTTGCTTATGTTAGTTAATGCATTAATTAATATTAACAATGAGCAAAATCTACAATTGTTACAGAAGTTTTTATTCTTTGGTAACATTAGTTTAAAAAAAAAATGATAATTGTTTTTTCATATTAGCACAGGTTATTTTGGTATAATGCCCTTTTCACAAGATATAAAAAAAGTCTCTGATGTCCCCAGAGTGTGTAGTTGTAGCTCAAAATACTCCACAGATATTTTTATATAGCATGTTAAAGTTGTCACTTTTTGAGGGTGAGCAAAAACGCACCGCGCACCGTTTTTGTGTCTGTCCCTTTAACCCTTTCATGCATAGTGGTCAAAAAAAAGTAATCTGATTATGTAATGCATGTTACTTGTAATACATTACTTTACTTGTAACAAAAAAAATCTGATTATGTAATGCATGTTACTTGTAATGCGTTTCTTTACTCGTAACATCAAAAAGTAATCTGATTACGTAATGCACATTACTTGTAATTAATTACTTGTTAGATCAAAAAGTAATCTGATTAGGTAATGCATGTTACTTGTAATACATTACTCGTAACATTAAAAAAAAATCTGATTACGTAATGCATGTTACTTGTAACACATTACTTTAATTGTAACATCAAAAAAGTAATCTGAATGCGTTATGCATGTTACTTGTAATGCGTTACCCCCAAAACTGCTCATTTCAGATGAGATTGAAAAAAACGTATCGCTAGGTTTTCTCAGAGGAGGGCTATGTTAGAAATGTGTGCATCTTGAACATAATCAGAATTATCAGCTAATAAGGGTAAACTGATATTCTCTGGTACACTGGAGGGAGCATCTGAGTGGTTTCCACAGTTGTACCTTGACAGGCTAGAAAATTCTGATGGAATCACGTCCTCATGTTTTGATATCAAAGATACGCGAAGTGCAACTTGTATGAAGTTCAATTGCCTTTGCAATATTTCGCATTTATATTTTTTGTACCTATTTGATAGTTTTCAGATGATTTGATATCATTTTATTGATTAGTTTGTTAAATACATATACTTTATCTGTTTGATTATTGTATTATGTTTAATACAGTATCTCTTCAGTTTAAACAATAAACGCATGCTGTCCACTCAAGTAGACAAGTAGACTCTTTCAAAAATGTGCAAAAAAAAAAAAAAAATAAATAAACCTTGGAAAAAAATCCTGACTGAGGTTATCATAATTCATGCATGAAATGGTTAAATGCAAATGAGCTGCTGCTCCCAGTACAGGGGGCGGAGCTTCAAGAGCTTGAGTCCTTTTACCTCACAGACACGCACTGAAAATTTCAAAAACTTTTAGCCTTTTATGTTCAAACCAGAGTCAGACAAAGATGGAGAGACTCGAGAAGAAGTGACAACATATAGAATGCCTCTTTGACGAAGCATACAGCAGTGTTGTACATTTTAAACGGTTGATGGGAAAAGTATTCTTAAAATGCGTTCAAAAAACTGGAATAACTCGTAATAAAAAATTACTCACTGTATTTTGAAGTGCCCACGATAACAATATAGAGCATTTTCATTATCGTGATATATCGTATTACGTTATACCGGCACATGTCTAGTCAAAACTGAAAGCACAACAAAACAGACACCTTGAGTCCTGCACAAAGCAACGCGCCCACTAACTATCCCAGAATTCCTTTTCCACTCCTCAAAGCTAAGGAAATAATAGAAAGTTGCAGAAAGCAGGAACCTGCTCTAAATCTATCTGGGCCACATTTATCTGTCTTTTGTTGCCAGTGCTGAGACTGCTGAATGGTGTTGGGTCACAAGGGTAAGACGTCTATTCCTGCTCAGGCTCAGGGGGGTAAAGAAAGCGCGGCGGGCTCACCGGACTGATATTTTTGGAGGAGCGAGGACCCCCCTCCACCCTCCTTTTTCCTTTTCCTCTTTTCTAAAACCCAAATAAAGTATGTGATGGATGAGCGAACAGAGGCGACACCTCCCCCATCAATCAGACTGAGGTGAACCCCCTCAAGTCCTCTGGAGGACCGATCCGTGCGCCCCCACCCACATCACACACATCCAGCGCTCCGGCGTATCCCGAAACAAAATTATGTACAATTGCCATAACCCAGACAGGAAGGGGAGCGGGTGAAATCAGGCAGGAAGAAAGAAAGAAAACGAGAAAGGAGGAGACACGGGGCAAGAAAAAACACGGCAGCAAATGGTCCTGGTTAGCAGCGGCAGAACAGAGGGGTCTTCTGAGTCCCTGGGTTGTGGGGGGGCCGAACACCCCTTTATGTACGGGGGTGTGTGTTCACATTGGTGCATGTGCACACACACCAACTACAAGGAGGCAAATTCCTACAGGGTGGCGTCATCAGGAGAAAAGCAACTGGTGCAGGAACAACATACCTCGCACCAAGGAACCAAGACACTCGGACATGAAAAAACAGCACAGAATTCGCACACACACTTATTTTGAAGGGAAAAATGTAATCATTTCAGGCCTGCATGGCGCATGGGGTTTTCCCCGAACTGGCTAATACAATAACGACAAGGTTCTTGCCTGCCACATTGTTCATTTTTTTACACAAGTGTCCGTGAGCAAACCTCTAACTACCAGCATGTGCAAAGATGAAACAGCATTAGTTCCACAACAACAATAACCACGAAACATGACAGCGAAGAACAACAAACAAACCCCCAGCAGATCCAAAAGCCTGGTCTTTATTCGTGCAAGGCCCCTCGGAGCAGGCAAAGGCGGAGGTGCCCGCTGGAAAACTATTTCCAATAACTGTTTCCACACCTTGCTGTCATCCAAACTGTGGGGCTATTATAAACCACAGAGAACAGAGGAGGCATTGAACGATGAAAATAGATGGACTTGAGGTGAACTTCAGAATAAGTGGCTGGAGTACAATGACATTATGGTCGTGCCAAGTTCGCCCAGCCAAGCTCCAAGGTTGGCATGTCAGTGAAAGCAGGTAGCATCTTCGTCAGGAATCCGTACCTAGAGCTTGCCAGAGGTCAAGCCAGGTGCTGTTGGGCCAACTAGAAGGCCAACATACTCAAAAAGAAGATGACTTAAGGTACATCACATTAGCAAAATTTCGTGGCCAAAAAGGGTCATTGTGACTAGACCTTTAATTGATCATGCTAGTCACCGTCATCATTTACACACCCTCAGGTGGTTCCAAACCTGTGTGACATCCTTTGTTCTGTGCAATACAAAAAAAAAAGATATTTTGAAGAAAATGTTCTGAAGAAAAGTTGTCCATACAATGAAAGTCAATTGGTGTCTAAAACAACAATGATTGGACCATGCGTCATGTGTGCTTTTTATTCAATATTCTGTTATATATTCTATTGTAGGCTACTTTGTGCATGCAAATTAGCTAGTTTTATTGTAAATGAAAAAAAGGAGCTCATGATTTACCATTAACTACAGATCATATTTTCACACTGACACACCCAAATTGGAAACTTGTGATGGCTCAACTTGTGATGGCTTGACTCAAAATTACAATCTTTCTAACTACCAGAGGCATTACCAATATATCTGCCAGTAAAATGACTTGCCTTGAAGTGTCCTGTAAAGACCCTGATACACTTCAAGGGAAATAGAAGAATGAACTTGTTTGATGGAATTTTGAAGGTTAGGGTTCATTTGGAGTTTGTTTTGGTAGTTAGAAACAACTTGCCAAACTGAACTTTCCAGAACAGTTCACTCCGAATGGTAAACACATGCCAAACTACCTTGGAGTTTATGTAATAGGTGGGTGTGGCTCTGGGGCTCCACCTTCTTCGACATGGAAATCTTCGGGTCATTTCTTCTGTTCATCGAGGTCAGATACGGGTAAAACATGATGCTTTATAGTAGAAGTTGTACTATATCGCTATGATCAGATGCTTTCTTAACTGCTGTTTTCTCACCTCTGTCATTTTTATTATGTGTTTATTTTGTTACTGAGAGGAAAGCATGCAGCACCTATTTACATTTTCGGGCTATTCGCTAACAGTATACCGCTGCTCAAGTATTTCGAATTTTTCACCTCTAAGTGAAGAATGAAAAAGAACTTCACCATCAGTATATCAGGGTCTTAAGTGTACCTCTAGATAACAGTATCTAATGTTTTTCATATTCTTCATAAAGACCCAAACCATGATGTCCTAAGAAGTCCAGGTGTCAACAGAACAGTCTGTTTGTTCAGAATCAGAGGGGATACCATATATACACAACATTAAACGATGGCGAACAGCTGCAAACATTTTCCATTTGAAGTGAAACATTCCTCCAGAAGGCCCACTCTACTTCTGCAGGCTTCCTCTCGTTTCCATGTGGTATTTGTCCCCAGCTGAGCTCCAGATACTGCAAGAGCTGCAAACTTTCCCAAGAATACCATCCAACCGCATGGCGCTCCTTCATGTTTTCTCTCACTCTTTCTCTGTTCACCTCTATCTCTCTCCTTCTCTCGTTCACCCTCTCCTCCGACAGGACCAAGCCCAGCTCTCCTGGAACGCCGTTTCAGCACCAACACTTAGCATTTGTTTCGAAATGTCAAGCGACTGTTTGCATTTCCCATTGGAACTGCCCAATCCATTTTTGCTCCTCATGCTTGTCCAAACCAGGAAACATATATCACTCTCTCACAGTCAGCATTCACTTTATCTTTTTTTTTTTCCGGATGGCAAAATATGATCCGTGTTCAACAAAACCACTAATCATGTGAGAAGGGATTAATTTCTCAACAATTTGAGTACAGTTTTAGGAAGAATGTACGGTGGCCGAGAGAGCTCAACGCGCTGCAACTGAAGAAAACACATGCAAATAGAAAAACACCCGCAAATTAAAAAAACATCTTCATCAGTTTCACAACACATGTGTGGTCCAAATACTCACAACACAACCAAATACAGAAACACGCTGCAAATGGCACAGACCACAACAGAAATGTTTCCAGGGGACCCCAATAAGTGACGAACTCGGCTGGGACGTGCTTATTGCTCGTGAGCATCCCTATGCCCTACTCCCTTCGAAATGCAGACAGCAGAGCCCTTGAAGTGGGGACTTTGGAGTGAGCAGGGCACGTTTGGAACGCACTTGATGAAGGGAGCAACGAAAGACAATGTAATTTCCTCATTATTTTCACCTGGGATGTTCCCATGACAACGCAACACGGTGTCCATTAGCTGAATAGCTGTTATTACCAGAAATATCTTATTATTGTTGTTAACATAACTGTTGCAAATAAATATAAATTTTATACAAAAAAGTTTTTAAAATAAGCGTTATATATCTGTGTGTAAGTGTCTCAACTTTAAAACTTGCCATCTCATCTTTGGACCCTGCATAAACTTATTTAAACATAACATGACAACATTTGTACAATGTAATTGATGTATAGATTAACATCTTTCCCTCATGTTCTTTGTCTCTATCTTTTTTATTTATTTTTTTATTTTAGTTTTCAGGTCATTGTTCTTTTCTCGTTAGTATTGTGATGCCATTGAACATATTGTTAATACATTTTGTATATTGTATACAAATTTGTATGTCATAAACATGTCATCTCTGTATGTTTTGCAAAATAATAATAATAATAAAAGTAGACTTTGAGCTGTAAGCGCGTCGCAGTCAGATTCGTCACTTATTGTCATCACTTTTTGCAGCGTGTATTTGGTTGTTTTGTGAGTATTTGGAGCACACATGTGTTGTGAAACTGATGAAGATGTTTTCTTAATTTGCAGGTGATTTTCTATTTGCATGTGTTTTCTTCAGTTGCAGCGCATTGAGCTCTCTCGGCCACCGTAAGAATGTCATTGTTAGTTGTAAAATTGTCATCGGAAAGGTGGCCTACTCATACAAAGCATCATGAAGTCCTCCCGCCACTAGAGGGCGATGAACATAATCCCCAAGATGGGGGTGAACACACCTTAAACAGTGCTGTCATCTCACTCAGAACCATTCATGTTCCTCTGGCTTGATGAGCCTTAAAATTAGTTAGGGAAATAAAATTAGGGGAATAAAAAAAAAAATCTATATCTAATCAAATAACAGAAATGAACAGAAAAGGGTTTTAATTGCCCAGCCAATATTTTTACTGGCCTCACCACAATTTTTACAGTTTTAATATTTATTGATATTGCTGTACTAAACATAATATTTTAAAATAATAAAATAATTAATAATCTATTATTTCAAAGTATTATATTTTTATTTTTTACATTATTGTACTTGACATATTTTCTAAAATAATAATAATAATTATTATTGTTTATTTGTTTTATTTAAAACAAAGCTGTCTTTACATAACAAAATATTTTATAATAATACTCATTATTATTATTTAAATATTATAAAATAATAATAATAATAATTATAATATCTGTCATAAATAAATAAAGAAAAGAAAAAAAATATTCCATATGATGCAAAGGTTCCAAACTCTCTCAGATTGGCCAAGCGATCAGGATCCATATTATTGAGACCTACTATATATATATATATATATATATATATATATATATATATATATATATATATATATATATATATATATATATATATATATATATATATATATAATACTTTACAAAAGCAGATGTTTTGGTCAACAGAATATCTCTAGAAGACATAAGCATAAATACTGAAGTGCAGTGCATACAGGAAGTCCCTTTATCTGTACGATGCACTGTAGAATGTGTGGGCGTGCATGAAGCCAAAACGAGGTTGTATAGACCTATATGCTTTAAGCGTATTTATAGCCTCTCCTACTTAAGACTATTTGAAAATGTGGGTGTTGTGGTGAGATGTTTATTTTTTCACATCTATCTAATGTCATATGGCATTACAGGAACCCATGTGGGAACACCTGGCAAAACTAGCCCTGAAAAAGCCATTTTTGATTAGGTTGTCGTCCTTTTTTGATCCTTAGATGATGCATAGTCCCAACATAAGACTATGCATCATCTAAGGATCAAAAAACTGACAGTCATATAAAAACAAGAACTAAAGTTTCTCATAACAGCATGAAATCCCCTCATATCTTTGCAAGGCCTTGCGGTATGAGAGAGACAGTGCATTGCGACTTGGTTGAGACATTTATCTCACCACCTTTAGAAAGTGAAAGGGAAAAGCAAGTGAAGTTGTTTTCTTGCGTCAGGGGGCTAATGAATGTGTCTGTGGCCATAAATAACCTTTGTGAGCTAATAAAAATAATGGCAGGGATGCTAACAGAAGGCATCCATCTATTGTAGACACGGAATCCACCTGCTTACTCAATGAAGCCACAAGATATCCAGTGAAACCTTCTCATTGTGGAGATCCTCATGAATGTTCTTTGTTTATTGTCAGTATGGTGTGACATCACAATGCTAGTAGTTCTAATCTATTTTGATGTGCAGCTCCCAAAATGCCAGCCAACAATGAAGCAAATATCACTGCTGAATACTAAATTTTGTGTCCGCTGAGTTCTCATTGACAAATAATACAGCTCTTTGAGCTTTATTTTCTTAAATCGACACTCCAATACATCATGGTGATTCGATATTATATATTTTGGGGGGCACATTTATGAAACAGGACATTTAGTTGCTGCTTCAGAGAACATATTGTCCAGGGGACAGAAGGACCTTCAGAAAGTGTCAATCTCTCTGCCCCACTTTCCATGACATTCTTCATCTATAGGCTATTGTACTCTTCACCACAAAAAAAAAGAAGCCTTCCATCCCATAAGATTGCAGTGCACACCATGGGATCATCAAATATAGATATAGGCTTTACATTGTGTATATATAACTAGCTATCTAGATTGAGACTCTAACACAATGCATCACCAGTTGTCTGGATCTTGATTAGATCACTCATGAAATAACCATATATCTAGATAAGCTATCTAGGTCTTGGCTTTAGATTATATCTAACATAACTAGCTATCTAGATTGAGACTCTAACACAATGCATCACCAGAGACCTGTTGCATGAAGCTAGTTGAACAAACTCTAAGTTTCAGAGTATAGGTTTAGAGTTGACAAAACCATACAAATCCAACCTGGTTTAGATCAGGTTCAGCAGGAAAATAAATGTGAAAAATGAACAGTGAAAAAGAATTATTCTAAATGTATTTGAAATATGGTATACTAAATTGGAACAGGAAAAGTAATTTTGTACGTAATTATCTGGAAATAGTGCTATAGGTCCAACTAAAGATATTTATATATACAGCTATATTTTATTGTACTAAAATGGAACTATTGCAAGTATACTTTTATAGGTACACTTTAAATATCTTAAATTTAAAGACTGACAGTGATCATACTGTCCTTTAATAGTGATTATTAAAACACATTTTAGGCTTAATATTAAGAAATGTGCATTGTGCAATAAAGAAGTAGGCCTACTCCAATACTCATTATAATATACTAATAGAAAATACTACTAAACTCCTTATAATATTTTTATCAGTAAATCTCAAGCGATATGTCAGTAAATATGTTAATGGATTTTATACTTAGTATGAAATAAATGTATTTTAAATCCATTTTGGTATAGGTTTTTTGTCACTAGGGAAGTCTCACCATGTATTTCAAATTTATCTTAAGATGATGCTATGTAATTTTTTTAGATGACTTTCTTTTTGAGCAAACCAAAGATAATGTGAGGTATATGAACTGAAACAGTTTGTCATTTCATTTTAAGGGCAGAATTTCAAAAATTTTGCCTACAGCGCAAATGTAACAACGAGCAATTTGCAAAGAAAACTATTTCATTTGTTAAATATTTAAGTACTACTTGAGTACTTCTATTCGATGTTGGATGTTGACGTCAATCTGACGTTGGGTTCTGACATCAACCCGACTTTCATTTCCAACCAAAATCCAACATCTGTCCGAATTTGGGGTCCAGATTGGGGTCAATCTGACGTTATACTGACGTCCAGTGCCTGCTGGGCTCAGTTTGTTATCAGTATGATATGTGTTCAACACTCTTACAGTGTGAGTGAATTGTAATTGTAATTTCATTTGAAGTTTATGCTGAGTGAATTCTGCATTTCAAAACTTAAATACAAGAGTAGATATTTAAAGTGCACTTAAGTATACTTGGAATAGTTCCACTTTAGCACAAACAAGTATATTTAATACAACTTTAGTTGAACTTCAGCACTGCTTTTGGACAACTAAAATGCATTTAGTACAAAATTAGTTGTTCCAATTTAACAGACTTTAAGTATACCAATTTAAAGCATGCCACAAATACATTTAGTTTTTACTGAAGTACATATGCATAAATTGTGCTTAAGTATACTTTTTCAGTAGAGTAGGTATAAACATTCCTGTCAACTCATGTTTGATCCAGAGTTTGTGATTAACAAGCATGTGACAGCCAATCACACGGAACACAGAGAGTGACAATTTGATTCAATTCTCAGAATTTGCTTACAGGTGAGTCTTGAAATGTTTTGTTCATTCTGCAGATTAACTTTAATACATACTAGTGCAAAAAAATGCCCGTGCAAAATCAGTTTTTGTGTGTGTTTTTAGTAATTGTTGGTTTGGTGTGTGCTCATTGTTACAATTACACAGCAAAAGTTCAGTGACATCTTTATTTGTGCATGGTAAAAAGCACTCAGTGAACTCCGAGAAAACGCTATGCTTGAGCAAACAGTTTGTGAATAGGCAACTACAAATGATGCCCGTGAAAGAGACTGTGAACGCATTGAATAGGATATGTTTAGTTGGTGAATAGCATAGGCTACTATTACACAGTAGCGATAGCGTTAAGCGCACCAGAATGAAATATAATATTCAGAAGTAAACAGCATAGCTGACTTACAGATTCAGTTAACATCCACAAATGAATAAGCACCTCGATTCAGGGAGCAGTGCAAAGTGCCCGTGCAAAATCAGTTTTTGTGAGCTGATCGCCGTCAAAAAAGTTCAGGAGATATTTCTTGCGATGGCAATATGATCAAAAATAACTTTATATTGATTCAATGGATTAATTGCATTTTGAAAAAAAAAAAAAAAGTCATGAATTTATTGCATTTTTGGGAAAAAATAATCCGTTTTTATAATAAATCTTAAAAAATTCAAATCCAGATTTTGATTTTCAATGTTGTTATAACCTAAAGATGCTATGTGAAAGTTTGAAACAGAAAATAGTGGTTTTCACACATTTAGTGGTTATCTCACATTCGAGAGATATGCGAATAACACACAGACAGACAGACGGACGTTTCTGTAATTTATAGATAGATGGATTTATCAGGTTCGGGAACCAAACTATAATATTCAGAAGTAAACAGTGTAGCTGACTGAGTGTTTATGTCAGAATGTTTATTTTTAAACCACAACCTTCTTGGGGCTTCTTTGACCGATACAACTCTCTAATGTCAGAATGTTTATTTTTAAACCACAACCTTTTAAAAATGATATATTTAACGATATCTTTTGCATTTCTCATCCAAACAATGTCAAACTTGGCACTGCACTTACTCGTGCCCGTGGCGAGACACCTGTCGAGTTTGAAATCAATCGGACTAACGGTTCGAGAGATATGCGAGGAACAGACACACACACAGACAGACAGACAGACAGACAGACAGACAGACAGACGTTTCTGTAATTTATAGATAGATATGTATGAACTGTATGAATGAAAAGCTAAAGTCACAACCATTTTCTAGCTCAGATAATCATAGCGACAGTATCAAAGATGGCGATGTCCATAACAACGGAAAGTTTTATCACAACCGACAGTGTGTTATTAAAAATAAATGGGTCCAATAGACATGCGAGTTCATCTATCAGATATTTTAAATAACCAACAATGGCTTTCAATGTTTTTTAACCGAGTACAGTATGTTTGAGTGATTACGTTGATGTGTCGTTTCGGCCTAGAAAGTACAACAGTACCACTAAAGCAGTAACACCCTACCTGAAATAGAGTGCTCAATATACAGTATAGAAAGCCCACAATACCCTTCTGTTGGAGTTCCCATCCAACCAATGGCGACTGATGGTAAAAGCACCATAAAAAGCCAACAGATGGACAAACTGACTGAAGCTCAGCCAGTTCCAGACATACAGCAGCTGTGTGGCCGGTTTAAGATGTGGTTAGGCAAGAGGGCAGGTGACATGACAACATAACAACAGAACAGACACACATGAGTGGTAAACTGACACACAGTCAGGCATAAAAAGGAAGGCACTTTTTAAATAGGCTTTCAATTCAGAATTCCCCTAAAATTTCAGCCCCCAGGCAAATAAACACAGAAAAGGAAGTTAAAACTAAATTCAAAAGGACACAAAATAATCATTTGCATTCACTCACACGCCTGTTGAGCAGTGAACTGTTGAAGAAGAAAAAAAAGAGCAGCATTGCCGGTCTCTAACAACATGATCCAGAATTATTTGCGTTATGTAATTTGACAAATGGGTCAAAATAATGAAATTCTTAAAATTGTGCAGCTGTTCGTTTTGGAATATTGGTACCAAATTATGTTAAAATTGAGTTAAATCCTGATGGATGTGAATGAAATGCACTGAAATGACCTTAATGATAAACTGTTTCATTGATGCACTGATAATATGATGATGCAGTTATGACTGAGTCATGCAAGTCAAGCAAGTTTTGAGATATAGTCGATTTAGAAAGCATATTCCTCCAGTCGTTGGATCCGTCAACCTACACTTAAACAGTACCGGCTTGTATCTCCGAGGTCCATCTATGTATGAACTCATTTTAAATTGAAATTCATTCAAATGCATCCAACCTGTTGGCTGGAACTGTGCTATCTGGTTGAGCAATCAACAAGACTTCTTTATTTGCCTTTTTGATAATTGCAGGAATGTCTGGAATCGTTATCGTTAAAGCAACATGGTTTCCTCGACTACCCGGTAGGCTAATTGTCCGTGGCTCATGCTTTTGTGGGTTATTGAGCCAAAAAGTGTAACGCAAACTTGATACTTGATATGGAAACTCTACTTGATATGGACCGTTTCATTTGCACAAAGTGCTCAATTTTAATTTTACTTTGGATGATTATAAATCAATCAAAAAAATTATTTTATAGACATTTACATTTTTTAAATATTTAATTTAATTTACACACTAACAATTTTAATAAAAAAATATTGAACAAATATACAAATATAAACAATTTTATAGAGAGAGAGAGAGAGCGAGAGAGAGAGAGATCTCATACATACACATACAGCTAATTCATATTCATGTACAACCAAGATAATTGTTTTTCAATATAATGAACATTATAGTTATATACACTCACCAGCCATTTTATAAGGTGCACCTGTTCAACTGCTCGGTAACGCAAATATCTAATCAGCCAATCACATGGCAGCAACTCAATGCATTTGGGCATGTATGGTCAAGACGATCTGATCAGCTGAAGTTCAAACTGAGCATCAGAATGGGGAAGAAAGGTGATTTAAGTTACTTTGAACATGGCGTGCTTGTTGATTATTTCAGAAACTGCTGATCTACTGGGATTTTCACGTGAAACCTACGGTTTACAGAAATTGGGTCGAGAACAAGAACAGGAAACTGAGGCTATGATTCTCACAGGCTCACCAAAAATTGGTCAATAGAAGTTGGAAAAACTTTGCCTGGTCTGATGAGTCTCGATTTCTGCTGCGACATTTAGATGGTAGGGTCAGAAATTGGGTGTAAACAACATGAAAGCATGGATCCATCCTGCCTTGTATCAACAGTTCAGGCAACTGGTGGTTTTGTAATGGTGTAGGGTATTTTCTTGGCACAATTTGTGTCCCTTAGTAACAATTGAGCATTGTTTAAACACCACAGCCTACCTGAGTATTATAAAGCATCGCTTTATGACCACAGTGTGCACATCTTCTGATGGATATACTTCCAGCAGGATAACTCGCCATGTCACAAAGCTCAAATCATCTCAAACTGGTTTCTTGAACATGACAATGAGTTCACTAAACTCTAATGATCTCCACAGTCACCAGATCTCATTCCAATAGAGCACCTTTGGCATGTGGTGGAACGGGAGATTTGCATCATGGATGTGCAGCCGACAAATCTGCAGCAACTGCGTGATGCTATCATGTTAATATGGACTAAAATCTCTGAGGAATGTTTCCAGCACCTTGTTGAATAAGCCACAAAGAATTAAGGCAGTCCCAAAGGTAAAAGGAGGTCCAACCCAGTACTAGCAAGGTGTACTTAATAAAGTGGTCGGTGAGTTTATTTATTGGATACTATATATAGTATTATATTTATTATTATGAATTATTTGTACTTGATATGTTACATCAACAGTCCTATTTTAAAACTGATGAGGGCAGAACATTTTGATTGACAGGTAAGGGGTTAAAATGCAAACGTTCCATACTGTTTTTTTGAACCAATGACGAGAACCACCAAACCACATGAAGACGTGCCTGGTTTCAATAATTCTGAGAAAATGCCTTTGCTCATTCTCCATGCAATCAAATAAAAAAAAGACTGTACAATGGTAGAGTGAAAGGGATTCTTTTCTTGTTTGGAGCAGTCAGTAGTGCATACTCTTGGCTGGGGTCTGACAGCAGGGCTGCCTGACTGCAGTTCTCATTAGACTGTAAATATGATGTGGTTTGGAAGAGAGAGCCAGTACATATGGAGCTGTATGTGTGCCGCTGTCTGATGTGCGTTCAAAAACCAGCAATACACACAGAGCTTCATTATATAGTGGAGAGAGGAGGAGAGGAACACGCAGACATGGAATGGGGCTGTTTTGGAAGGTCCAGGTTGAGTTTGGAATAATTTAACGACGGAGAATCCTGGACCCAAAAGAACTGCAACAACGTACACTCGCCATACTAGGAATGGGTCACAATGGTCAAACTGACTATAAGAATTTAAATGAATAAGAATCTGTGTTTATATTATATTTATATTATTATAAAATAAATATTATATATACTGCCATTCAAAAGCTTGGGATCTGTAAGATTTTTTTTATGTTTTTAAAAAAGTCTCTTATGCTCACCAAGCCTGCATTTATTTAATTTAAAAAATAAATAAAAACTATAATATTGTTAAATATTATTACAATTTAAAATGTGTGTGTGTATATAATTTGACAATATTTTAAATGTAATTTATTCCTGTGATGGCAAATCTGAATTTTTTGTACATTGATAAACAATAATAAATGTTTGCAAAGCATATTAGAATGATATCTGAAGGATCATGTGACACTGAAGACTGGAGTAATAAATTACATTTTAAAATATATTCCAATAGAAAACAGTTCTTTTAAATTGTAATAATATTTTTCCTTTTTATCAAATAAATGCAGCCTTGGTAAGCGTAAGAAAAATTAAAATTTTTAAAATTATTTACAATTTTACCGATCCCAAACTTTTGAATGGCAGAGTATCTAATAAAACTTTGATATTATTTTATATAAAAATAAAACCAGCCTAATAATGAATGATAAATTATTCATATATTACTATAAATTATAAAGGTACTCACCGACAAATATATATCACCAATCAGTTGCTTTTGAAAATATATTGTGTTGCTATAATGTAATTTGAGCTCTGTTCATTTCCTGTCCCCAAGCATTACTTGTGAGTTGATTGTGGAGATGATACATAAACGATTTGAATTACAATTACTAGCAAGCTGATTTTACAAAAGCACAATGGCAGAAAGTGAACCACCCACTTCACGTTTCCTTTACCTTTGGGCCTGTAACCAGGTGACTGTGCATATTTGACACAGTCGTGGCATCAGAGCCTTGAGCGGACAACGCGCGTTCAAATTACACAGCGTCTCATTCGCTGAACAGCTCAGCAATCGCGACCCGAGTTCCGAAAATAATGTGACAGGTACAAGACTATATGTCTGCAAAGAAAAGGAATCGATTGCGAACGTGAGTGTACGTTTCCCTTTTATCAACAAAACGTAACGCGTATCCTCCGCACTTGGGCATAATAAGGACTCTGCAACCACAACAATTGTTTTGCTCCCTTAAGGTTTCTCACACAAAGGTACCTCTCGTATCAATATTGGTCAGGGGACCCTCCTGCGCCTCCAGAGGCTCAGTATTAAATTTGGGCTCTTTGTGCAGCCGGGGGATTTCCAGCCTGTGAAACGGTGAGATGGATGGGAATGGGCATTGCTCCTCTGGGCAGAGTTACTGTCGCTGTGTGGGAAAAGGTCTCTTATTCGCTCTCTCACACGAGTCGGGAATGACTGTCTCAGTCTTTCCTTTACCTTTAACTCAATCTGTCTCTCTGTGCCTGTCTTGTCTTCCTCTTTGGGAATAGGTAGTGTAGATACAGTTGGCCGATCAAGTGAAGAGGCGATTGTTCTATAGTGACATCGGAAGTAGACGTCTCTCCTCTCGTCAACTTGGTTCCGTTTATGGATCAAACTGGGCAATGGACCCAAGACTTGTGTTGTGCGCCAACGTTACATCATCTTTCTGTTGCTTCATTAGCTTAAAGACACACGCCGCTGGACAATTTTTTGAAAAACATCGAATTTGAGCAAACATTAAGCAAAGCAAAAGAGCTCCACATATATAAGTGAACTACATGGATTGATTATGCTGATTATTAAAAAATGACTTATTCAAGTATGTTTTACAAGAAAATACAATTTCAGTCTTTCTACTTAGAAATGAACACGATGAATTCAACTTGACATTTAACAAGCAATGTAGGAGAAAAAATGGTTTCAAAAACTGTATGTCAAGATACTGGGTCAATAACATGTTTCAAATCGGCAATACAATCTGACAACAATGGTATATTTTTTTCCTTCTTATTCTCTCTCCGGTATCATCTACAAACGCCTTTGCACACTCAACTTTTTCCAGACAATGAAAGTAAGTGAGGACGTACGCTATTGAGTTGCAAAAATGAGAAGAAAAAAAATACAATACCATACAATAGCTTTGACACAAAGGATATTTGGATGAACTAACCATTTAAGTGAAAGGAAATGGCAACTTTCTCATTTAGACAGGCTATGATTCATTCAAACTACAGTGCGTTATTCAACCCTATAGTCTGTCTGTTAAATGGAATTTTACAACAAGAGCGCATGTTTATTCAGCATTCATGTGCACCCAGACAAGGAGATAATTAGATATCCTCTCTCTTTCTCTCTCTCTCTCAAAAAAAAAAAGGCCATTCTACTGACTGGATTCTGACTGATGTGGAAGGAATGTACAGTAACTGGTAAATCCAATGTCTCCGGTGCCAAATCAAGCCTGAATGATGCCTGTCTTGTCACTGTCACTGTATGTGTTAAAGGCACTGACAAAGCAACATTACTTTGGGTGTACCAAATGTAATTGTTTAAGAAAAGTCCCACGTTGATCAACCACTAATTTCAATACTGGAAGTCTAGGGTGTAGGCTAACTGTTTAAAAGTTTGGGGTCGGTAAGATTTTTAATGTTTTTGAAAGAAGTCTCTTATGCTCACCAAAGCAAAAATACAGTAAATACATTAATACCGTGAAATATTTTTGCTTTTTTATATAAGTGTTTTCCATGTTAATATATTTCAAAATGTAATTTATACCTGTGATGGCAAAACTCCATTACTCCAGTCTTCAGTGTGGAGCCACATGATCCTTCAGAAATCATTCTAATATGCTGATATGCTATAATATGCTCAGGAAACATTTATTATTATTGTTATCAATGTTGAAAACAGTGATTCTTTGAAAGTTCAATTGAACAGCATCCATTTTGGGATATTGCATTAAAAAACACACTGGATGGAAATGCCAAGATTCACATCAATTCTATGCACTTAATTGAGGAAGATAATTTTTTTATCCAATCATGCACAGGTCATGCACATAAACTACGTTGGAAAAACATTTGACTTATAAATCCCCTCGATGAGCAAAAAAAAAAAATCTCTCGTGACTTTGCCTCAACACTGGATGTGATTGGATAACTGGACTAACCAGCAGATCGATCTCATCGCACAGCATCTCAAATGTTGGTTTGATCATTCTGAAATGCCTGAGACAAAGTCTGTCGTGATGTGGTTTAATTCCCTCCCAGAAGCATCTCACATGATTGCATTCCCAAACACCAGAATTCGAATGCAGAACAACAGCCACAGTGGCTTCCCAGATTGCAGCAACTTCCATTTTTATAACAGATATTTTGCTCCAATTTCACAGGAAGTGACGCTTTGTTGCTTTAACAGGAAATGTTGCTTTATTCACAAATGTCTTATGCAATATTTCAATTTTGCGCATAAGTTAAATTTGCAACTTTGAGAGTTTATAGACCCCTGGACTAAGTTGAAGGAAAGCGTTCTCTAAATGATAGCTAATAAAGTAACATCCTCCTGTCTATAGTGTCTCTATAATGTTGACTGCAGCTCCACCTGACATCACTGGCATGCACAGAACGCTCGTCCTGTTCCCATGACTTTCTCTGTTCCCACTCCTTTGCTCCACAGCTCCCCAGACCTTAGTATAAACGAAAGCTGCATTCCTGTGCAGCTCAGTTCAGATTACCTGCTTTCTCTAAAAAGTATACCGATGTGCCCTTGTGATGCAGGCATAAAAAATAAAAAAAATCCTCCAAAATGAGTTGTTGTTGCATGTTTGGCTCAGTTTGAGGCATTTATGTGACATGTTTTGTAGAAACAGATTCTCTTCTTTGTGAAAGGAACGACAGTAAACTGAGCCTATAAGTGGGTAGCGGCTTTGATCTCATTGTCACAGCTCCATGGGAAGCCTTTAAACGTTTCCGACATATAGGCTTTATTCTGTTATGCATTTTTTTGATCCGCTCCCTTAATTTTGAGGAACAAAGCATGTATAGGATACTGTCATCACTATCCATTTCAAACTAGTTTAACGGCTGGTAGTCTCATCTTTCTCATTAAAGACAATATCCAAAATTAAAATTTTTATTTTAATAAATATAACCGCTTTGATCTCATTCTTTCACGGGGAGCCCTGTAATGTTTCTGAAATACTTTATTTTGTAATGCAGAATATTTTTGATCTGTTCCTTTTATTTTGAGGAACAAAGCACTTAGGATAATTGTCATTGCTACCCATTTCAAACTAGTTTAACAGTTTGCGGTCTCATGTTTCAATTGGAAGTGACAACTGTGTTATTTACTGTACAGTCAGGTGACGGGTGAGTGGAAACCCGATCCTATCAGATAGACAGCGGTTGGGAAGAACATGTCAGAGCATCGCTCCGCGACGACACTTTGAACATCAACCTCGTCTCTTTGGTCAGAAGTTTATCCATTCCGCATTCTTGACTAAGGGATAAAGCTGCCCTAATCCCTTTTACCAGGTAGCCAAAGTTGGCAAGCGCTGCCTAAGAATTCCAGCAGCATTCCAGGTCAGGGAAGTTGCTAGGGGCCTGGCTGCACGGTCCCGCACAACAAAGGAGAAACTCCCATTCAAAGAAAAATAGGGTTTTAAAGTTCTGTGAGAAAGTCGGCTGCCACTGAGACGGGTATCATGTGGAATGTGACACATTTGAGGAGGGCTTTGGGAGCCGTCGGCGCTCAGAGAGGCATGGGGCCGCATGGAGCCGGCCCTCGAGGCCAGACCGGCCAGGAATCATGATGTGACTGGACTGGGCTGTGCTTAATCCCATAATGAGCCAGGCTGCGGAGTGACACGAGTGCAGTGGCTTTGAGGTGAATGTCAGCTCACCTGCCGTAGAGAGCCGATGGTGCCGGCGCACGGCCCGACAGCCATCGCCTGACCTTATTAACACAGACAATAATGCCATGCCATTAAGCAAAAGTTCATTTTAATGCAATACAATCGGGGAAACCTGGTGTCAGTCACCCCATCCGTCCATCCATCCATCATTCATTCAATTTTTATTTGATTTGATCAATTTATTAGTAACAATAATATATTATAATAAGGGCGAAAACTATGGTTTTGATGGTAAAACAAAACAAAAAATAATTGTGTGATTTTATATCCTCAGATTGAAGAGAAATGCTTTTGCTTTAAAGTTTTAATTTTAATATGAATTATAATATGAAATTATGGTGTAAAATTGACAAATGTGTGTGAAATTTATAGTTTTATTGGCAATTAAACCATGAATAGTTGTTTGTGGTATATTGTTGATTTTTCTTTCAGCAAGGATGCATTATTAAGTGTATTTAATTGATCAAAATTAAAAATTAGATGTAGCTTTAGACTGTCTTAAAAAACTAAATAAAATAGTACTCAAAACTCATTAATAATAATAATAATAATCTTTATTTTTCTGCAAATGTTTCTTTTTTTACTGATATAAATATAAGAGAAGTTTTAATCAGTTTAAATTCAATAAACTCAAATTCAGTTTAAGTTTAAATAAACTTAATATCATTGGCACAGCACCATTTAACCAATAAGCCAGCAAAAAGATGATAGGAAAATGTATAATTTATGATTATACTTTTTACTCTTTTTGTTCCACCTTCAAAACCATGTTAAATTGGGTTTTCTATTATTTGACATTTCCAACCCAAACCATATATTAAACACGAAAAAATGTAGGCCATAAAGAAAAAAATAGGGTTGGTTGTGAAATCACCCATAAGTAAAAATAAACTAAATTACCACTATTTCATATAAGGGCACTGATGCAACCAAAAGGTCATAAATTCAGTGGCACTGCAGGTCTAGAAGAGCAAACGGCTGAGGCCTTTGGTACAAGATGCTTTGCTAGAAGCTTGTTGCCAAACTGGCCTTTCGCAGCAAACTCAGAAGAGAAGCAGCTCTGCACCTCGAGCGAATGCAAACCACTTTCTTTGATTCTGCTTTATAAGGCAGAGGAAATATGAAAAGGTGGATTTCTCAGAAATTCTTGTGGGGCATAAAAGAGGAGGGAAAACAACAACACCACACCAAGCGCAGAGCAAGCGTCAATGTTGGTTGGGTGATAGGGGCTTTTTCCACCCTGCCAACCTGGGCTCTGGGCCCATACCACATGAGAGAAGGGTGGAGCAACACGCATGCTAAAACCCCTCATCTGCACTATCAGAGTACTCAAGCGTTCAAGCTTCAAAAAGGATGCAAAGCTATCAAAAAAGTGGTCCATATGACTTGTGCACTATCTTCCAAGTCTTCTGAAGTCTGACAGCTTGAAGTGAGAATCAGACCCAAATTAAAATGGACTGTTTCCACTCCAGAAGGCGATACGACTGAATCATTCAATCAATGAGCTGAAGTTCAGAAGCAGATCAATTTGGCATGTGAATCATTCATTCAGATTAATAAACTGCATCAATTAGTTCATTTGAAAAGATCCATATCAAAAGATACGCACACAACTATCAAATGAGTTAAATGAAATATAGCTCATACTGCTGCACTTGTGAACCATGTAGTAAGAAACATCATGGCCATATTCCAGGATGACAATGTCAAGATTCATCAGGCTCACACTGTGAAAGAATGGTAGGGAGGAAGCATGAAGAATCATTTTCACATATGAATTGGCACCTCTGAGCCCAGACCTTAAATTCATTGAAAGTCTTTGGGATGTGCTGGAGGAGACTTCACAGAGTGCTGGACTCTTGCATTGCCAATACAAGATCTTGACCAAAAATTGATGCACCTCTTGATGGAAATATCATCACAACATTTATTTCCATCAAGAAATGCATACATTTAGTCAAGATCTTGTATTGCTGATAAATACTGTTCTTTTGAATGTTTTTATTAATCAAAGAATCCTGATAAAAAAAAGTATCACAGTTCCCGCAAAAATGTTTCCAACATTGATAATAACATGAACTATTTCTAGCTCTATCTGAGCACCAAAAATAGCTGATCATCAAATTAGCATATTAAAATGATTTGTAAAGGATCACGTGACACTGAAGACTGGAGTAATGATGCTCAAAATTCACCTTTGGGAATCAGCAATATATTAATTTCTTATTCCAGGTTTTATTTTTTTAAGTTTGTGAAGAAAATGTGAGTGGTGCTTGTGCAAGGCGAAAGTGATGGTGTCCTTCACTGGGGACGTAGAGCACCTGTGGGTGGGATGCTGGGATTAGCCTTGCTCTCTGCCCTCCCTCCCAGCTGATGCGTCTCACAAGGCAAGAAGCCCAAGGTTAACATCAGTAATACATGCCAGAAGAGCGCCACCTTAACCTTTACACGCATACTTCCTGAGGAATCCAAAAGATGACCTCCACGGTGCATATCAAAGGCAACCTTCAGGAATCCGACAAATTAAAGAAACAATTCACCCTAAAATGAATGGCATGTTCATGGACAAATCATCATTCTGTTCAATTAATCAGTTGATTCAGTTCACGAAACTGGTCTAAATGATTTATTTAAGATTATCAGTGAGATTATCAGTGAATAGCAATTTAAATTCAGTTTAAGGCATCAAATCATTCATATAGATCACTTTTATATTGATACTTTTATGTTGCTTATGACTAAGACGTTCAAGTCTCGCCCTTTTGTGTTCTGTAGAAGAAAGTCATACAGGTTTGAAACGACATGGGGGTGCATAATGACAAAATATTTTTTTGGGGGGGGGGACTATCCCTTTAAGTCTGTTTTTTGTTTTTTTAAAGCCTTATTCTGAGCAGCTCCCAAAAGTGCTTGTGTTGTAAATATCTCTCTTCTTACAGTACATAAACTTCCAACTCTCCTTCCATTCCATCTCCTCTCCCTGCGTGTCCCTCTGGCAATGTTTGTGCATATCCATGTCAGCATTGTCTGGAGGGAAAAACCCAGATGTTCCCTCGGCTGACAGCATTGTGCTCGGCTGATGTACAGCCTTGAGTATCCGCACCACCCCTCGGCTCTCTCTGTCCCTTCTCTTTCTGATCTAGACAAGGCAGTCTTTGCACCAGGCATCGGCTGTTCCTAGAAACCCTGAATGTAGGCTGGAAGCTAAGCTACGCTAGCTCCAGAATGCAAAAACTTCTGGCTCTGAGGACCTCCGACAGATTCCTGAGGTCAGCCTGAACCCTGACATCACAACCTCCCAGATTCCAGACAAGCTCCTCTGGGAAAATTGTTGCAAGGAACCAACAAAAACTCCAGTATTACATAGCAAATTGTTTATCATGAATTACAGCTATAAGAGCAGAGAATAGGAATTCTAAACAAGATACTCAAACATCTGTGTCAATGACGTATAAGAGAGTCGATGATAAAAAAAAAATGAAAACAAAAAAACCTTTTAGAAAATAGTTTAAAACACGTATAGAGTTCTTACAAATGTACTTTGTTTTCATGTTTTGGCACGGAAAAACTTTTATAACATTTTCATGACAAGTTTACATTTAATTATCAAGTGGTGCAACCATCAAGTAAAACATAAAAGTATAACATATTTTCCCTTCAGGTCGGCCCAAATTGTTTTCATGGTGGTTTCATATGGTTTTGAAAAACTTTAAGTTTAAGTTTACAATTTTCAATAATACAGTAAAAACAGTAATATTGTGAAGTATTATTTCAATTTACAGTTTCCAACACTGATAATGCATCAAAACATAATTTTAGAATGATTTGTGAAGGATCATGTGACACTGAAAACTGGAGTAATGATGTTAAAAATTCATCTGTTGGAATCAGCAATTTATTATTTTATTTTTTTATTATTCTAAAAAGTAAAAAACAAATAACATTAATAAAAATAGTTTTCTTACATCTTCTTACATCTTTATTTTCCAAAATTAGCAAGCTTTTTTTGTTACATTACAAATTATTAATTCACAAACATCAAAGTTTTTGGGGAGTCACACCACAATACATTTCACAACATTGCCATAAAATTATTAATTCATAAATATTTTAATATTTAATCAATACTATATTTCATATTGTTTTTTTGGGGGGTCATACCACTTGACTGTTGTGAAACAACATGAACTAACCTTGCCTTGTCATAAAAAGGTCAAATTATCTGATATTTAATATCATGAAGTTTTAATTTATAGTACTGTAAATATCATAGTTCATATACATTTTGGGAGAGTCGCACCACATGACATTTTAAAGGTCAAATGATCTGCTATTTTAAGACTTATTGACCTTGACACACAGTCATGAGGGTCTGCAGGGGTCTTCTCTATATGATATCCTTTCCTGTTATATGTTTTTCTCCTGCACGCTGGTCGCACCACATGACTGCAGCATCTTTCACAACCTAGCACTCAAAACAACATGCAACACACCAAAACAACACTGTCATTTCTTTCTAGCCAAATTTTTCCCAGTGTACTAAAGTAGGGGAAAGGTAAAAAGTGCCAACAGTGATTCCCTGCATGGGAAGCTTGGTATTCCCTCCCTGGGTGGTGGGAAGGGAGGCTAGGGCAGACCTGTCCAGATGGACCCAGGCTTGGCGAGGACAGAGCAGGGTCAAAACAGAAACTGAAGTATCAAAGCTAAGTGGTCTCCTTCCCGAAACTTGGCACTTTGCAGCAGCACTAAGGGGGGATATCAGATAAACTCAACCCTGCTGTCGGAATGGCTGCGTGTAAGGAAATGAGGTGAAGGTCACGACCTGGAAAGTACAGGTCAAATGTGGCGGCCCACCATTGGAAAGTAACCCATGCGATCAGTGCTGCTAACCAGCAGATGGCCATAAAATCTGAGTCGAAGGTTGATGGAGAAGCAGGAGGGTCTCTGAAGGCCAATGTCCGGCCTTTCTGAATGCAATGGATACATAAGTAACGGGGCAACTGTCACATCAGGACCACCCACCGCCCGGGCCGGCATTCCCCCCTTCATCTCTCGGCTAAAACCAAAGCCTCATAAATGTCAAGATTAGGAAAGGAGAGAAAAAAAAAAAAAGCAAAAGTGTTTGGTTAACAGAGACATCTGTGCATGCTTTCCAACAGCCGAGAAAGATTTCGAGAGCTTTCCCGCAATTTTCTCTACTTTAAGTATTACTTTTTTAAGTTAAAACGTGAGCATGTGTGAAATGTTTCGAGTCCAATCTCGTTTCAACCTGGCTGGAGATAGGAAAAGGAAAGCCTTCTTCCTTTGCTAATCCACAACTGATCCAGTCGTTCCACAAGGATAAACCTGGCAAACTGCTAGACAAGACCCTTCAGGTCGGCCCGGATTGTTTTCAGGCTGCTTAGACGCTCAGATGCCTCGCACCTGATTAAAGCTCCGGCAAACCCAGAGCAGACAGATACAAGGTGGTCTTTCAGGATTGAGACTAATCACTGACAAATGTATGACAGGGTCATCCGAGAGCTTAAATGCCATGTTTTGTACAAGTTACCTAGTTTGCAGCGCACTTGAACCACTAAAAAATGCAAGGTTTGATGTTTCAAACAATCAGGGAAATTATACAGCCACTTCCTCTTTGGATCAAGGACCAAACATATTGAGATGGTACATTAAGTTTACGTCATGTCGGAATTAGTTTCCAATTCATAAAATCTCAGCTTTGTCGAACTAAATCTCTGACTTGACAACATCTATGTGATCACATTGTAAACATAAGTAAACATTTTATGGGGCTGGAGCAACAAGCTGTTTATGTTCATACCAAGCAGATGCTAATGGCTAGTTTGGCATCTTAATACAAGCCTGCACATTTTCAGGACTCACAACCGCATTCAGGGGCCGTATCAAAAATGGCGATGTCCATAACATTGGGAAATTTGATCACAATTGACAGTGACAACTGACAATTAAACCAATTGTTTCCAATCAAGTGTGAGCTCATCCATCAGATATTTTAATCAGCCAAAAAGGACTTTAAATGCTTAGTAACCAAGTGCAGAGAGTTTGAGCTGCGCAAATCATTTGTCCGTCTCCATGAGCATACTATCTCTTCTCACATTATATGACATGGCAGAGAACTAGTTGTCCTGGGGTGCGTTTCCCAAACAACGGCGTAACTCGCTGCTTAACTACCGTAGTGCGATGCATCGTTGAAGAAATCAACTAGCTAGTCTGTTCAGCTAACCACAGGTGGAGAGCTGTCGTTCCAACCACACAACTTTGCGATGCTGTTTGCGATTGTTCGTTGGAATAATGGTTTCGGGAAACACGGACTCGTTGAACTATGCTGATAACGACGGAACTTGCGAACATACTTGGCCAACGATGCTTTTGGGAAACGCACCCCAGAGCGGTTTGTTGAGAATGCGGTTGTGTGTACTGAAAATGTGCAGGTGTCAGTTCGATTAGAGAATGGGGTTGTCACGCTGTATGAAAGCAACCGTATTAAGCAGCGCTGCCATACTAGCCATTACCATCTGCTGTCATTTTTTTGTTTTGTGTCAAACACAACAGGGGATTAAGAACGAAAACAGTGCGTAATCGATGCAATCGATTAAAACAATCGATTACATCGACGCGTCATTCCAGCCCTAATACATACAACCGGCACATCCGGGAACTTAACTGTCAATTTCGTAACCGCCCCTTTTTAGGGGAAAACAAGCCAGACTTCCCATAGACTTCAATACAAAATAGCGGCACAAAACAACGTCCGTACACAGCCGGCAGACGTGTATAACTTCAGAAATCACTTAGATGAAATATGTCGAGTAATTATATGTCCACCCTGCTTTCCATAGAGCGTGAACGATACATTTATAAACTTAATTTGGGCAACTTAAAAACATGTCCCTTTCATTCTACCAGCGTCAAATTGGTCTAACAACCCCACCCATTGGCCAGAAGTGTATTACCCGGACATTTACTCGTACCTCATCGAGTCACCAGGTAGCCAGTGAATGATTTTACTTCGGTTTTAAGAAGTAAACATCTTTAAATGTATAATATTATGTCTTTATATTTAGAGTAGCTACTGAGTGCATTTTTCTGTCCAGCCATACAACTAGTCTGATTTAACTTTCGATAGCATCATCCGTAATTCATGATATTTCCATAACAGCAAGATATTGATGATGATGGCAGGCAGAGATGGGCATAAATACATGGAAATTGTATTTAAATTAAAATAAAAATACAAAATACTGTGTGGAAAAATTTAATTAAATGCAAATACATAATAGGGGTAGCCTACTGTGTGAAAAAAAATGTTTAAATACAAATTACATGTTTGTAAGGGTTAGTACACGTCCTCAATCTGATACTGTGTATGGCGCTCGCCGGATTGTTTTCCCCTAAAAGTGGGCGTGAACCTTTTCAGAGACGTTCTATGACGCTACGCCGGTTGTGTGTATATTTTATATTTTATACACACATCTCACATAGTGTTGGGGAGCACACTGTAAAAAATTATATGATCAATAAGTTACATGTTTTTACACTGCTTTAACAAATAAGATAAGCAATTTTAAACTTTTTTTAAATAAGTTCATTTTTTAAGTCAATTTAACGTAATTTAAGTTGAAATTACTCAATCATACAAGTTGTAAAGTTCAAGCAGCAACTTTTATTTACAATGCATGCTTGAGATAAACAAGACATAATCCCATCACTTGTGGACAGAATATTTTTTATCATTTGAAATCAAGATGTAATTTTGGCAGATTAAGCAAAAAGTGAATAATTGTTAGTTCAATATAATATTAATTAATAAAATAAATGCTATAAAATTAGCCTTAAGACAAACGTGTCAGTAATTTTATTACAAAAATTTAATTTCAACCACAAAATTAAAGATTTTAGATATTTTTTGTTAATATAATATAATATAATATAATATAATATAATATAATATAATATAATATAATATAATATAATATAATAATTTGATCATTTGAGATTCAGTGGAATTTGTTCATGGTTCAGGGGGGAAAAAAGCTAATATTTTAAAAAATAACTAATAATTATAATAATAATAGTGGATACTAATCATTCACTCAGTGTTAGTTATTGATTAGCACTGAATATTAAAAACTGTAGTTGTGGTACAAGATGCTGCATTGAATCACATAAAATCTCCTCAAGGCAGGAGTCATTACCAACCCAATCGGCTGACAACCTCATTTCCGTCTCTGTACATGATCCCATGACTTAAGGTGCCTGTGGGTGGAAGACTAATCTAAGAAAGGCAGTCTAACCCTCCATTCAATTCATATTCTCATAGTGACGTGTCCACAGTTACTGCCTACAGTGTTTTAAAGCAATCATGAGGATATCTTTTGTTTCTAATAAAACTGTGCCATTAAGGAGATTACAAATAATTAATTTAAACAAATTATTTCATATATTACATTAATAACTGTATTAACAAAGAAAAAATTACAATGAAAAAATATATATTTTAAATACAATAATTTTAAAATATATTAATTCTTTCATATAATATATGTAAAGTCTTGAGTATGAGTTTAATTATTCTTGCATAGGGGTCTATTTTCCAATAATGAAGGCTACTTATTAACCAAATATAAACATATTTGCTTATGTGAGAAGAAAGTGGCGGCAGAGCTAGAACAAATGAAAGTAGCACATCTATATAGGAAATCGGTTGCCGTGACAATGATCAAATACACAAATATACACAGCATCATCTGATAACAGAATGGCCAATCAGAATCAAGGCCGAGAGTGGATTCCTAACATATTCTTTTTCCTATCACCTAAACGTGATTACTTGAAAAATAAAGCGTTTATTTTATAAAACATTTAAAGAATTAGGTTTCTTTAATCATTATCCTTTTAATCATTATTCATTGAAGCACTCGATAATAATTCGACAAAATTGTGTAACATAAAAGGTAATTGAAGTCACATGACTAAATTCTGACCGTTTTAATGATGAAATGTTAGACTAAAATGTCAAACAGGAACAACACTGGCAATCTTGTTGTTTCTAAACCATTTCCTGTGTAACGTTTCTCTATCTTTTTTATTACAAATCTCAAATAAAGCACAAGAAAATACTTTTTGTTTACATTCAAATCTAATTCCCACAGATATGCGCCGTCGACTCTACAGTTACACAAAGTGCTCGGTCACCAGATGGCCATTTGGCTCCGACAGACACCTGGTATCAATGAACGGTAATTATTATATAATCAAACTAGCGTACCACCATGTTACTTTTCCCAACAGATGAGAAAGCTCAAAATACATCCTTGCTTGTTCGTTGCCAGTCTCTTACAATGATCATCAGTTGAACATACAGCTAATGTTTACAGTGCCACAAGCCACGGGCAGGGGCCAGGTGAGGATAACTAACTGCTTATTCACGAGCGTTGTGAGTCTGGAGGTACCATGGGGATGACATCGCCGCTGACATGTCAGCTGTTGTCTATTGTGCCGTATTTGGTTCACCACCCATATCAATATTGAAGCAACAGTGGAGGAAACAAACGTGTGATATAATCGTAGCTTCAACTGCCTCGAATTCTGAGAAGCCTGTTTAAGAAATACTATGATACTAAGAACCGGACGCGTGCTATGCTTTTGGTTTGAACCCCGTTTAAAATGAAACGCAAACAGGAAGACATGCAAACCTTGTTTTAATACAATATTCTGCTTTTATTTTAGTGCTTCAAGAAAGCATGAGATTTGTACACATCCTCAGATGCCCAATGCCCACCCTGCCAGTTAGTTTCAAACATGATAATCCTCACCCATGATAAATGTTAAGCAGGAACACCTAGCGAAACTGGTTGACCGGGATCAGCTATTGCATTTGACTATATCCAAACCCTTTGTAAGATAAAGCAAAGGCATTTTTAGATGCGGTCGGGCCAAATCCGGGTTCCTGCTGACCATCATGATGGTCTATTTTAGAGTTACTATGGTAATCTTCCAAGTATTCACATGTTCATCACTTGAAACAGCAGAACAAATGAGGTTAGAAGTTGACCATGAGTGTTCTAGTGAAATGTGTGGTTATTGGTAGGAAGCATCTACGCATGTCATCGAGCTGAGGCATGCGAAGCAACATTTACAACAGGCGTGTTTAATACGTCAGCTGCAGAAACTAAAACAGAGAGAGCTCACGTAGAAGAGCTAGTTGTCACTTTTTCTTTACTGCATTCAAATGTTTATTGTCCAGGAAAAAAGGATACAGATTTGTGCAATAGCAGGGCATGTTGTCACACTATGGGGCAAGTTGTCACAGTTGAATCTGCCATTAAACAGGATTTAATGGACAATTTAAACAGAAAAATGATTATAAAACACAATATAAATATTTAAAGGGCTAACATTTTAATGAATAATTTGTAAACATTAAGAAACATCTTAATCATGTGACTATTTTAGTTTTGAGAACAGAATTTACAAGAATGATTCTAATTTTAGGACCATTTTGAACTTGATTTTTGAAACCAACACACAAAACCACTGCTAGTGAAAACACACTTGTGCAATTAGAATTCTGACTCGAAATCTTACTAAAATGTAGCCCTATTTGACGCATACAAATTTCCTTGCGTCTGACCTCATGTGAATCCCGTTTATACACGAAAGCGAGACGAGAGAAAACAGGAGAGAGAGGCCGAGAAAGAGCAGTCGAGACGGCAGCAGAGCTCAGTGAGCACAGGGGCCCCTTCGCCTGGGAAGTTGGTTCAACGGTTGGGGCCCAGATGGCTCCACACCTGCGAGAGACCCAGCTAAAAAGACATCCAAATTTCCCTCACAATATTATGTTCCTGAACAATAACCCAGCTTTCATGGCTTAAAAAGACAACAATAATCCAAAAGAAAATTAGCAATTAGTGTATTCAGTGAGTAAATTCATTCCAGTGCCGACTCTACACAATGTGAACTGATGACGCGTATAAAAATGACAAAGACGTGTCAAAAATTAGGCGATGGGGCAGATGTTAATGATACGACATATGGCTACTCAAAACAGGCTTGTCCACGAAGATTAATGTAAATACTCCAGTTATTAACAATTACGCTTTTAGATTAACTTTCCGGGTCACAGTGACTGTTACTGGAGTATAGGGCTTTTTAATATCAGTATCTTTGGAAACCAAACACTTTCTCAATTCTTGGCTAACGGTATTACACTTTAGAACCAAAACATAGTGCTTTCTTTTTATAAAAATGTTTATGGGCACTGTAGGAAATACTGTTTTATAAGCAATGTTTTTTGTTGAAATATGGTTAGCCTAATTCAACTCAGAAACATCTAATTGACTAGCAAGTTTAAAAATATAAAAAAAATGGTAACACTTTACAATAAGGTTCATTAGTTAACATTAGTTAATGTATTAACTAACATGAACTAACCATGAGCAATACATTTGTTTCTGTATTTGTTAAAATATAGCTGTTCATGTTAGTTCACAGTGCATTAACTAATGTTAACAAGATTTTAATAAAGTATTAGTAAATGTTGAAATGAACTTGAACAAAGATTAAGAAATGCTGTATAAGTGCAGTTCATTATTAGTTCATGCTAGCTAATGTAGTTAACTAATGTTAACTAATGAACCTTATTGTAAAGTGTTACTAAAAATATATAAACATACTCTATGTTGATGCAACTTCTCACATTAGTATATTCATTTAAAAATGTTATCATAACTCATTACTATTTACAGAGATAAGATACATTTACTGAACATTACAAATGACAAAAGTATCAAATATATAAAGCATATATAAAATATAACCTGTATTACTAACACAGACATAATTTAATAATTACAATTTAAATGAAATTATCATTTAAAATATGATGTTTTTGAAAGGAGTCTCTTATGCTCAGCAAGGCTGCATTTATAGGAGTACAAATCTGTTTTCTATTTTAATATGTGTATGTAATTTATTCCTGTGATGCAAAGCTGAATTTTCAGCATCATTAAACCAGTCTTCAGTATCACATGATTTTAAGTGATATTATATTTGATATATTTTAAGAGATAATTTTAACTATACAGATGTGCTGCATTAATCCCTATTATGATAATAAATCTGATAAATATATGTTAAATGGCTAAAGTCTTTTGATGTGATTAAAGGCAGAAATCATTCTAATATGCTGATTTGCTTTTCATAAAACATTTATTTGTATTATCAGTGCTGAAACAATTTTTGCTGCTTAATATTTTGTCTTGTGAGCACATGAAATTTCTTCCAAAAAATCTTAAGTACGTTCAAAGAAAATATGAGTGCTGATTATTTTTTTTTAAATGTTCAGTTATATAAAAATAAAATGCCTTTAGCTATTTAACACATCTTTATCAGACTTATTATTATAATAGGGATTGTTCCAGCACATCTGTATGGTAATATAGTTAAAATGATCTCATATATAAAATATAATATTGCTTAAAAATATCTCTATTAAATGGAAATGGGACTTTCAGAACAAATGGGTTTGTAAAGATACTGTAAAAAGAAATTCCAGGACTTTCAAGGACTTTTCAAGCACTACTTTTTTGGTTTTCAAGGACTACAATCAGAGATTGCAATTATTAAACAATATCTTTAGTATTTTTTAAAGATTTTTTAAACTCAAATTACAGATATAAGGTATCAAAAATACAACTTACAACGCATTTAATAGTATATATTAATACAAAGTTTATAATGGCAATTATTATATTCAATAAATAATATTTTATTTTATAATGTTGGTGTACTTTGTATCGAGAAAAGTTCTGATGGGGGTTTAACAGCGTTAATTTTGCGTGAAACAATTGTATTTGTGTTTTTTCAAAAAATGTAATTACATATATACTGTATTTAAATAAGTCAAGCACTTTTCAAGTACCTCTTCGTAAATATGGCTGTTTTCAAGGGTTTTCCAGGACTTAAATTTCAAAAAGTCAAAGTTATTCAAGTACTTTAAGCACCTTGTACAAACCATGTGATATTGTGAATATGCCCAATAAGAGCTTTTCACCACTTCTGCGGTGCATCATATCATATTGACTTTCACAAGTCACGTTACATGAATGGGGAGGCATATAGCATCACCTTAAACATCACCTGTAGGAGGGCATCAGCAGGCATCAGGATGAATACGGCAAAGTATTCGCCCCATTCAACCCGATATTACGAATGCAGCAGTTCCATCTAAAGGATGAAGCCAGTACTGCATTTCACATTCAGATGCTTGTCTAACTGTACATTTCCTAACCATTATAATGAATTCCCTTTATTAAATCTACTTGTGACACTGAGTCAACTGGAATGAGAGTATAAAGCATGTCTAACATGCAGGGAAGCCCCTAGTCAATGACTGTGGGTATTCAGAGCGCTGTCCTCAAAGGAATTCGGGTATGACTGCATGTAATTGACCAGAGGTCCTGTGAATCCCGTGTGTTTGTTGTCAATGGAATTTTTCCGGCTAAGAAACATGCATTGTCTCAGATTGAAATAAAACACATTTGTCGCCTCACGTACACATAAACGCATATGGGCACGTATTTACGCCTACACTCGGGCTCTTTACATCAACCCGGGCAGATGTTCAAAGGGTTTGGTACGTAATCAGTGTCTTTTTATCGTGAAAAACAAAAAACAGGGCTGATTACAGTCGATAAAGTGACTCAATAGTGGTGAGCTCTGCGTAAAGAAAGTAAAACATTACAACAGAGGATTGTAATGCTTTAACCCCTGATTAACTCTAACGATTACACCTAAAACAGTCCTGCATGGTATGCCATTAAAAAAAAAATAGGATGGTTTAATGTACAAGTTTGGCCAAAGTCCTAGTGATCAGCAAGTCAGGACAGCGCCGCATGGGAAAGTGCAGCCTTGCTATGCATGGCCTTCAACCGTAAAAAGAGTCAGGAGGCAATCTTTAAGAGTGGGCGCCACAGACGTGCACGGACTCATTCATGTCCACAGGAAGTATACTGAGGATGAGGTTTGACAAGGCAAGTTAGGCCATTCAGGGACTCTTCCCATTTTTAAAGGGACAGTTCACCTAAAAATGATAATTATGTCATTATTTACTTAGCCTCATGAAGTTCTAGACCCATTTACCCTGGCCAACCTATAGCAAAAATGATCCAGATGAGTCTTATGAAGTCATACAATAGCTTTGTGCGTAAAAAGTTAAAAGGAGCATAATTTAAGTCGCTATTCACTGAAAATCCTGACATCTGCTCTGGAATGCTCATGAGAGAAGAAGCTATGTCTGATTTGTGAATGGATGAATCAAAATGATTCATTCACAAATCTGACTGAACTGGTTCTTGTGTTCTCTCACTGATTAAATTATCCAGTCTTAGAGGTTAACAGCTCACTGGAGGGTATTAGTAGTAAATAACGACTTGGAATACAATACACAATTCACTTGTATGATACTTTTATGCTGCCATTTTTAAAGCTTGAAAACTTGGAATAGAGTGAGCACATTATTTAAACTTTTTATTGTCCACAAAAGAAAAAAGTTGGAACGTCATGAGGGTGAGTAAATGATAACAGAATGTTAATTTTTAAGTGAATTATCCCATTAAATTGTACACTGACATAGATCAACAAATAGTTATCCCAACGGAGAGGTATCCTTTGTGCATCCAGTATTTAATTAATTAAGAGGTACTTATCATAACGGATGTCTGATTAACACTCTGAAATACCACTAGATTAAGTCACCAACGGGGTTTTTGCAACACACGAGTCAAAGAGCCACCAGACTGCCCTCTTGTGCATTGTTCTGTAAATGCATAATAGACACTTTTGGATCCAAGAAACCCACTCCAGTGCGCATGCAGCATGCATCTCCTCAGTAAAGCACGGATTTTGAGTTCCATTTACTGGAAAAGCAGCGACTGGAATAAGAACAATCTGGAACTTGAGAGACATTCACCTCAGTATATCCCACCATTCCAGCAGCTGACAGCTTTATGGTTCACAACGAAGAGCAAGTAGAACAGAGCAGCTCTCCAAAACAGCTCAAAGTATGTTTTACATGCCACAGCTAGCATACAAAAACCTTCCGTAGCTCACTGACATTGAGACAAGCATGTGTTTTAGACCTGCTTCCAAGAAAGAAAGAAAGAAAGGACTTTGTCCTGTTTTTTCATCCTAGATAGAGTTTAGGAAGTTCAACTGGCCTGTTCTGAGGAGAGAATGTATCAAGACAACAGCTGGCCCACTGATGGGGCCTTCTGTTCCCCGTTTCTGAGAAAGCTAGTAAGGACAAGATAGCTATGTCTGGCCAGAGGGAAATGACTGGAAGGAGAAATGAGACAAGGAGAAGGCAGGGGAGGGAAGGAAGCAGCTGGGAAGCTGATCACGTCTGCTTTGACAACATACTGTAGTGGCCATGGTCTCTAAGCCTCTGGATGGAGAGTAGGCCTTGCACAAGAACAGAACGGGGAAATGTGCAGGAGCCTGTGTGCGCACACAGGAAACCCCAAATGAAGTCAAAATTTATAATAGTGGGATTATGTAACAGGAAGCCATATCTCCATCTGCTCAAGAGCCAAGCCCTGGGAGAAAGGGGGAAATTACAGAATAATGCACTTCAGACGTTAATTCAACGCATTTGGTTCTACGGTTCAGTGACGCCCAATTAGACGGCAGTGAATGGACCACAGATAGCAGTCGAGCCTTGTGTAGACTGCGGCAACTGTATCACCTCAAACAATCTATCTGTACTACTTTTCCTTTTTCCATATCGAAAAACATTGCCCCTTTCCCTAAGGCTTATACTTGATTTATGGCAATGTCCAACTTTAATAACTGGACTTTTACAAATACTAAAGAAAAAACTATGGAGTGATGGAAAATGCCGAAGTTCACCTAAGAACTTTCCCACTATTTGCAAATACGCTACAAAGAAGCTTTATGGCCATTTTTAAGGTGTTCCTTCCAAATAGGTGGTAACTAGATGATTGCTTACCAGTCCAAGTCAAAAGAGCACACTCTCAAGACTCTATGATATTCTACTCTCTATATGGTTTAGTTCACCAAAACTTATTTTTTTCCCACCCTCGTTTTATCATGCGGCAGGCAAAAAATAATCCTGTTGTTTAGAAAAGCACCAGTCCTCAACAAACCTTACCAATTGAAATTATCATTAACAACGTTAACATGCTACCAAAGTATCCATTAGCAATCAGATTAATGGCTCTATCGGACCAAAAGCAATCGCAATCGAACCGACTGAGCTCAATCTGAATTCAATTTTGATCGGATTGAAAGGGGAAGTGTAGACATAAAATAATTTGATCACTAAGAAAAAAAATGTAGCATGTAAACAAACACTTGAATCAGACTATTTTCTCAATCTGATTCGAAAATACCTTGCGCGCGTTCAGTGCCATTAAGCGTATGTTTAAATGTTTTACGCCTTACAAGCGTATTTTATTTACCTCTCACATCTTACAAACTGTTCAGTGGAGGAGAATGAAAACTTTGCTCTTTTGATCGATATGTCTGCTTCTTTTTAGATTATCAAGGCAATAACATTAATTATACTCACAGAAGCTCTGGTGACGTTAGCGAAGTGATTTTCACTGCGTTCCGGAATGTGCGAGACCGCAATTTATAATGGTTGCATTCTGAGCATTATCACAGGGGCGCTCTAGTGCATTAGCATAAACTGTCTTCATTCCACTCTTTCAGGTGAACTACTATCAACACTTTGAAGAAAATTCGCCGAAGTTAATGTTCACAGCAACGTTATTGACAAATAACACTTAATAGCGTAATAGCTCTGCATTACCTTAGGGTTAGCAAAGCCAAAACAAAGTCAAGTTTCCAGGCAAGTTTATTTGCGCAATGGCTAGCCAGTTTGCAACTGTAAACAAACTGTAACAATGGTTGATACATTTAGTAAGAGAGAATAAAACTTCTGAGTGATATTCTCATGAGATGACAAACAAAAGAATGGTTCAAATTCATCGGGAACCGTAGCCAAGCACATGATTGAAGCAAGCTTCGTTTCTCATAACTTGTAGGAGCACTGGCACAATATAGGAAATAGGACAAAATTAAGCAGCTACATATGCACTCTTGGATGTAGAGAAACCCAAAATTGCTGGCTGTAATGGAAATATAGCTTAATTCAAAGAGTAAAATCAAGGAAAGCATTCAATCAAAACCACCGTAGAGTTAATGTAACCAAATGACGTAGGCCGCCGTGAAAACCTTTGTTGTTCATTTGGAGCCAAACAGTGTTAAGAGAGGGAGAGAGAAAAAGAATCATTACAGTTTTATTGGTGTTTGTTTTTTCTTGCTTTCTTCTGTGCTTTAGGGGTGTTGTCAAATGCATTAATTGGACACATATGATGCAAAGAGTTATGACAGATAAACGCATTCCAACTGGGGGTGTGAGCAATCGACCGAGAAGCCTGGAGACTTACACAAAAAAAACTCAACTGAAGTTAAACATTGTTTTTACATTAGCTCCCAAGCCTGTGGCCTTATCTAATAGCGTTTCTCTTCAGATTAACCCCAAAAACACCTTTTAATCATTTAAAGAGCACAGTTTCTGTCCTGTGTTTCTGTATTTCCTATTTACACAGGAAGTTTAACCTGCACATATCAAATACACCTTTTCAAAGTCAGTATGAAAAGACTTCACCTTATCTATTGTCTAAATTCATGTTAATTCATGTGAAAAAATCATCCATGTATGTTTTCTTTATTATTATTATTATTTGACCTTGTAATTTTTCCTCAAATTTTATAACTCGATCCCACAGTAAAAGGACAAACATCTCTCTTGTGACGTATGCCAGACTTTTCCAATAATTAAGTTTGCTTAAATCCCGCCCTTTTATTACAGTCGACCTAAAGTTTGCATTCAGATCTGCCTCCATCCAATCAACAACCGATGTTAAGACCTACCCTACATTTTCTCGATATTTGTTTCACCTGGATGTACGTCACAATACAGAAAAACAGATCTGTCGCCATGAAAACAACATACCCCTCTGATTCATTGATACCTACTTCTGATTCATTGCAACTTTAAATACCTAATCTAGAGAGCTTTTGATTGGACAAAAATCTGTGAAGTGCAGGATGAGTCATCAAAATATTTACTACATCTCCAGGAAGTAAAAAAACTGTACATTTTCACGGTGTGTTTCTGCTAAGACTGCTGCTTTGAATTTAAGAGTACATTTGCATATAGATAGCCTCAAGCTAACTTGTTAGCAAGACATGGGCTGTGTATTGCAAGCTCTCCTAGTAGGTACCTGTTCTGAATTTGTAATTACTTGGTGATCGTTAAAAAAGTATGTTCTATATAGTACGAGTGTGTATGCAATTCTAAAATCCTCTCCCATGTGATAGTAAAGTGGCCATTGTATGTGCACTTCGGAATCTCTCAGGAAGTAGTACACTTATGCATATAGTATAAATAGTATACTTTTTGCCAACTGTTTTATGAATACTGTGAATTCAGACATACTACGCTCTGTTCTTCGCCTACTATATAGTAGAGAATTACGAGACTTTGGATGCAGCCATGGACTCAAAGCCCCAAAAACTCTAACTCTGACTTCACAAGGACTTTAATCTAACGTACTTCAAAGTGAATCTGCTTGCTTAAGCATTTGTTCCGCAAACGTTTTGTTAACATACTATGAGACTCTAGAAGGTCAGCCAAGGAGTCTGTTAGCATTTTTCAACGTGTAAACTCAGGAAAGTAGCAAGATCAGCACCAAGCACCGTACAAAAAAATTTGACCAGCGGCTAAGTGAGAAAGCATTCTAGCTATGCGCTGGATGGGACACAGGTGATGATTCATAGAGTTTCATCCCTCAAACAAAGGTGGGAGATACGCTACGGCTCGGGTTCCTGACGTGTTTCTGCAGCTGCCTGGCCGCAAACTTCATACACACCTCTTTCTGTTTACCATCCAGAAATACAACGTTTACATTAGTGGCTGATGTTCTTATGTAATCAGCGTCAGTATGTGTCGCTAATATGACGGGGACCTGTACAGCGTTCAAACCATGATGCTCTACTAGATTAAGCCCATATCACCTGAATAGGGTCAATGTTTAAAGCATGCACAAACAGATTTTAGCCAAGTAGCTTTTTAATATTGAAGTCTACAAATGCAACCAGTGGCTTATAGGCCTATACGTGGTTAACACAGAGAAGGTTTTTCTTCAAAGATAAACACAGAAGAACCAGACTAAATTTTCTCGTTCTGTGCTGCCATCACCTGTGAACAATACCAGTTTCCTCAAGTTAAATAAGGTATCTGATTTTAAACTTATAGCTGTATATTCAAGTGATCGCTAGGCCAATGTGGCATAAATATAAGTTGTAAAGCGTGGGAGAGTGACCCCCTCAAAACGTGGATTACACCAGTGGTGGGAGATGACTTGAAGACTCTTTGTATACAAACTCTGAGAGCACAGAATTACTTAAAGGGTTAGTTCACCCAAAAATGAAAATTCTGTCAGTATTCTGTCAGTACACCCTCATGTTGTTCCAACCCCGTAAGACTTTCGTTCATCTTCAGAACACAAATTAAGATATTTTTGATGAAATCTGAGAGCTGGATCACTCCTTCATAGTTCTAGACATTCTAATCGATATCTGCCATCCCAGAAAAGTTAGTAAGGACATCGTTAAAATAGTCCAAGTGACTACAGTGGCTCAACTACAGTTTATCAAGCGACAAGAATACTTTTTGTGCGCAAAAAAAACTAAAATAACGACTTTATTCAACTATTCATTTTCTTCTGTGTGGGCCTCTGACGTGAGTTCACATAGTGTAACAGTGCAGCCAGCATCACACACATGACCAGCGTCGGCCAATAGTGAGCCTACGTTCTGACGTAACCCAGAAGCGCTGCGTGAACTCACGTCAGAGGCCCACACAGAAGAAAATGAATAGTTGAATAAAGTCGTTATTTTTGCTTGTTTTTTGCTCACAAAAAGTATTATCGTCACTTGATAAACTTAAGGTTGAGCCACTGTAGTCACATGGATTATTTTAACAATGTCTTTACTAACTTTTCTGGGCTGTCAGATATCGATTACATAGAAGCCTATGAAGGAGTGAGCCAGCTCTCAGATTTCATCAAAAATATCTTAATTTGTGTTTTCCGAAGATGAACGAAAGTCTTACGGGGTTGGAACAACATGAGGGTGAGTATGTACTGACAGAATTTTCATTTTTGGGTGAACTAACCCTTTAATTAAAATCGAATATGGGACGAGTCCTGTCCATCGTCATGTGCACAATGGCCTTATCAGGACATCTGCAACTTTTAAACCGTCCAGGCTGCACTCAGGGATACTCATCCCTGACAGCTGCTGAAACAGGATTGAATCAATGCCTAGTCAGTTCGGCATTATGTTCTACAATGTGTACTTTAACTTTAAACAGAACTAGAATGTCTTATTTAAAGCGCAACACAACAGTAAGCACATTATTACTGTCGTTAATTTTTTTGAACACGAATGACACATTTTCGGCTTTAAGTGTGTGTGTGTGTGTGAGAGTTAAATTCTCTTAATTTCTAGACTGCCATTTTCTTTGGCATTCTTTAATAGTTTCTACCTGTTTGGGTAGAAACAATTTTGTCATATTTGCTAATTTTCTTTTGCTGTATTTGCCATGATTTGATATGTTTTCCAGTTGTATTGTTCTCTTGGCAGGGAAATTGATTCATTTTTATAATTTTATTTTGTCATCATTATTTTTAAGGAGGTAAAGAATACTTATAAACCTTGGTTGTCATGACAATAGAATTTTATCTCATGTTTTAGGCAGTTTTTGGAGAGCTTTTGGGCTGGAAATCGTCAGCCCAATCTGGCAACACTGCTCCTGTCAAAAAATGAGAAAAAGGAAGTGTCTTTTTTTGCCAATGTGAAATATAAGGAGAATGTTAAGTCAGATGAACTGCATCTGTGCCTAATTCACAAGAGTGAAAAGTGTTTCCCCATCGGGACAAGAAGAGGTGTGAAGGCTTGCCTCTTCTGTCACCACCAGGTTAGTGTTTGGGTGGGACACAGCTCTCTAGGTCTGGGCAGGATTTCACTGAAAACCTTCAACACTGTCATATGTGAGCGGTGGAGGAAAAGGCGTCTTGAGAAACGAAGACAGCTGGGCCAGCAGTTACGCAGTCAGAGTTCTCATCACTCTAGGAAGAGTTTGTCTTTGAATTCTGTGGGAAACACAAACCTGTAACACCAGATTGTGCCACTCCTGCAGCCAATAAATACAATGTAATACTTAAAATTTAATAAAATTTCACAAACAATCAGAAACCTGCAACTTCACTGGTTGTGCTATACTGGTTTTAGTGAGGTGGCTTATATTTTTTTGTCTTTAAAGATTATCAATTCAGACTGAAAAAAAAATCTAATGATATTATCGTTCAAAAATGTTTTTAATACTTGTATTCAGCAGACACATTAAATGTATTAATAGTTACTAAGACTTTTACATTGTTACAAAATACTTCTATTTCAAATAAATGCTGTTCTTGAAACTTTCTATTCATCAAAGAATTCTGAAAAAAAAAATGTTTTACGGTTTCCTCAAAAAATATTGTTTTACAGTTTCCTCAAAAAATATTAAGCAGCACAACTGTTTTCAACGTTGATAATAATAAGAAATGTTTCTTGAGTACCAAATCAGCATATTAGAATGATTTCTGAAGTATCATGTGACACTGAATAGTAAAGTAATGATGCTTATTATAACATAAAAAAATATGTATTTGAAAATGTTTCACAAATATTACTGTATTTGATCAAACACATTTAGCAATGAGCATAAAATACAATTTTTTATTTTTTTTATTTTGCCATGACTCTGCAGTTTTAGCACAGCGGTTCGGAATAGTTGCACAGGTATACTCTTAATTGGGCTGAGATTTATCAAATTTGAAAGATTATGTGGCCCACTGTAAATAACATTTCTTTGAGTCCTTATAAACACAATAGGATCTGAAAGAATGGGGTTCTACTCAGAACATTCAGGCATGTGTCTTTTTTTAATTTAGCATCTCCTGACCCATCCAAGAATCATACAGCTTTGCCTAGTGACTGGTACAACACACAAACCCCATCCAAGAAACGTCAAATTTTAAGAAAAACCACCCTCTGGAGAGACAGTAACTGTTCCTCACAGACAAACACATCTGTTAAAAATTAGCCTTTTTTGGATCCTTGACTTTATCTATAACTATGACTTATGACAACCATTGTAAGTGAATGTTTTTAGCATGACTAGCCTAGCTTCAAATTAATAGCCACAATCATGCATGAGCAAAGTTGTTTAAAATAGTTTAGTATCAGTCTGGTTTTTCTTTTTCTTTGGCTTTGCAGACACAAGAGGGTTTTTCTTACAATACATGAGAGTAATGCCAAAACCTAGAGTTTCCAAATGTGTGATGGCTATAGAAACACAAAGGAGACAAATCAATCCTCATGGACACATGTGCGTGCACAGGGGTTAGTTTGATGTCATGCAGTACGACATCTGCACTATTCTTCACTGCATTGTTACTGGGCAGCAGTGGCCCAAAATTAACCACGATGGAAGGAAACTAGACAAATTGAGAAAATTGTGCTTTGTTTGGCCAGTTTCCTTTGTGGTACCCATTTTACATAAGGTAGAACAATAAAACAGCATAACATCTGGGATTCTATTAAGTTTACGTCACCTATGGGCGAAGAACCTTTAGGTTTTATAAAGGAAGATTGTTTGAAAAATGTTCCAAAAAAAATATGAGTGGTGCTTGCCCATGCTAGAATGATTGCCAGGGTGTTGATATGCGGTTGCTAAGTGTTATGAGCGATTTCTACAGCAATTGATATCTCGTTAAAATAATTATGAAAATGTTAACTAATAAGAGTTTATTTCATCAACGATAGCAAAGACGAGACAAAAAAGACAATTTATTTATTGTAATTAAAACATACTGTTGACGAACACATGACAAGATATTAACGCACTAACAGGGTCGGACCTGAAAACCATATGAGGCCTGGGGAATCCAGGAAGGCCTTGAATCCCAACTTTTTCAATCCCACCGGTATGACAATGTCCTTTTCCATTCTCTTGACCTTTCCCCCAGTGTGGTCAGCCTCCGTAGGGACCCTCAGGGTGGCAGAGGTGCTTTTAAATGCGATGGGAGGAATCTTCCTCAATTCACTCTGCCAAATGTCTGCTCTGCTATTCCTTCAAAAGAAGCCACCGGGCGGGGGAGTGTGTGTGTGTGTGTGTGTGTGTGTGTGTGTGTGTGTGTGTGTGTGTGTGTGTGTGTGTGTGTGTGTAAAGGCCTTCTTACGATAAAAGCGTATGGCCTTTAAGTATAAGCAGACTCCTTTGTCTGTCTGCCAGGAGTCATTTATATCTCCCGGATTAGTGGGAGCGAGAGCAAAGCCACGAGGCCCGATGTTTTCCAAACACATTGCAGTTAAAACAAGAGGGTCGTTCTGAAAAGGCTCACTTGGGGCCCTGTACCCTCCAGAAAAGTGCTTAAATAGAGTGCGATGAGCAGAGACTAGAGCTAAATCATGCTCTAGCATCATGCACACGAAGCGAGAGAGCGCTAAATAAGGCCAGGCTGCGCACGTCCCCGGGCCACACGTGAGAAGCGCGTTTGATGTTTCTCAGACATCTCTCGCTGGTGCCGGGCGCATTCGCTTGGCCTAAGCAACTTCACGAGACTCTTGTGCATTCAGGGTTGTTCACACGCTCACCGGAGGCTCATCACATGGCTTGACCTCCTTGCGGTGTACGGTTCCTTGTGAACGCAGGAAATACGCCGATGTCAAGCGCGAGTGTGAATTATTAACCGGTGATGTAAGGAGCCGAAATGTCTGCGCCGATGTTATGACGCTCGCCGAGTAAAGTGAACGCTTTGTGCAGTCAACCCTACTGAACCGGGTCAGAAGCCATCAGCGCAACAAGGCTCCACACTCCACACGGGCATGTGGGATCTCTCTCTAAACCCATCACGAATTCCTCGCTCTTGGCAGCCGCTCAAGTCTTCGCCTTATAGCCTCGATCTCTCTCTCTATCTCAGTGTTTCTCCTGTCCGTTCTCTCTCTCTTTTCATCAGAGCTGGCAGTGGAACTGTAGGCTGCATTCTGCACTAATTAACAGCCTTCAGAAGAAGACCACCAAACTGGTGAACTGGCACACTCTAAGCACACTTTGTTTTGTTTTTCTGCGGCAGTCAAATGCACAGACTCCATGTCAGCGTGTATCAGGCAGCGACGGGGCCTCTGGGGGAGCGCAACACGCTCCTTCTCTGGATACATTGAGAGTGTACCTTTTAAAATGTAAGCTGATATTCTTCCTTTCCTCGTCTTATGTTTCCCATACACTACACGTTATTAATCCTGATTTTCCACTCGCAGACAGTTAAGGGAGAATTCAGAAAAAAATGTCTGAAATAGGAATTCGTTCACATGAGTGACGATTGCTACGTTTGTTTGACTTATCAAAGACCCGATCTGAGAGAAGTGTAGATGTATATTTTGCAGGTTAAATATCTAGAACTGTCTACGATCCAAGTCCTGTAGTGTGAAATGTGTTTTTGACTGGAACTGACATTAGCGATGACAGACAGTTGTGTAGAGTGAAAAGAACAGCGATCCGACAAATTTAAAAAGTCTTTAACTTTAATAGTTCTCCCGCAAAATGTAATTTCTGTTTGTTTTTACAAGTACATTGACTTACATTGTATAGACAAAAACAGCTAAAGCATTCTTCTACTTGTATGATCCACAGAAGAAAGTTAGTTATACAGGTTTGGAATGACATGAGGGTGAGTAAATGATGACAGATTTTGTTTGAGGGGTGAACTTTAAAACCCAAAGTATACTTTACTTTTACATTTTTTATGTGTACGTTTGGGTATGCATACAATGTGCGTGACAAATTTCAGTATGCGTTAATTGAGTCCCACCAGCGCACCATTAAAGAGGCTCCCAATTAGCTGACTAGGTAACCCACCAACGATTTAATTTTGAACATTAAGTTTAACACTGGCAATGGCTAGCTTGGAACTAGTCTAGTACAGCTACGCTGTTCACTACAAAGAAATAAATGCTGGTCAACCAGCGTAATCCTATTAGTGAAGCTGTTTGAGACTATTGCTAGATAAAAGAAATCTGGTGGGGACACCATCAAACCAGCATCCCATCCTGAGGCCAAGCATCCAAAACACAGGTTACCTGCAATTCTGGTGAATTACTTTCTTGCTAGAAAGACCAAGTTCTAAGGCAGATAATTGATAACTGGAGTTTGGAGCTTATTCATTTATCCAAATTAACGTATGCAAGAGTATTCATGGAACTTGACATAGATTCAAGCTATAGGATCAAGACTAAAGACAACGAGTTCATTTGAGCCTCAACAAGGAAGTAGGGCAGCGCAGCGGCATGCTGGAAAAGAGGCGCTCGGCATAACGGCACACAGCTGAACGCAGGCAGGGTGAATGACTCTGTTTCAGTGTGTGTTGGGCAGCAGGCCTCATTAGAGGCACATAGACACGTGGAGCCAGGGCGACAGAAGCCCTGCAGATGCAGCGAAGGCACCCCGGCCCTGCTCTCAAAATCCGAAGCCCAGACAAAACCACATTGTGTGAGGATTTATGGGAAGGCTTATGGACTCCATGAAAACAAGGCGCTCTCTGAAAGACACACACTGAGTCGGTGTGATGACAGTCCCTCAATGGTTTGGGGAGAACAGTAAGCAGTGTGGGTCTGTGAGAGAGAGAGACGGATGAGGACTGTGAATCAAACTGGAGGAAGATGACACTTGAAGGGTTCTGGTGGTGGCAGGAGGGGGGCTCGCAACCAAACAGCTGCGTGACGGGAAAGCGCAAGAGGAAGCAATCTGTGAACATACTGTTTGATATCTGAATGGGAGCGGGGCAGCTAGAGGGGACCAGCTACATGCTAAAGACTCAGTCAAGAGTCATAGGAAATTACAAAGCGATTCACAGACAGGTCAATGATGTGATTCTCATTTTTATATATGTATAAACTAATAAATAAAAAAATTGTATATTTCAAATATACAAAAACTTGAGTGTATACCTCTTCTATGGTTAGAAATTCTAACTTAAAACTAATTTTGAATTTGTGATTAGGGATAAAGTGAAAAAGAGATAATTGTCCTAATTTCATAGAAAAAAAATGTAAAGTAAATCATTTTCTATTATTATTTCTTTAAAGAAATCCTGAATAATTAACAAAACTGCTTATTAATTTTTGAAAAACGTATACAAAATTTAAGTCATGTGGTGCAACCAACATTCAGAATATATATATATATATATATATATAACAGAAAATTATAACACAGAGAGGACCCCTTCAGACCGCATGACTCTCACTTAAGACTCGTAAAATATCAGATAATTTGACCTTTAAAACGTCAAGTGGTGCAACATATTAAATGTAACAATAATGTAGAAATATTAATAAATTAATAAACAAAAAGAATTATTAAGATGTGTATGCTCACATGTATTCAAGGTGTAATGAAAATATGCATTGCTTTTACTTAATGGTTACACCACCTGACATTTTTAAAGTCATTAACTTTTCTTGAAAAAGTTTTTAAAAACCATATATGAAACCAGCATGAATATAATAAGTACATTTAACTTGGCGCATCTTTTACTAGATTTTAAAAGGCTTTTCCTTCTCTTTATCATGGGCACAATACGTCATAGACCCAAATATCGATCCAAAAGAAGACAGAGAGATCTATAAAATGTTATATAATAAACCCCAGTAAGTGCTTCACCAGTAATTCATTTCAGGCAGCCCTCCCAAGTACTACTCCAAACAGATCCATTACCAACACAGATCCATTACCACCACAACAAAGAAGGCACCCGCCCCTGCTCTGCAATCCTGCGACTAGCGTGCAACTGTGCATGCGTATCGCTCTGACGGCGGGAGAAGGGGTGTCGAGGTTAAGGCTGGATCCCTACATGGTCTCAATGGCGTTCTTGTGTTCGGCACCACGGAGGTGACTAGCTATCAGGGCCCCGCTTTGCGCGCACAGCGCCCGCTTTTTCCATTCTGTCAGCACCGAGCAGCACACTGGTTCCTTCCAAACTCAGCGCCACTTCATTAAATGACTTTAGACTCTTGGCAGAGGCAGTGGGAAAAGTCTATATTAACTGTGTGTGAGATCCATGGGGCGGCCAACAAAGGCTGTGGTTGTTCCCCCTGTAAGGGTTCGCTGTGCTGGGGAGGGGATTTGGGACCTTTAGGGGTACCTTCGGGTCTTGCAGTGCACCGTGACTTTCTTTAACAAGCTAAGGAATATCCAAGTAAGTACACAAAACTGTGTGATGACATCATACAGAATGATGCATCTGATTGGCCTGTAGACATTGCTGAGTAGTAACTGATTTTATGCAATCTGGATTACATAATCAGATTCTAAAAAATGTATTATTACATTTTAAAATACTTGTAATCAGACTACAATTAGTTTTTGATTAATTACACAGTTACTTAAAGGGATACTCCACCGTTTTTTTCCTATGTTATTTTTTCATATTTTCATATGTTATTCCCTTAACTAAGACGAGTTGATACATACCTCTCTCGTCTCAGTGCGTGCACTCAATCACTCTGGCGCGCGGCGACACTTTGATAGCACTTAGCTTAGCCTAGTTCATTCATTAGGAACCAAGACAGAGATGAAGCTAGAAGCAACCAAACACCTCCACGTTTTCCCTATTTAAATACAGTTACTCCTGAAAAATCCTCTCCATCTCCCTTCTGTCATTAGAATCAACGTGAGATTTTACTGCGCCGAGTCGAAGTGCTCCCAACTTCAAGTGCTATTCCGCCATACATTATAGTTATCCTTTATACCCGCTTAGAAAAGTGCCACGCTTTATTTTGTGTCACCATACTTGGTCATGTAACTGTATTTAAATAGGGAAAACGTGGAGGTGTCGCTTCTAACTTCATCTCTGTTTGGTTCCTAATGAATGAACTAGGCTAAGCTAAGTGCTATCAAAGTGTCGCCGCGCGCCAGAGCGATTGAGTGCACGCACTGAGACGAGAGAGGTATGCATCAACTCGTCTTAGTTAAGGGAATAACAAAAAACGGTGGAGTATCCCTTTAATATTCACAAAATGCCAGTAAACTAGTCAGATTCCATTGTTTATCCCCAATTCTTAATTTTTATCTTCTTTTAGAAATCTTCCTTTCTAAAAGAAGTCTATTGCTTATAAATGTTCAGAAAGTCTTCGAGTTACGTGGAATTGCGCACACAGGCTGGCCACTAGTCACGCAACTATAAACAAATTGTTATAAACAAACTGTTATAAACAAATTAGGTCAAAAGTAGTCTAAAAGTAGTCGGATTATATTACATAAAATGTGTAATGTGATAGATTATGTTACTAACTACAATTTTCAAAATGTAATTTGTATTCAGTAATGGGTTAACATTTGTAAGTAATCTACCCAGCATCGTCTATTTAGAGGACATACGGTAACGCTAAAAAATAAATAAAATAAAAAAACTCCTATTAGCTCTACCTGGCTGATGAATCGCAGCATTTGTGCTTATTCATTACATATCGTGAGGTCATTACTTTACATAGCTGAAGTAAAGCTGACCGATGACGTCGCCAGAACAGGCCTGTCCTTCAGAAATTAAGCTACAGTGATGGTGACGAACAAGCTGGCAGCGCCCTTCAAACAGAAAATCACAGATGGAGATTTTCAAAAACAGCGGTTCAGTTTTGACTGAACAGTCGCTTGCGCTCCCCCTCACATAGGGATCTATTGAGCGCCCTTGCCAGAGCTATTTACACAACTTATTGAGTGTTAAAGGCCTCTCGCCCATTCTCAGCTTCATTGAACTAGCTTTATTCTCAGCTTTATTGAAGCAATAGACACTTTAAAACACTCATTCACACAACTGGCTATAGCGGAAAGTACAATTATTCAGCCGGGTGCACTTTTTGATCCCCAGGCCAGTCCCGAGACCCATTCTCGTTTAGCAGTAAAAAACAGGCAAAAACTATGGCAGCCTATCGCAGAACAATAGCTGCCTTTTAGAGAGCTGTGAATGTCACACGCTGTTTTGAGTCCTGTGGCGGAGACTGGGAGAAGCAGTGATGTCAGGATTTACAGTTTGTTTGTGGGAGAGCTGGAATTAAAGTGAAATAAGGAGTGATGAGAGAGATTGGACAGTCTAGAAACAGCAGGATTGTGGGAGAGGGTCAGACATCCATCACGGCCATTCTCAGTCGGCGTGCCCTGAGGTTCCCACACAAGTGTGCTCACTGCCTCACTCACTGTGTAAGAACACACACATATAGACATTCATCCTGCTATCTAAATGAGGACATAAGTTGCCATACACTTAAACAGTACTACTCATATAAAGCCATGTTACTACACATGCTAATTGCTAATACGAACCAAAGACAGCATGGCCATCCAAACATGCCACTTCAGATTTTTGAGGCAAGTAAGGCTGGCCACACACTTGAAGATTTTAAGCCCGATTTGCACCCCCCAACGATCTTCTATAGATGAAATTTGGCAAACATGCCACGAAAGTGGAGCACTGAGAAAGAAGATCACCTATATTCTTTTTTTTTTCTCCTTTGTTTTTCTTCCCGTTAAACAAAACTCACACCAAGAGAACCAGCTGATGACGTCAATCGTCCTCCATTTGTTTTTCTTCTCAAGTCATGTTTGATCTCGCTTGTCTCACTGTGAAAATGTTACTACAAATCGACAGCTATGCGGTCTTGGGGTCCGGAAGAATCTTCTAGTGTGTGCATTCGGAGGATTATAATACTAAAAATCAGTTGAAACTGCCCTTATGTCTGTGGTCTACAGCAGTTTTAAAATCGGCTAAGATTTGATAATCATCTAGTGTTCCCCAGGCCTAATCCACTGGGCTAAAAAATCTGAAGTGATAAAAATGCACAAAACAAAAGTTATATGGCCACACACGCATGCACATATGTATACATGTAAATACATATCCTTTTTAATCTTTGAGGATGTGCATGGATAGCCCAGACATGCACAATTATGAATTCAATGCTCAAGACTATACTAATATACTTGATTCACAAACACACACTTTATGAATGTGCCACAGATTTCTCTACCTAAGCTGAGAAAACTTAGTTGGCCGACGCACAAGAACTGCCCGACGGCCATCCGTCGGCTTGGGCTTAAAGGCGTCGGTTTGGTGTGTCCCTACCCTCTGAAACCACACACATTCCCTGAGGAAAACAGGCTTTGATTAAAGATGATGATAACCATAACGGGTTAAATAAATGATGAAGAACTTTTAACTTTCTAAAACTGTTAAAACCAAAGGAGGCTTGATAGTTAAGCACATCCAAGGGGAGCAAGAAAGACAGCTCTCCCAAAGAAATCAATTAGGCTTACAATATTTGTGTCCTGTCGACAGGCACTCCTGTGTGATCACCGCGACTCTGGTTCATTTGTTCTAATTAAGAGAGTCTACAGTCGGCCGAGCCTGATTAAGCTGTTGATCCCGGGATAATTAAGAGTTGGCTAGTGCTTAAACAGGAAGGTGAGAAGGTCTACAGCGGAGTTTTCCTGCTGACCGCCCGTTTTTACATACAGTCCTTTCACTCTAGCCACATTTACATCCATAGCTTCTCATTTTCAGACACAAACCTCTCTCTATCTCGCACATGCATCTCTGAGCTGCATCAGTCCCACACTTCGCCCAGATTTTGCGTGCGAGACGCCAGGGTCAGATTTCAAACGTCGAGTCACGCTAGCTCTTTCCCAATGTGCGTGCGTACAGTGTGTCAATGAACTTTGGAAGCTATGTGTCAATAATTACTCTTTATAAATTATTTTTCAGTCGTGGACCACAAACGGCTCAGGTTACTCAGTATAGGTAGTCTAATATCCTGGCTGCTTCGTGTTAACGTGGCATAGAAAAAGCTAGAATCCACAAGCGGTGAATATGACAGTGCCTCATACATTCTGCCAACGGAAGCAGAGGATATCAAGTACTAAAAGTTCACAATATTAGTGATTAGTGAAAGTCCCTCTGAAAAGCATTAACCGTCACCCACAAGTAGGTGTTTGCTGCCACCTACTGGAACACAAGTGATAGGTTACTCAAGTTTTATTATCCTCATATTTCAACACAGATTTAAAATGTAGCTGTCATTGTTACAACGAAAATAAAAGTAAAATATAATTCATATGGGTATAAATATATTATGTAAAAGACATGTATTGTTTTACAGTGTTGTTATCGGGGATTTAATTAAATATTAATATTAGAAGGAGATCGATAAATGTTGCCCTGGCAACTAACTGAAAATAAATAGGCCTACTTTAAATTTGACTTGCTGAAATTACTAAACCAAAAACTAAAAACAGAAATATATATTTTTTTTTAAAAAATACAAATGACGAAAGCACATAACAAAATCCTTAAAACTTAAACTAAAATGAAAACTGAAAACAAAAAATACAAGTAAATATTGATAAATACAGTACTAAAATAATACTGTTGAAGTATCCATTACTTATACTATTCATATACAACACATATGTAAACATTAATATACATATTATTCTTATACATATATAAATAATATAAACCATAATATACATAATAGCAATACATTTTAACAATGATATAATATTTAAACATTTAGAAAAATAATAAAAGAAAAATGAAGCAAATGATGGCCCAATATGGCATTTACAAAAACGCTTTTTGTTTATGTTCAACGTATATTTCCTTTTTAACAGAAAATGTGTTACCAAACGGTCTCTGACCTTAATCTTCCATCCACTAGATGGCAGCATTTTCAAAGAAATGTATCATGTTTCCTTATTCCTTTGTGTTAAGTGAAGCGGTCACGTTCTTTGTTGCGATTTAACACTCTGTTTTGTAGGTAAACATGATTTCATAATTTTGTCATTTTTACTGTAGAAACTGAGTCAACCCAGTTTCAGGGACTTTACAAAAGGGATAAGGTCAAAAAATTCCCATGTACAATTTGAGCCATGGTCTTCCTGTTTATAATGCAAACCATTTACCATAATGAATAAGTCAAACAGAAGTTACTAGAGCTTTTATTGCTACGCCACTTCCCACGAGATATTACTTTTTTTTTCTTCTTACTAAAATAAAAATGATTCACCTCATGGTTCATTATCTAACCATCTTAACTCGCTATTGTCACTTTTGGCCTGCTTACCTGTATGTTGTAAAAATACACTATTGTTTGTGTAAACTGCTTTCTTTTTGTAAATAAGCTCTGTAAAAAATTTAATTTAACTTATATTACATAATATTTATTTTCACCTATAATATTTTCCCTTAAACAGAAGCCATTCTCAACAATAATAATTGTGTAACAACAATAACAATTACAATAGTAACAGTGATTAAGGAAAGAAAATAGTATAGATATAGCTAGTATAGAGACCATATAGATATGTATAAGGCCTATATGACAATAACATTCTTGTTTATGTCTCACAAATTCCGCTATCTTTGTTTCCATTTACATAGATGCCAGGAAACCATGACGTTGAGTCGACCCAGATGAGCCTTTCACTGTCATGCTATCAGTCCCACAAACAGCTGCTCAGAAGACAACTACCGTCATTTCCGCTTCAGAAGCACAACAAACAAAACAAAGAACGCACGGTATGAGTGTAAGGATGCACACGTTGAGCGAGCATTTTCACTACCACGATGAATTATACATTCTCTGTAGGTATAATATATAGGTATATATATTTTGAAATATAGGTAATAAGAGTATAAAAATATAGGTAATGTGAGTGAAATCACAGTGACTTGATGGGATATTGTCAATATTTAGATTTTTTTAGTTTTTAGTCTAGTCAGATATATACTGTATAGATAGATAGATAGATAGATAGATAGATAGATAGATAGATAGATAGATAGATATTACAACATAATATATCAGATGTTTGTTATTTTTGAATATATTTTTATATACTTAAAACATTGAATCATTTGAAAACATAATCATTTTAGGTTTTTTATATATATATATATATATATATATATATATATATATATATACACACACACACAGTGTATAGTCATTCTTCATTCTTCCTAACTGAAACACTGAACTTGAAAGTCAACAATGTCATTTCTCAGAAGCCAAGTCTCTTTAAAACCACAGCAGGTGACAGTATGCGTAGGAGATAAATCAACCATAACGGCCACACAGAGAGATCTGCCATTTTGATTTTAAACTTAGAAGGGTGCTTTAAACACTCTTAATGCAAAGGATTATTGAGATATGCAAGATTTCCAATCAATCAATCAATCAATCTGTCCTGACAAATACACTGCGGTGAGGACCACTGAATGCTCAACCTGCTCTCTGAATGACAAAGATCTGAGAGCCTCTGTCTCAGGAGTCAGAGAAGACACTGCGTTCCCGATCAAGCAACCCCCCCCCCCCCACCCCACCCCGGCAGGAAGTTACAATCCTCCACACCCCTCCTCCTCCTCTTCCTCATCTTCCTCAGGAGAGAGGACTCTGGATGAACGCTGCGCGTGCAGCGCCGAGGCTCTGAGATGAAGGCTGTACCCACATCCTGTGTTCATGTTAAATGTCTTATAAGAGCACCTGCCTTGCTTTGCCCTGCCCCTCGCCTTCTGCCATTACCCAAAAACTGAAACTGCTGAGGCATTTTCTGTTTTGTTTTTTGGGTATTGCATTCTGAAAAGCATCTGCTGGGCAGATTTCTCAAAGGAAGCACTGCATGCATCACTAAAAGCAAACAAACACTGTAAAAACACTGTGTTATTGAATGCCATATAGGCTACCTTCCATCAACAATGTACTTGAAGTGCACTTGAAACATCCATTATGTTAGAACGGCAGCAATGACTCGCTGAGCTGAACATTACACCATCAAACTCTACATTTGATCACTTAGGTTTTTGAACAATTTGCATAATATTTCCTAACAATTTATATATTTTAATGGCTTAATTTAATGACAAGTGTGTGGTGTGACCATAACATAAAAGTACTGAAATATGTATATCTTTTTTTTTTTTTTTTTTTTACTTTTCATAGATGCAAACAACTTCAATATCAATGTCAAAAATAATTTTTCAAAAAAGTTGAACAACTTTTTTTTAAAACCCATTTTAACTGTTTTTAGAAAAGATTAATCATTAATATCAAGAGTAACCAAATGTAACCAAATTTCTTGACCTTAGAAAAACGTAATTTTCATAAAAATGTCAAAATGTTTCAAATGTTTTTTTAATCATGACAAAAAAATGTGTTCTTGTTTTATATGGATTGTGCCACTATGCATTATGCCACACTGACTTTACAAAGTTTTGCAGACATAAATATTTAAAACAAAATTGCTTCACTGCTTTTTTTAAAAATAAAATAATTAATGTAATAAATTACCTTGATATTAACAAAATGTGCTATATTTATTTTTAAAAAAAGTCACATGACAACAAAGTGGGTTATGCCACACTGACTTGAATTTACAAAGTTTTCCAAATATAAATATTTTAAACAAAATTGCTTTACTGCTTACTTATTAATAGAAGAATGAATGTAATTTTAAGAATTTCAATCTATTAATGAGATTTTCTTTTTCTTATAATCTGTGGACAGTTACACCACCTGGACATTTTTGACGTCCAACCTTTAAAAAAAAAAACATCAAAATTTCTTTTAATTCACACATATGAATTAAAATGTGTTAATAAAACAGTGTATTCAAAAACATTCTTGTATGAATTACATTTTAACGCATTTTGAAGAACTTCCGTACAAAACAAGCGTCGCGTCACCGACTCAAATAAAAAAATACAACGAGCGTCCACTTGCATGTACAACTAAGAATATCTTTCACATTTTTTAGTCACCCTCTCCCAAACGAGTATACATACACCTATAAGAGTCATGGAAGTATGGACAAAACACCTTGACCCCTCAATTTCAAAATTTATATAAAAAAAAACACTGAAAATAAGTAAGCCGCCCACCGATGCTCCCCAGGGCTCAATTGCGCAAGAGTTTATCACTTGCGATAAGGATCTCATTACGCTTCATTCTTTTACGTAAGAAACGCGAGACGAAAATGACCACCTTGCTAACAATATTCCTGTAGTTACCCATAAAGCTACTCTTTGTGTCACAACAAACATATTTTGCCAAAAAAATACACCAAAAATCACTTTTTTTTTCACCGACAAACGTCCCGGATGTCTGCCAACATCTTACTTGCGCTCGTTCTTTCAGAGATGAGAAAAGTGCTCGTATCATCGACGCGATAAAACAGTTAAACTCACACAACCAGTAGAAATCTTAAACATGCCCCTTACCGAATTAAGTGATTTTTCTGGCAGTCTTCGGCACGCGACATCCTCTCGTAGTAAAGTTTTCATACAGCGTGCGACTGTGTTGTTTACAAAGTATTGAGCAGAATCCCGATTGGTCCGGGTCGAGTCAAGGCGACGCCCCGAAGCTTAAAGCCCATCTGACGCGACGCGACAAACCTGTAATCAACGCCGCCTCATTTCACCGCGTCGCGGATTCGTTAATTATAATGGAACGGTTTTAGGTTGTCGCTTGCAGTGTGTATATACGGTATTTAGTAAGTTAGAGTTGCGCTTTTACCTCAACTGTAATGATCAGTTGTTTGCATAAGGTGGCGCTATTGTCAACCTTCTCCTCGAAGTTTTAGGACTAGCAAACGGACATCCTTTCTTTTTTCATAGTGACATTATGTTTATGACCAGTAGGCACCACCATACTATTAGCATAATATCATATAACTAAAACGAATAATACAATAATTATATATTATTTAAATAGTAAAAAAACAGGCTTTTTAGTTATGCTCATTTAAATGTTAAAATATGGGGAAGCATAATTGTCATAAAAAATAAATTCACAATAACAAAACATAACAGTGGTCCTAAAAATGTGACCTGTGCAGAGTATAATATGAAGAGTATTAATATGAAGAGTAACAAAATGTAAAAACAAAACAAACTGATATTAACAAAATGGGCCTTTTCAAAAAAAAGGTTGAAATATGTTACTTATTTTTAAAGACACATGACAATAAATTGACTTCATATATAGGTCTATAAGTTCCAAATATAAATAATATTTAAAACAAAATAATTTAACTTATTAATGTGAGTTTTACCAAATAAAGCATATGATTGTATCATTTATACACTGAATCAAGTCTACACTGTAAAAAAAATATATATTGTTGGATGTTGGTTTAACTTAACAAGTTACATGGGGCCAGTTGCATAAACCTCTAAGACTAGTCTTACAAGTTAGACTGTTATAGCTTTTGTAAATCAGTTACTTAAAAACAGATTAGCCTAATTTGACTTTTTATGGCTATTTATGCAACTGGTTGCCTTAAAATTTTGAGTTCATTGAAATTAAAAATTTGAGTTAATGCAATAAAGGAGATTGGTTTTATAAATAGAAACTCAAACGATTATGTTATCTGCACCACATTAGTTAAAAATTGTTGTATTTTCAACTTATTTTGTTATAGGGCCTACAAGATTCAACTCTTTTTCTTTTTTTTTCTTTTTTTTCTTTTCTTTTTTCTTTTTTTTTTGTCAGTTTAATGCAATTTAAGTTGAAATGACTTAAACATCCAAGTTGATTGTACTTAAAAAATTTAAGCAGAACTTTTTTACAGTGTACAATTATTATTATTTCTTCCCATCATGCACAGTGGCATTTAAAGCATATGAGTTAAATTTTGCAGAAATATATAGTCTTTTACCCTTCTTGTTTCTCTAAATATGTTATTTTATTCCTATAATATCATTACTGAAACTAAACGGGAATTCACCTGATAGATCAAAATTAAATTTTAAGTTTAACAATAGTAATCCGATGTACTCAAAGTAAGATTTCAAATTTAAAAAGCTTTCACTTTCATACGTTCATATTTCATATGTAAAACAAAATAGTATTTGTAACTTTGTTATAGCTACAAAAATTTGGAAACGTTAACATTTTTATACCTAAAACACTTGTATATTGTATTCTTCAATACACTGTAAAAAATGTGTAACACTCCCAAATCAAAAATTTCAATTGACCGATAACCTCTAAATTTTTCAATTGGCCCAAGTGAAATTCTGTAAATTCTAAAATTAAATGTACAGATTTTCACTTGGGCCAATTGAAAAATTTAGATGTTATCGGTCAATTGAAATTTTTGATTTGGGAGTGTTACAAATTTTTTACAGTGTAATAATAAAAAAATCTAATGAAAGTAAAATATTATTATGCATGATATAAATTATAAACATTAACTGTTTTTAACATTAAACTATAGTTTATATTAACAAAAATAACAACTATTGGTCTCGGCTAAATGGACTTTGAAATCTTGGACTTGTATCCATAACTCGTTTGCCTAATTTTTTTAATTTGGTTTTAAAGAATTACAACTACAGTCAGGGGGTAAATTGAATAAACAAACAAACAAAACAAAAAAGACAAATAAACCGTGACAAACTTAAAGGTTAAATAAAAATATGAAAATGTTTACAAATAGAGACATTTACATCTTTCTTATTTTTTAAACATGGCATTGTATTAAGGTATTGTTGAACTTCTGATCATAAAATTGAAAACAAAGGCTTATTTCCCCCAAATTTACATTAATGAATACTAAATTTAGCTAAAAGAAGTAGCAGATTAGGTAATATAAGATTTGTCATAGAAAAAACGAAATAAAACTATTTTAAAGCACAGTTGAAAGCTGGGCGTGATGTGAGCCTTAATAAAAGAAGAGAAATTTGACCAAACACAAAATGAACGAGGACAACTCAAAAGACAACAATGTTTTTTATTATCACGTATTACGTAATGATGAAGTGATTTGGCGTGCCTCGCGCTCAGTGTTTATGCGTGACGTCACGGCATGCTCTCGACGCCCCTCCCCTCGCGTCCTCTCTGTGTTGTTTCCGCATAATTAGAGGAATCTCCGCCCAACCCGATTCCAGCTTGGCTGCGTTGTTTGGGGACAGTCCGAAGATGGCGACGGCCCAGCTGTATTGCGTCTGCCGGCAGCCATACGATGTGAGCCGGTTTATGATAGAATGCGATATTTGCAAGGACTGGTTTCACGGCAGGTAAGGAATGCAACCGTTTCTTCGTCATATGTTGTGTCAGAAAGGCAACAAAAACACCCGCGTATGAAATCCAATGGCACTTCGGATGTCAGTAAGCCGCGCGTTGAGCTCGCTCGCTCGCACTGAGACGATTTCACGCTCTGCTTTGTCAATATTTCCAGGCGTTAATCGCACCCGTTGCCATTTTCATAATGTAAACACTCGCGTGGCGCGTCTGTTAATTCTTTCCTAGCTTCGTTGTTGTTTTGCAGTAACATTTGACTGTTTTTCCATGGCTTCAGCGATCAGAGCAGCGAAAATGGGTTCACGTAGGGTTTTCTCAGTAGCTTTGTGGCTAGGATTTCAGAGCATCAGCTGACATATACATCTCATGTAGTTTTTTTGTCACTTAAGGAAATAAATGACAGCATTGGCATGGATGTTGAAGTCACGTGAGATTGTGTGGTGTCAGACCAGACGCCAAGTGAAGGTTATTAATATTGCACATTTAACTGCAGTTGGGTTCTGTGCATGTCAAAAAGTAAACTATTAGAATGTGATATAAGATGAGATGTAACAAATCAGTAAAATAACATGCAGTAATAATGAAAAAAGAAAACGGCTAGAAAAGGAATAGCCTATGAGTTAAAGCATGATCGAGTGGTGCTGAAACTTGTGAAGTGAACTCGTGCATGATATTTTCCTCTTGATTAGGATTTTGTTTGTTATTGTGGGGAAAAAATATTATAAACAGTACAAAACTTAGTTTCTATCATAGAGTATGATAAAACGAGCATTTTAATAGTTTTACATTGTTTGAAATTCACTTTCACCATAATATGATATTTTTGGTGACTTGGGATTGCTTTATGTTTTATGCAGCCTATATTGGGACTTTTATTGCTCTTAGCTCGTAAATTAAATGTATTTGACATCAAGGTTGTTTCTTTGTTGGGGTTTCTGCAGCAGTCAGTCTGTGAAGCGTGAAAAAAACGTGGGGGGTTTCGATGAAAAGTTACACGGGGAATGGGGGGGGGGTATAACTAAACAAAGACGTGTGGTTGAGTTTACGAGATCAGACCCTTGCCTATTTCTCTCGTTAAGTGCCTTAAATATGCATTACAGATTGCTTGGAAAGTAGCTTCCAATTTTGGGGGTGGCTAGGTTTAATGGCAGTATTAAATGTAAAAGGGAAAGACACGCTTGTAAAGGAGCGCAGCCCCATAAGGTTTCTGTGATTGTTTGGTCTTTTTGATTGACAGCAGGGGTCGGGCATTTAAATCCCCCAGTTATACAAATATGGGCATATGGTTCCGCCTCTTAAAGGGACAGGTACCGTTTGACGTGTACAGCGTGGAGATGAAGCTGTGAGAAATGCTCAGGATGAAAACAAAAACGCAAATGCAAGAACGTCGTGGTGCTTGTTTATAAGTGTGATATATGTCCGGCACATTTGTTTTTAGTTTACTTGTAAATCTTTACACTAGCGGTCAAAAGTTTGGAATAAAGTGTTTAAATGTTTGTGAAAGTCTCTTCTGCTTACCAAGACTGTATTTATTTAATCAAAATACAACAAAAACACTAATATTGTGACTACTATTAGAGTTTAAAATAACTGTTTTCTGTGTTGATATATTTGTGATTTATTCATGTGATGCAAATCTGAATTTTCAGCATCATTACTCTTCAGTGTTAGCCTACATGATCCTTCAGAATTTGAATATGCTGATTTTGTGCTCAAGAAACATTTGTTATTATGAGTGTTGAAAATAGTTTTTGCTGCATAATATTTTTGTGGAAAATGTAATAAACTACCATTTAAAAATTTTGGGTAAGAAAAAAAAAATCAGCAAGAATGCATTAAATTGATCAAAATTTTGGATAAAGGTGTGCGTTTTCCGCCCAAATATTAAACAACAAAAAATATTTTCAACATAGATTATTATAGGAACTATTATTAACAATTCAGCACCAATAATAATTGATGATAATTGAACACCAAATCAGCGTATTAATGACTTCTGAAGGATCATGTGACACTAAAGACTGGAGTGATGGTGCTGACAATTCAGCTTTGCTATTGCAGGGATAAAATGCATTATAAAATAATACATATTAAAATAGAAAGCGCTTGAAGTTGGGCTGCATTTGTATTCTTAATGCAGGTTTGAATTCAGTTTCATAATACCAGCATTTCAAAGGCCAATCATAAACCGATCACAACCCAAATTTCCCACCCTTATTATAGAATATAAATATTTACCATGGTTTTCAAGCATACTTGCATTATTAGGCCTCTGCATTTAAATTGCATGAGATGTTTAGTTTTGCCAAGGGGCTTCTGTATCTCTGTATCACAACATTGTGGTGCCCACTGGCACTGTTGATAACACGGGATAATCATATTTGTGGGGTGCGTGGTTGATGTGTTTTGTTCTGATACTCAAAGGTTCAGTGTGTCACCGCTGCCTGCCACCAATGGGATTAAGCTGTCTTGCCGGTTGCCCGGGCCTGGCTGTTATCTGGCTCCGTGCACAGCCTGGTTTGGGAGGCAGGATCCGCTGGGGGCGAAGGCCTTCGATAATTACAAAACTCCTGATATTCGTGCCTGATAGTGACAAGATGTACAGTTTCAATCTTGCAAAAAAAACAGCCCATATGTGCCTTACCTACCAGGTGCAGGCCAGTTTTTCAAGCTTCACAGTGACCTTGGAATGTTACCTAATGACTTGTTTAAATGGTTAGTTTATCCTAAGCAAATCCTCCTAAACCAGTTCGGAGGTCTGAGAATCAGTGCGTCTCTGTCTTTTGAATAATGTGTGTATTTGCATGCTTGATGCACGTGCGTGGGTGTGCTTGTGTGTTTGTAGGAGGAGAAAGATTGATGAAGGCCCCACTGCCCAGAGGCAAGTTCAAAGCCCCATTCATCAACGTCCCTCTGAGGTTGAAAACACTGAGGGGAGATAGATGACTTCTGTCTTGTCAGCCTAGGTTTTTAGTAGGATTGGCCCGGTCGAAAAGTCACCCCTGTTTTTGTACGTGACATTAGGGATTCTTAATGATGACAAGTGCTGCTTCACTAGAATATTAATTGGGATAAAATAAAATCGCATGTGTTTTCTGAAAGAAAATGATTTGTATACAGTTACTAAGTTATAAAATATCTAACATGAATATAAATTAGGGCTGTCAAACGATTAATCGCGATTAATCGCATCCAAAATAAAAGTTTGTTTTTACATAATATATGTGTGTGTACGGTGTATAATTATTTTCTATATATAAATACACACACATGCATGTATATATTTAAGAAATATTTGCATGTATATACTGTGTATATATATTTATATTATATATCATTTATATTATATATACATATTTTATATATAAATAACACATTTTTCTTAAATATATACATGCATGTGTGTGTATTTATATATAGAAAATAATTATACACCGTACACACACATATATTAAGTAAAAACAAACTTTTATTTTGGATGCGATTAATCGTTTGACAGCCCTAATATAAATGCATGATTCTAAACTCCATATCGGTTTTCCATAGTCTTCGGTAACAATATTATTTGAGCCGTTTGTCAGATGGATTTTTCACTGGACGGTTATGATTAACGGCCTTAAGTTGGCAACCTATTGATTTCATGACCATTATCCACTTTATGAATAGACTGGATGATCTCACTGGTCATCTGTCACATTTGCCATAACTAATACGGGCTGTTTCAGTATTTCAATGAATTGAAAAGGGAAAATAGTTAGAGCTGTGGGAATGTCGCCTCAAACCACAGGTCTGGTTTCACTCATCACAAAATACTAGACTCTTTTGAATATCATAAGACATTCCAGTTTGATTATATTCATCTTTATGTGACATCATTGATTCAAAATGTACTATTATTTTACTATTTATTTGTTTTATTGGTGTAGTGAAATGAATAATTAGCAATGAACAACTATAAATCTGTTCTGCATGTTGGATAGTGGAAACTTGAAAGTAATTCATATTAAAAAACAATACAGAACCGTTCAAAAGTTTGTGGTCGATTAATATTTCTTAAAAATGTTTATGCTCACCAAGGCTAGATTTATTTGATCAGAAATACACTGAAAACTATTATATTGTGAAATATTATTATTAGGGCTGTCAAACGATTAATCGCGATTAATCACATCCAAAATAAAAGTTTGTGTTTACATAATATGTGTTTGTATGGAGTATAATTATTTTCTATAGATATATACACACAAATGCATATATATTTAAGAAAAATGTGTTATTTTATATATAAAATATGTATATATAATATAAATATATATACACAGTATATACATGCAAATATTTCTTAAATATATACATGCATGTGTGTGTATTTATATATAGAAAATAATTATACACCGTACACACACATATATTATGTAAAAACAAACTTTTATTAATTGTTTGACAGCCCTAATTATTATATGTCGAATTGTTACAATGTTTTCTATTTTAATATCTTTTCAAATGTAATTTATTCCTGAGATGCTAAAGCTGAATTTTCAGCATCATTACTCCAGTCTTCAGTGTCACATGATCCTTCAGAAATCATTCTAATATGCTGATGTGGTGTTTTGTGTTTCAGAATTTTAGTAAGTTCAACACAACAGAATTTATTTGAAATAGAAATCTTTAGTCTTTACTGTCAATGGTGCACATAAATTTAACGTGTCCTTGCGGAATAAACTATTAAGTTAACTAAGTTAAGTTAACAGTTTAAACTGGAAGGCTCTATGCTATTTTTAATGGCAGTTGCAGTCTTGTTTATGTTTTGATCTCCAAACAAAGGTGAGAGTTTGCAGCACAGTTGCGTCTGGAGGAAGTGCCCTGCTCTTGTTGGGGTTATGGTCTTGGCCAGGCTTGTGGGTTTGAAGCAGTAAAGCCTAGTTTCCTATGCTAAATGCTGCTTCCTGTGCTCATTACTCTCAGGGGCTTGCCTGCGTTTAAAACAGACAGTCAGTTTCTTCACAAAGAGACATAAAGTAAGAGAGGGAAAGGCTTTAGTTTATCTTTCTTTGCCCTCATTTCGTGTTATGTTTCCTGCTGCTTCACTGTCTGTTAGCTGAGCTTTTTTTTTGCACACAGTTTCCTCCCCGACTTCCCTCAGCCTGGCTTAATTTAGCAAATAAGTGCAGCCACACATCAAAACGGTGTTCTTTGCAGTGAAGATCTGCTTTGCTAACACACAGGGTGTAGGTTCACCTCACAATCCTGCTCAGCCACTTTATCTTACTGTTCTATCATTATGCCCTGAAGCAAAGCACTTAACCCTAGTTTATTCCAGGGAGTCTTTGCAATTAGAGTGTTGTAGGTCGCACAGGATGAAAAGTGTCTGCTAAATGACGAGTAACTTAAGATTGGGACTGATGGATGCGGGAGTTCATTGTCAGGTTCTGCTTTGACACCCAACTCGGAAACCCTACACTTCCACATCATAATTAGGGACTCTATCAATTAAAGTCAAGTGAATGAGCTCATTTTGACTTGTTTACCCAGCCGCATGTCGTTCCAAACTTGTACGACCTTTTGTTTCTTCCGTAGAATACAAAAGGAGATGTTTAGCATCTCGCGCTCATAAAGGAGTGGTCAATCCTTTATGATAGCTTTGGTGACGAAAAGACCAAAATGTATGTTGTTCACTTTTATTGTATAGAAAAATCTCAGATATTATGCTTTAAAGGGTTAGTTGACCCAAAAATGAAAATTCTGTCAGTAATTACCCACCCTCATGTTGTTCCAACCCCGTAAGACTTTCGTTTATCTTCGTAACACAAATTAAGATATTTTTGATTAAATCTGAGAGCTGATCACTCCTCCATAGGCTTCTAAGTGATTGAAACTTGCTGGCCCAGAAAAGTTATTAAAGAGATCGTTAATATAGTCCAAGTGACTACAGTGGCTCAATCTTAAGTTTATCAAGCGACGAGAATACTTTTTGTGCGCAAAAACAAACAAAAATAACGACTTTATTCTACTTTTCATTTCCTTCTCTCTGGGCCTCGCATCACACACATGACAAGCGTCGACCAATAGTGAGCCTACGTGGTGACGTGCAACACAGACGCGCTACGCAAAAACACTACGTAAACTAACTCGAGGCTCAGAGAGAAGGAAATGAATAGTAGAATAAAGTCGTTATTTTTGTTTGTTTTTGCGCACAAAAAGTATTCTCGTCGCTTGATAAACTTAAGATTGAGCCACTGGAGTCACTTGGACTATATTAACGATCTCTTTAATAACTTTTCTGGGCCAGCAAGTTTCAATCACTTAGAAGCCTATGGAGGAGTGATCAGCTCTCAGATTTAATCAAAAATATCTTAATTTGTGTTCCGAAGATGAACGAAGGTCTTACGGGGTTGGAACAACATGAGGGTGAGTAATTACTGACAGAATTTTCATTTTTGGGTGAACTAACCCTTTAAGTTGCAGTTGTGATCCAAAGGAGAAAGGAAATCAACAAAAATGAGGGTGTGTGAAAGATCACTGAATGAGAAGGAAATTAGACTAGAAATATCTAGATGGAAATTTAATTTAATTTATTCTAAATTGTATCTATTCTTTCTTCACTCTTGCTTCTGTGGAACACAAAAGAAGATCTTTTTTTCAATGGGCTCCAATGTGGTTTGGTTCCCAATGTCTTTCAAAATAACTTATTTTGTGTTGTTCAGAAGAAAGAAAGTCATTCTGGTTTGGAACAGCATGAGGGTGAGTAAATTATGACAAAATGTTCATTTTTGGGTGGACTATCCCTTTAAGAAGCATTAAGTGGAAAACTCTGAATGGTTAAATTCATTGATTCCCATCCCTAATTCCTTAGTAGCACAAATCAAGAACAGTTGTGATGGACTGAATAGACATATTCCTTGAAATTCTCCACATTTTCATGCATGCTTTAGTAAGCAAGGAGGCCTCAGGCTCAAACCATAGTACAAAGTGGGATTCTGAGAGCGTAATGGGATCTATGGCTTACATACTGTGAATTCTGCCTGTGAACTTGCCATCACCATGGAGACTCTTTTCATCTGCTTGCAGTCTAGGTGAACGATTGGTTAAGCCTTCAGGAGATCTCATTGGTTGTGTTGGGTTTATGCACTTATGATGACTCCTTCAAAGGAGCCTTCAAGTATCTTCCATCGTTCTTCTACTAAATCCCTTGCTAGGATCTACATTAGTCCTGACAAGCCACAAGAAACCAGTCCTCACCCATTATCTCAGGAACCATCAGAAATGTATTGCACTCTCATTGGGGGCCCATGGGTACTTCTCTAAAAACGTGGCATTGAGAAAAATGGCCACATCCTTTTTTTGTTTGCCTAGACTTGTTCCATCTCCTGACTTCCACTGAGTAATGACTATCTCCATTCAGGCTAAATGGCAGGTCAAAAGAGCTCAGTGAGGAACGTCTGTTGTCTGAACGTTCTTCAACCGTGGCTGCTCAGTGAGCTCTCATGTCCAAATCCCGACATCTTTTTAGGGCTTAAAGGCTATTCCTTCCAGACACGGACAACCAGATTTATGATATTGATGGAATGGAGCCCAGAGTCTTGTTTGTGTTGTAATTTCTCCAGTCAATAAGCTTTTAGTCAAAGGATCATCCAGTATGGCCATCTAGAACATTATCCCAATGTTAATGTTGTTTTTGTTGTGACATGCGTCCTATTTAGACAAAAGATTTGGACAGATGCAGTGACATTCTATTTCCCGTGAGGATCTCCCCCCCCCCCCCCCCCCACTCCTCACAAAACAACATGCAATACCAGTGCAACAGCGTAAGCCTTGGCAATGAGTAAATGCAATAGCCTGGTAAGATTTAAATGAATAAAATAGCACTGAAACAAACAAGTCCAATACTGCATCTCTCATACTTTAATGCTATTATCATATTTCACACTAAGCCACCCACCGGAGGATGAAAAGTGCGCGGTTTAGCAAGTCTCACGAGGCTTTGTGGAATTTGTTTGTGGCGATATTATGGTTGTTGGCTTGCTCATCTGTGTTAACAGGGAAACTCTAATAGTGGAACACAAAGCTGAATGATGGATTTATTCTCAGATATTTCCAAACCAGAATTAAAGGAAAGAAAAAACGTATTAGCTTCATGGCAAGCTGCCATCTAGGACATCATATTTGACTGATTTGGCATGCAAATAATGCAATATGCACACAAATATTGGGTAAAATAGTACATTTATTTTTATTGAATGAATTTTAAATATTTAAATATAAACGTTTCTCTTGTCTTGTCTGCCATATTTTTATTTATTTGAGCTTTTTCTGCTGGTCCCCTTTTCAAATATGTTTCTATGTGGGTGAGTGCAATTTAGAAAATTTTTGAAACTACATATATGGTAAACTATATTAATAAATGCCATAAAACTAGTCAATTGTTAGTTCATGATACCTAATTTAATAATTAATGGTAATGAATTTGAACTGTTGTAAAGTGTTACTTTTTGTTTATGCATATGTTGATTCATATTTATATATAAATGAACAACAAGTATTGATTAAAAACATCAAGACTTCAAAAAAACAATAGCACATACTCTGTCATATACTCATTATTTTTTTACTTATTTCAAAATGCTTTTAAGTAATCAATTACTTGTTTTTATGCGAGTATTTGACAGCAACACTCAATTATTTCATCATTTAACTCGCATAGCAGAAACTTGCCAATAATATTGCACTTCATATTTTCTTTGGCTGTTGCATCATGCTCTCTTTCTGCCTGAATCTTCTTGTTACGCTAGCAACCCACCAGTCTCTTGTGATGTAAGCTCTCTTGTGGCCTGAACTCATTCAGATTCAGAACTCAAGCAGTCTTTTTTTTTTCTCTCTCTCTCCCAGTGCTGTTCTTTTCTCCCATCTTGCTTGGCAACAGATGAATGTTTTAGAATCTGTTATCGTGGCTCAAAAACTCCTGAGTCAAATCTGTTTTAGTGACACAGTGTTCTTCACCACATATTATTCAGATAGAGTAGGAGTCAACCTTTCTCACGGATTTGAGGAGAGAGCCAGTGTGTTGTCCAACAGTAGGTCAAGAACTGAGGCGGTGTGATGTAATGATCTCCATGAGTCACTTCCTGCATGTCCTTTTTGGTTGTCTCATCTCAATCACAAGTGTGAGAGTCTGAAGGAAACCGAGGGAAGGAAAGTTGTTGGCTGGCATTTGCAGTGGCAGCTAGCTTTTTGTTTGTCCTGGCTCCTTTGAGGAAAAAACGCATGTAGATGTTGACGTGGTGCACTCGCTTCCGACAGATCCTTCATTTTCATTTTATAAAACGTCCCCTCATGCCACTCCAAACTAAGCTGGTGAGCATCCTGTTCGGTTAATCCAAATGCTATTGGTACTTTCATGTAATCGAACGTGATCCAGACGTGCAAATGGGATTCAGTAGCTTTTTGTGTAATGTAAACATTCTTCCAAATGTCTTTTTCTATTCCGCAGGGAAAAAAAAAAAAGATATTTTATATTATATTTTCTACAGATTTGAAACGACATGAGGGTGACTAGGCTAAATTATGTCAGATTTTTTATTTTGTTTTATTACATTTACTCAAGACCTATTTACTCAAATAAACCTATTTAAAAAAACAGAACACAATCATTAGAATAAATGATGCTTTTTTTATTTTATTGTATGACCAACATATTGCTGCAACAGCCGCCAAACAAAGCTAAAGAAGTGTCACATTTCACTTAAACAGTACACATTTGTTTACATTCCCTAAAATAAGGAACATGTATACAATAAACACTAAGCCAGAAATCATATTGTGCTAGAAGCGTAGAGGATTTCACTAATAAGTTTCTTGAACAACAATCATCTGACCCAATTCCTTCACCACTTTAAATGATACATGAATCATTTGAAACTAAAAAGCACTGAAAACATGTCATGTTTTAATAGGACTGTAACTTTGTTTTGTCTGGCAGCTAATGTTGTTAATAATGTGAGAAAAAAACAATAAAACCCAAATTTTCCCAGTAGGAAGGCTAATTTCAATCTTTTGATGTGGACACCACCATTGCCACTCAAATGCCACTGTTTCCCACACTGGTTTCCAACATAAACATACTCCCCTCCCCCGTTCACCTCATGTCTCGTGCCCTGGAGCCCAACCAAATGTAACCTCAGATCTGGAGCTCTGGTTTAGCCGGGCTTGACTGGGGTTAAACATAATCGACCGTAGATGACCCAGTCTGGTGTTACTCTCCGGTCACTGCAGAATCTGTTAAATCTTTGGGATTCATCGAGGTTGCTAATCAAGGCTACTAGGTTTGTTTTAAAAGCCATGGTGCACCACATGCAGATTGTTTGTTATATTGCAGTGTCAGACTTTTTCAGGTTACTTCCAGCTAGTCTAGCGTTCTCCACGTGAAGCCCTCATTGTTTGGAGCACTTCACTCTGGGTAACGTAACACTCAAACCAAGGAGTTGGCGAAATTGCTTTCTTTGGCAACATCGAGCAAAACCTGAGCCAGAGAAGTGTGCAAGGCCTTATTACCTGCCTGGCTAATGAATCTCCACACGATGCCAAGAGCTAGCTTGTCAAATGACTTCCTGTGAAACAACATGCCTTTAAGCTAATTGGAGTGTGCGGCTGGAAGTGGAAAAATTAAGAAGTGGGGCAAAGGGGTTTTGAGCGATAAGATGCTTGTTGGCAAAGCTACCGAGCACATGTTTAATAAGCTCCATCTGCAAGTGCAAGACAGTTTGCATATTGTTATATAGCAAGAGTGGCATACAAGATCCTGTGCTCCTTCCTCAAAGTAATTCCACTGGCTAAGACTGGGTAATCATTGCGTTATTAGAAATCAATCTAATATGCTTAAAAACAATTTTTATTTTTTACATTTTTTTAAAGCCAAAAATGGTTAAATTATCCATTTCGATTTCTGCATTAGCACTAGCTGGCAAGAACAGCTTTTTTTTATTAGCTAGACAAAATAATGTACTACATGTCTTCATTTGTATTAATTGTATTTACCATTAGAAGCGCGATATACACTGAAAAGTTTGGGGCAGTAAGATTTATTTTTTAAAAGAGATATTATATTCTTATATACTATTATAAATATTTATATTGTTATTTTATATTGTAACAAAATATTTCTATTTCAAATTAATTCTGTTTATTTGAACTTTCTATTTTTCAAAGAATCCTGAGCAAAATGTATCATGGTTTCCATAAAAATATTAAGCAGCACAACTGTATTCAACATTGATAATGAGAAAATTCTTTCTTGGGCACCAAATTAGCCTATTAGAATGATTTCTGAATGATCATGTGACACTGAAGACTGGAGTAATGATGCTGAAAATTCAGCTTTACCATTAACAAATCACAAATATAATAATAAAAATAGAAAACAGTTCTTTTAAATTGTAATAGTATTTCACAATATCAGTGCTTTTGTTGTATGTTGATCAAATTAACACAGCCTTAAAAAAAATCTTACTGACTCCAAACTTTTGAATAGACTATGGCTGCATATTAACTTTGGCTTAACTTGCATCAAGGATTCATTAGTCATTGATTGCACATACAGTATCCCCAGAAAACAATTTTGTGCATTCAAAGAATTAATTTGTTTATGTTTGTTTTCTTGCAGCTGTGTTGAGGTAGAAGAGCACCATGCTGTGGACATTGACGTTTACCACTGTCCCAACTGTGACGTCCACCACGGACACTCCCTGAGTATGTATCCACTTTTTTTGACTGTTAGACCCTATTGGTTCACCCTTACCAGTAAATTGAAATTAAGATCCTCAGATTTTTCATTTTTGTGTTTGGAATATGTTACCAACCTAATTATCTGATGAAGACATAAACTGGTTTAAGAGGATGCTGTTCATGTCTGGTCACTGTGATCAACAAGCATGTTATGGCATTGTGGTAGTATAGTAATGACTGCGATTATTGTTCCGAGGCCAGACGTATTGAGTTCTCTCTGCCTGATTTTACAGTGAAGAAGCGGAGCAACTGGCACAGACACGACTACACTGAGCCAGATGACGGCAGTAAGCCAGTGCAGGCTGGCACCTCTGTGTTTGTGCGGGAGCTGCAGGCCAGGACCTTCCCTAGGTATGTGTGCCAATTGTGGGACGCCAACACAGTCACGACAAAGCACTCCAGCGCTTGGTGCCACCCATGATGCCACACGATTCACATGGGCACAGCCAATGCACTTCTTTGAAGACCTCTCATTGTGGCAGTGGCCTGAAAAGTTTTATTGTAGATTACAAGTCAGTACTTCAGCTAAAGTAATAGTTTTCCCCCCAAAAAAGGATATTTTAAAGACTGTACTGGTCGCCCTTTTCCATATAATTTAATGACAAGCTTCACTAAGGTTGCAAAAGCACTATAAAATCACACTACTGTTCAAAACTCTCTTATGCTCACCATGGCTGCATTTATTTGATTAAAAATACAGTAAAAACAATAATATCGTGAAATAATATTACAATTTTAAATGTCCACTTTAATGTATTTAAAAATGTCATTTTATCCTTCAGTGTCACATGATCCTTCGGAAACCATTTTAATATGCTGATTTGCTGATCAATAAAAATGTATTATTATTATCAATGTTTAAAACAGTTGAAAACCATGATGATTTTTTTTTTATTTTTTTTATGTATAACAAGTTCAAAAGAACAGCTTTTATTTGAAAGGGAAATCTTTTGTAACATTATAAATTCCTTTACTGTCACTTTTGATCAATTTAATGCTTTCTTGCATAATAAAATGATCAATTTCTTTAAAAAACTAAATCTTACTGGCCCCAAACTTTTAACTGTCTATATTCCAAGTCTTTCCACAACTTTTTGTAAGAAACAGACCAGCATTTATTTTTTTCCAGTCATTATTCAGTCACAAGCTTTGCATCTATGGAGTTGTAAACCACTGCAATTGAATAATTGAGTCAGTAACTTAAATCAGTTTTTAGACCTTTTCATATAGACCAAATCGTTTTATTCATGACATTTATTGGACATTCATACTTCTCTCATGAACAGCTTTAGCATATTCAAGATTTTCAGTGAACAACTGTTTCAGTTTTTGTCTGAATAGTTTATACTTCATGTTACTCGCGCTCTTTAATCAGTAATTATCCTGTTTTATTCTGCAGTGGAGATGAGATCTTGCAGCAAATGCAGGGCGGTCAGGTCACCCAGAGGTATCTGGAGAGACATGGCTTCCGCTATCCCATCGTTGTAACCAAAATGGAAGGGCTTGGTCTCCAATTACCTCCGCCGGATTTCTCCGTCAAGGATGTAGAACGCTACGTTGGTAAGGAGGGCGATGAGTTACTATCATCCTCTTCACGCTTTTTCTTCCACATTTAGCCATTGTGCTCCACATCATAGCACTGAGCAGCAGCGCTTCATGGGTTTAAATATTAATTCCATTAAGAGTTGTCTTCATGTAATGGAGTTGCATTACAGTCCATCCACTGCGGGGATCAGATGTTAATCTTAGGTGAGTCAAATGGGTCTAACCTTTTAGCAAACATTAATCAACCCATAATGAAGTAATTGTGTAGATAAAAGTGGTGTACCTTACACCAGCCTAGAAGGCCTCATCTCATTGAGAGTCTGGTCTTTATAGTGTCCGATTACACAGTCGCTATATCTTTCCCACTGAGCTTTGTCCGTAAAGTTTAGGTTACAGCTCACTCCTCTACCTCTCACATTTGTGATAACATATTGTTATCATGATACACACAGCGATCAGCTGCTCCATTTGGGTCCTGGAGGGGTGCCTGTGGCCCACTGGGAATGAAAGTGTGATTATATTGCACTTACTGTAAGGCTACTGCCACACCTTCTGGTGTCTGTCGGGCCACTGCTAATGTTATAGCCCTTTACCAGCCTGCTAAGTTTCTTTTCCACAGATCTTCAGATGTTCGCCTCATTTACTTCCAGTTCACACTGAAGAATATGATTTGTAGTGTGTTGTGACCCAACAAATTTGGTCCAGATGACCGTCGATAGGTGCGACACGTTAACGTTTTCATTTGAAAACTAGAACCAATAATACATTTTGGTAATTAAATTAAGGTAATTTAACTTTTTATGCTGTTCGGGGTGCTGTGTACTCAGGTGATCTATTAAACCGTAGTTTTTTGGTAACCAGCTGGACAAATTTGACATATTGCTACTCTAGCATCATTTTTGGTCATGGCGAAGTGCGTCCACTTTGCTGACTTCTTGGCGGCATTCAAAAGCTAAAAATTGCTGCCTTCGGAGGATGCATTCTAAGGAAGGAAGGCATCAAGGCACATCCGAATCCAATGTTAGCCTCACTTCCTGTCGTTTTTGAAGGCAGCATAGATGTATCCTTTGCTGCCTATGATATCCCTCAATCCTGTGTGACAGTTGAGCTATAAATATAAATATGGCATCTTAAAGTTGTGGTTGGTGGTCAGTTTGTGCGTAAATGTATGTTTTTGACTTTTAATGTTATTTCTAGCCAAAGCCCGCTCTATTCTAGATCATTAAACCGTTCCAATGCCTTAGAAGTCTGTCTAAAATCTGTTTCGTGAGGTGCCTTCATGCGGCGCCTTCGTGCGCAAACGCTGCCTGCAAAATCATTGCCTGATAAGACTGCAAGGCAAGAAGGCAGCAGCCTGAGCTTGGTTGGGCGCACAAAATAACAGTTCACCGGATTAAGTGCTAATTTTAATGTTTCACTCAATGATTTCAGCCCTTCAAAATTATCACTAATATTGCTGTGTATATATATAAAAAGAACACTTCCCATTCTTTTATAGTCTATGTGCAAGAGATTGTGATATGCTTTTTAGCATTCGTAGCATAAAGCTAAAAATGTTCAATTTGAGAAGTGTGAGAAAATCTGTAGACTGATGCTATGCCAGCCAAAAATCTATGTATATAGTTGAATTGCTTGATGAATGTTCAAGTTAACTGCAGTGACGTTATGTCTGGGGCAATGCACTAAAAGCTCTAGCTTTTGTCTTTAATGCACTTTTGACAGGATAGCTGCCCAGATAATTCAGTTACTTCAGTGGGCAGCTTGCTTGCATGGCTTCCTAGCCAGCGAAATCGAACATTGTGGGTTTTTCCCCCTTTGCCATTTGCTTGTAATGAAGAACCGCACTCTACGCCTGCTTTTGTGAAAGCCGCTTTTGTCCCACACTGCTTTGGGTACATTTTATGTCTCCATAACTATAAAAATGTTTGTTGTTACTGGTTAAAAGGAGTAATTAATGGCATAAATGTTTTAAATTATGCACATATAAACACACATTACTGTCTTGTCGCTCGGAGTGCCTGTAATATTGTTTTTAATCTAACCCATATTTGTTGTTAGCACCATTGTGGATTTGGAACCATAAAGGATCCAATAGACATTTTTATTGGCAGTGTTTGCAAGTCATGATCCCAGAACAGCAGTAAAGGATCTCTTCATGGTCTACTTTGTAGGATGAGTTTCCTTCTGGCTTGGTACACTAGGGTGCCGTTTGTGTACACAAGCACCAGCTGTCCTGCTCAGTGTTTGAGGTTTTTCCCAGCAGCTTTCTGGTTGGTTTTGATGTTCTGCCTGCCATTTGTCTTTCTCACAGTTATAAACATCAGCTGATTTCTTGTTAAGAAACATCAAATAAGATCTTTCATTGTAGCTTCGGTGGAGAGATGGCCTTATGTAAGGACAATGGGAAACTTTTTAGTACCAAGAGTCTGGTCATTTGACATGATGGTCATTTGAAATATGATTTATGGCCATTTAATGATGTTGATTATTGCAATTTATCCCTGTTGAGTTTGTTTAGGTAATGATATTTGTTGTAGTAGTCTGTTCCTTTGATGCCCACTCATGCACATCACTCAATTTGCTCCCTTTGCTTATAGGAGGTGACAAAGTGATTGATGTCATCGATGTGGCCAGGCAAGCGGACAGCAAGATGAAACTGAGCGCCTTTGTGAAGTATTACTACAGCCCTCAGCGGCCGAAAGTCCTGAACGTCATCAGTCTGGAGTTTTCAGACACCAAGTTAGTATTGTTTGAAAGCGACTAATTTGCAATTACTGACAGATAACACAAAGGTGCCTTTTTTGAGTGCAGGAAAAAAACACACATTTTGATGACAACTTGAATGTCTTGCACTCAGGATGTCCGAGCTGGTGGTGGTCCCCGATATCGCTCAGAAGATGTCTTGGGTGGAGAACTACTGGCCTGATGATTCTTACTTTCCCAAGCCGTTTGTGCAGAAGTACTGTTTGATGGGTGTGAGGGAAAGCTATACCGACTTCCATATTGATTTTGGAGGCACATCTGTGTGGTACCACGTCCTGTGGGTAAGTTTGCATCACAAACCTTTGATCTTTCAATTCATTAGAGATTCCTGAAAAAATAAATATATCACAGGTTCCACCAAATGAATGTTTCTTGAACAGTAAATCAGCACATTAGAATGATTTCTGAAGGATCATGTAACTGAAGACTAGAGTAATACACAATTACTCTTTTTACTGTATTTTTGATCAAATAAATGCAGCCTTGTTGCACATAAGAGACCTCTTTCAAAAACTAAAAATCTTACTGACCACAAACTTTTTAAAGATTTTTCAAAAACAAATTTGCTGAATTATATGACGACAACTAAAATGAGTGATGATCAATGACTTATTAATTGCCTTACCTGTAGGGGGAGAAGATCTTTTACTTGATAAAGCCGACCCCGGCCAACCTTGCACTATACGAGGAGTGGAGCTCATCCCCGAACCAGAGCGAAGTGTTCTTTGGGGAGAAAGTGGACAAGTGCTACAAGTGTGTGGTGCGGCAGGGAACAACACTTCTTGTTCCAACGGGTTAGCATTATGATTTCTTTTTGGGCACATCAGTTTTATTTATTTATTTATTTTATTTTTATGATGCTATTCAAATAAAATACAATAGCATAATTGAAATTATTATTTTTTTGCTGAGGTTCCACAATAAATTATATTATACTATAGTAACTTTGAAGTGTATGAATTTTTTTATTTTTTATTATTATAATTAGGTCATCCTAAGGTACTTTAAAGGGGACCTATTATGCCCCTTTTTTACAAGATGTAATATAGGTCTCTGCTGTCCCAGAATGTGTCTGTGAAGTTTCAGTTCAAAATACAGAACAGATCATTCATTCTAGCATGTCCAATTTGCCCCTATTTGGGTGTGAGCAAAAGCACGCCGTTTTCATGTGTGTACCTTTAAAGGAGTAGTTCACTTTAAGATGAAAATTACCCTATGATTTACTCACCCTCAAGCCATCCTAGGTGTATATGACTTTCTTCTTTCAGACGAATACAATCGGAGATATATTAATAAACACCCTGACGCTTCTGAGCTTTAGAATTGCAGTGAATTGCAACCAACAGATTGAAGCTCAAAGTGCATCCATCGATCGTAAAGGAACTCCACACTGCTCCGGGGGATTAATAAAGGCCTTCTGAAGCAAAGCGATGAATTTGTGTAAGAAAAATATTCATATTTCTAACTTTATTAAGTAAAATAACTAGTTTCCGGCCAGACGAACATACAGATTTGACTTAAGTGTAAAGCGCAACTTATGTGAGTAATGCGACGTACTGCTGATATTTACTCTACGCCATGACGCACTTCGTTACTTCTGACTTCATAAGTAGTCCGCAAGTAGACTGCATTTGGCCGGAAGCTAGAATTTTACTTTGTAACGTGTTAAATATGAATATTTTTCTTACACAAACTCATCGCTTTGCTTCAGAAGGCCTTTATTAACCCCCCGGAGCCATGTGGAGTTTGTTTATGATGGATGGATGCACTTTTCTGAGCTTCATATTGATGGTTGAAATCCACTGCCATTATAAAGCTTGGAAGAGCCAGGACATTTATTAATATAACTCCGATTGTATTCGTCTGAAAGACGAAAGTCATATACAACTAGGATGGCTTGAGGGTGAGTAAATCATGGGGTAATTTTCATTTTAAAGTGAGCTACTCCTTTAAATCCAAAAAAGCTGATCCTCCCCACCCCTTTTCCAGAAGAGGGCAGAGCCTTTACATATCATGCTTCAGATACTCTGCAACAAACAAAACTGGGGAATCTCACGCAGCTAAATTGTCAGTAGCGGTGTTCAGCCTTATGAACCGGAGTCGGACACAGATGAAGAGACTCTGGAAGAAGTTTCAACGTTTCTGAATGGTTAATTATTTATTTTATGTAGTTGTTGTGGAGTTAGCTTTATTCAACTTATCGATTAGCATCTTCTGACATGATCATCTATAAATTGTTGTACAGGTGCTCATGTGGAAACTGTAGTAGCATGTTGGTATCGTTCCATCTTTGATAATCAACTTTTGTGCAAATCCTGCATTGAACTGACAAAAACTAAACCTTTCACATTGAAGGAGAAAAATGAAGTCTTATGTTTGTCTGAGGGTTTGTTAGGGACACACGAATGTTGGAGCAAGAGGAACTGGTATTCCACTTACTGTTGAGCAGCTGTCTTTTAATGGTGGTTCCACAGGAAGGCCAGGGCTGATTTGTGTTTTTCGTTTTAGGTTCAGATGTAGCAGGAATGAGCAGCCACTCTTACCACCCAGAGAGCCACATGAATCTTAGCGACACATCTTATCCAGTACATTGTTCATTAGTGAAGCTCCACAGCCTTTTTTGAGTTACAATACAAACATCTAGTGTATCGTCATCATGACTTCGTATTATATATGAAGTCAAATGATAGGGTATATATGGGTGGCATCATAAATCTGAACATTTTATGAAACCACACTCAAAATGAGCAGGTCATGAGAATACGTGGTCTTAAATGAATCTGGTTCCCAGCTGTGTTGATGGCACTAGCAGACCGGTTTAAAACTTTCACATCCCCCTGCTGTGAGACAGACTTCAAAAGTCCTTCAAAAGCTGCGATATGAAAGTTGCTCATTGTCGGGGCTATGCCTCTGAATCTGATGTATATTTATGCTTTCCCACACTTCGCATGTGGCCTATATGTTGAAACGTAGACAGGAAGTCGTGGATGTAGTTGACAGACTGGTTGTTTGGTGGGCTCTGCAGTCTGCAGTGGTTTAGAAACACTCTGGGGGTTTGATTCACCTCAGAAGATCTCAGTTAGCCGTATAATCATGGCCCACCCAGCAAATGTATGTGAACTTTTGCTTGCCTTTTAAAGTCCTGTACATTTGCTGCATTTACACTGTTTGTTGAAGGAGCATGTTGGTAAAGTTTGAACTTAGAGGGATATACCAGTGGATTTTGTGAAATTGGTCTCTCGGTCCAGCTTTGCCGCACACCGGATATGAATGGCTTACTGTTGGCTAGAAAGGAACAGCTGCAGTTCAGACCAGATGTCTGAATGTGTCTGCATCTGTCAGTCAGCTGTTGACACACTCTTGACCTCTCTTGCAGGATGGATCCATGCAGTTCTCACCTCTCAGGATTGCATGGCTTTCGGTGGGAACTTCCTCCACAACCTCAACATAGGCATGCAGCTCAGGTGAGCGAGTGCTTTCACTCTTCAGAAATCAGAATTGGAGTGCTGTTGCTTCTGTTTGTCTTGATGGTGTCTCTTAAAAGTTGACCAATACATTTTGCAGATATTACATTGTCTAATATTTTTGTGTTTTTCATATCAGCATATTGGTTTCTGAGTTACCTACTTATACTACTTATGTCCTCATATTAGGTGCTATGAGATGGAGCGCCGTCTGAAGACTCCAGACCTCTTTAAGTTTCCTTATTTTGAGGCCATTTGCTGGTTTGTAGCAAAGAATCTGCTGGAGACTCTCAAAGGTATGTCGTCTCAAATCACTCAGCATGTCAATACAGGGCACTTAAATCATTGGCGTGCTGCCACTCCGTTCCCTGGTGTCCATCCTAATTGTCTGTTTATTGTCTGTCGTCAGAATCACGAGAAGATAACTGCCTGCCTCCAGAATACCTGATCAAGGGAGTGAAAGCTTTGATAACTGCACTGAGGAACTGGCTAAAGAGAGAGGTGAAGGAAATTCTTATCACGCAAGAAACTGCATCGTGATATCAATTCTGTCATGTCGGCAGCAAACCGTACCCCAGACTACCCTTTTTATGCAGACTCTGGGTACGGTTCGCAGGTGCGCACCTGAGTTCGGAAAACAGCGTTTACATATTTTAAACCAACCAAAATCTGATGTCAATTGAACCCGCGTGCGCACCAAAAGTGCTAGTGTGAAATCACCCTTAAAACAACTTAACTCTAAAACCACCTGCAATCATCCCATTGTACATTGTAATCCCTGATTAAATAATGAGGGCAAGGGGCTTCCCAAAAGGGTCGATATCTGGTGTCAGTGGTACTGGGTAAGAACCTGAGTTTGTTCTGTGACACAAACCCCTTATTGTCTACCATGTGTGCCCATTTGCCCAGGTCACAGAGCCAGCCAGCGAGGTCCCTGACCATATCAGACCCAACCATCTCATTAAAATGCTCACTAAGGAAATCCAGTACCTTGAGGTAAGCCAGACGGCTTGAAACCATGGCCATACACAGGCTTTTAGAAATACAGAGGTCTGAAAACTGAGCTTGCTTGGGGGGGTTTGGGTTGGATTTCGATTCTCCTGATCTACATATGTGCATTTTAAGTAAACCTAAAATGTAAAGTGTAAATTGGTCTTATTACGAATCAGTTTGTGCAGTTTGAGTTGTTTGAACTTGAGTTGTTGTATTTGATCTCACAATGCTGTTTTAAACACTCAAGGAGTATCAGAATGGGAATTGTGGAAGCAAGCCAATGAAATTTCAAGGAAGCTCTGTGTGTCCTTCCACGCGGTCGGCACACGAGAGAGGGTCTCACGCGCGCAGGAACGCCAGACGTCTTCGTGACCACCACCACCACCACCATCATCATCATCATCACCACCATCATCATTCTCACAACCCTAAAGTTCCTTCCAACCTTGACATCTTCGAACAGCACACACAAGAAGTTTTAAAGAGACTTGAGAGAGGTCCTTATGAGGAGGTAATTGGGATTTATGAATACCATAAATGCCATTCAGGCTAATCTATCTATAGGGAATAATTTTCCTCAACAATTGTCTTTCAGGATGCCACCTTTAACCAGAAGGTCAACGGCAAGTTCAACAAGGTCTCTACGGCCTCAGCTGCAATGGCAGAGCGGAGTTTGGACACTGACTTGCGACTGGTATTGTGCAATGGACGTATAGTCAGGTAAACCACATTAACCTATGATGATTATCACACATTAGTCAGTAATTGTAGCACTTAAAATCACCACATTGCCAAATACAAATGACTCATGCTGGCCTTCATGATAGTGTTACATTTAGAAGGATTATGTAAGGTAATAGTCATTTTATCGCTCTACTTGCAGTTGCAATGTTTTTCTTGTCCTATTTTGGCTTTTTTTGGTCATAAAATATTGGGAACACCTTCAAGTCTTTTTTCCCCCTCCGATTGTCCACGCAGAGATAACAGGCAGCATGTTGCTGAAAAAAGACCAGGGTTAAAGGAAGAGGAGGACTTCAGAGATGTGAAGAGGGATTCACTCAAGATTAAACTCGTACCTAAAGAGGAGGAACAGGAAGTGGATATTCGAATGAGTGTGGATAAGCATCATCATGTAGCCAGAGAACTGACATCCTTTACAGGTACCCTCAAAAGTGTCAAAATCAACCCTGCACTTTTATTCACAATTCTTGTGAAAAAAGTTTTCAAATATATTTGAGTAAATATTGCGTACATAATTTTTTTTCTTCAAGCAATTTTGTGTGCTCTAATTAGTGTTATTTGAATTAGCTTTTATTTTTTTATATTATTTTATAAATTAATATTAATTTTATAATAATATATTTGTTGTATTATCGTTGTATTAATGTTTTTTATTTAAATTTTAGTAATTTTGTTATGTGCTTTTATTTTTTTTATTTAGGTTTATTCTTTTTTTTATTTGAGTTTTAATGCATCAACTTAAACTTATTTCAGTTTATTGCCACTTTTTCAATTAATATTTATATTGTATTTTATTTCAGCTTTATTTAAATTGACAGAAATGTTTTTAAAAGTGTTAGATTTAGTTAACGATAATAAGCCTAGCTCTAATCACAAGCATCAGCCATGTTAAAACAGCTTGTATTACTTATTCTCTCAGCTAGTGCACGAAATCTCATTGATATTTTTGTCCCTGCCAGTAATAAGGAGCTATGTCTTCCACAGATCTTAGTAAACAAGAGAATTCAGATCTCAGGAACAGAGAAACCGTACATTCAGACATCTCATCAGACTCTGAATCAGAAGCGGAGTTCACTACACGGGTATGTTGCCATTTCCCTTCATGCACAGGAAGAGCATAAAGTCCTAGTTTAGGTTTAATCTGCTCTTCTTATCCATGCAGAAAAAGAACTGCTCCGAGGAGGAATCTGAAAGCTCTTCAGAGGAAGAGGAGGATGAAAAGATTAGGAGTGGAGATGATCAAAATGAGGCCAAAAGTTGCTCCGGCTACTACAAGGAGTCCAGGCAAAGACTTGACCGTTTTGAGAAATGTCTTAAAAGGTGAGAGCTGATAGGGTTTTTAGATGCCTGACATTGTCACAAGACAACAAAATGCTGGGGAAGATTTTAGGGTTGTGCATGTGTTAATCTCAAATCACATTTGCAGTGAGTCTGCTACCTCGCCAAGCAAAGAAGAGGATGCTATCCAGGGAATGCTGTCTATGGCAGGGCTGTTGTATTCTCACCAATCAGAAGATCCCAGCAGTTCACAGGAATCCTGGTGGTCCCGAAGCAACCATCACTCCCCTGACTACAGTAAGACTTCATGAGAGTTTTTTTTTTATCGCTAAACAGCTTATTTTTTTCCTCTATAACGTATTGTTATTTTGATAAATATTGCATGTATTCTTTTTCAATTCTCAGGTAAAAAGGAGATTGCGTCAGGAGAGGAGAACCAGGATTCAGACAGCAATTCTTCACAGGTAACTTCTCAATGAGTTTTATTAAATATTTGCATACGTCTGTAAACCCAATCTTAATCTGGCATACTGTATCAGTCATGTTCCAGAAGTAAAAACTGTAATTAAACCTTTAAAAACAGACCTATTGTGAACTCTGGGGTTGTTAATCAATGGTATATGCCTTTGTTTAAGCCATCTGTTTGCATCATTTAACCTTATTTTTAAAATAATCGTGTTTAAAGCGGAATTCGTGGTAAAAACTACATTACCCATGATGTTGTAAAAAAGTCCACCAATCAGAGAGTTCCACCAATCAATATATATTTTGCAGTTAACTTAAAATAGTGTTTCTATAGGTGTAATCAACAACATAAAATGGATAGTGTAATATTTCACCATAGTTTTATTCCGATTGTCATTCGCAAGGCTCCATGGGATTGTAGTTTTTCCCTCACTAAAGCCGTTAGTTACCCAGTCTTGTACCTTTTGTCTTTTTGTCCAATTTGCAAATACGTTTTTGCTTCAAATCAATGTTTGTAATGTTGTGATTTACCTGGTAGCTAATTGGTTTTGCTTGTGGCTTATAATGCTTTAACAAAGTCTGTATATATTCGAATAAAATTTTAATTTGAGAAATTAACAAACAAAAAAATAATTAATATTTTATTTGATACTAATTTATGCATTTATTCAAAATAGAGGGCACATAAATGTGGCCACCGTTTCAATCTTTTTTTTTTCTTTTTTTTTTTTTTCTTTTTAGGAAGGATTCCGGGAGCGGGAGCATTCAGAAGGAGGATGTCAGGCCGAACTCATGCATAGGATCCAGGAACACAAGAACTTCATGGACAGCCAGGGCAGTGGCAGCAACAGCAGCAGTGAGGCGTGGAGCAGTCGCACACACTCCCCAGCCCATGGGGAAAGCCTTACATTGGGCTACCAATACTGTGAGACATCCCTGTCGCCACCCCTGCACCCTTCCAAGAGGCCTGCCTCAAATCCCCCACCAATCAGCAATCAGGCCACCAAAGGTACGCCATTACCATTTTCTCTGCACATTAAACATATTAGTAAGTCTTTTTACTTCTGGTTTTGTATGCATTTATTTAGTTAGTTAGTAGGGGTGGGGAAAAAATCTATTCACATATGAATCACAATTCTATCTTCTGCCGATTCTCATCGATTCTCAAATTTAAAAAATCGATATTCTAAAGTGTTGCATTTCCTAAACTTTGCTGTACTACAATGTTATTGACTCGTTAGTGTGTTATTAAAGGGGGGGTGAAATGCTCATTTTCACTCAATCTCCTGTTAATCTTGAGTACCTATAGAGTAGTATTGCATCCTTCATATCTCCAAAAAGTCTTTAGTTTTATTATATTTATAAAAGAAAGATAGGCTGTACCGAGTCTTTCCGGAAAAAAAACGAGCGGCTGAAGGCGGGCCGTGTGGGCGGAGCTAAAGCTGTGCTAACGCGCCGAGCTAACAACACACAGAGAAATTTGAAGCAGTTTTACTCACCGCCCGGTTCCAACGCACGACCGCGAACCTTTATCATTGCGACTGCTCGATCCTTAAGCATTAGACGATCTGCAAATCCGTCGATCTGGGCTTTGTTTATAAAACAATCATCGTCGAAATGCAGGGAACAAAAAGTCTTGCACAACCTCCGTTGATGCTCTGGAAAAACAAACTCCATCCACTGGTCCCTTAACGCTGGGTTCTTTGGGAATCTGTGCAGGGTTGTCTTGCCCTGGCAACCAAAAACCCACTTCTTTGGTGACATTGACTTCCCTAAAGCCGAGCATAGCGCTTTGATGGGCGTACTGCTTTCGCTCTCTTGCTCTGGTCTACGGTTGCGCGCGCGCCCGCGTCCTTCCGGAGAAGTGCTCTTAGGACCCGTATAAGGAAATTCCGCTACATCTGACGTCACACATGCCCATTCTTCGAAAAAAACTTTCCGAAACAAATGTACAATTGAATCAATTTATATTTAATTCAGACAGTGAAGACTATACATTGTTTTATTTTTACATTTGATTATTCAATTTCTGTAGTATTTCTTAAGACATGTTAAATAAAACTAGGCTACTGTACCTGAAAAACTTTATTTAATTTGTATATTTTTTTCTGTTTTTTTCTATCTGTCCTATTGTTTGTATATTTGCATTTTATTTACCAGTTTTACATTTGCAAAAGTTTTTATTTTATTTATGCACAAATTTATTTATTTATTTTATTTTTTTCTATCTCAGGGCTGCCTTGCTTTATTACAGAAGACTCACGTGCGCAATGATTGCAGTCAGCTTAAATAACATATATTTAATAATTATTAATAATTATTTTTCTTTTCTCTTTCTTGTAGGTAAACGTCCTAAGAAAGGCATGGCTACAGCTAAGCAGCGACTGGGCAAGATTCTCAAATTGAGCAGACACAACCCCTTCTTTGTATAGTAGTAGTGATGGGATGCTGAGTCTGCATGTTAAAGGTGACAGGGTATAAAGTGTGTTTGGCTCAACACATTTGGTCATAAACATTGTATTGGCTACCAATCAACCCGAAGCTTCAGAATGATCTGAAAAAGTGCTTTGCCCAACATGGTTTCCTAGTTTTGCTAAAATACATCCAAATGATCAATGCGACTGAAAGGAAATAAGACTTTTTAAGGCTTTTGGTTCTCAACGATTGCATCAAAATAAGGTTTTCGAAGCTAAAAGCAAAGACTAGCATGCTGCCAGGCTGCTTCCCACAACTAAAAACACTTCACTTCAATGATGTACGCCTTAAACAAGGCGGCAATTGAGTGATGAACTGATTTCATAAAGGTGCTTGACCTTTTTTTTTTTCATTTTGTGATTGCAACCAACTTTTCCTAGCAAAGAAAATTTGCATTACTGCCTAAAGACAAAATTCCCCAAGGTTGATCGCTTGAACTACCTGACCTGTCAATCAAAATGTTCTCAAGTTTTAAGAGAAATGAAAGAAAAAAAATATATTTTTGTCAGCATTTGTATTCATATTGGCATATTTTGTATTACAAGCTAAGTAGTGGGGGGTAGTTTAACTATATTTGGTCCTCTTTTGCCACCTAGTGGGCATCCGGAGTCTGACTCTTTGAAGATATCAATTAAATGGGGCACGTGACAACACATTTTCCCTTAATTTATTCCTTTTTTTTTATGTTGGTGCTTGATTTTTCTTTTTCTATACTGTTAGTAAATTACATATTTATTACTGATGAAAGAGAACAATTTATTTCACTAAGCATTTAGGGAGATTTGCTGTTCTTTAGGGTCTTAATATGCATCTGTTTTGAAACCTGTTTCGATATTTGTGGCCGTACAGACATTTGTGCACGATTTTTCAAAATTTCAGCTGTATTTGTATTGCATTGTGGGTAAGAACAAAATGTGTTGTGTAATAGGAAGCCAATATTTAATCAAAAAACCTGCCCAATGTAGTCCCATTATGTTAAGTCTTTCATTTTTTTACTGAACGTTTTCTGAATCAGTAATGCCACCTCCTGTTATCTGGCTGTTTTTTACTGTTATTCTAAAGATCTGGTTTCAGAGATGTGTTTTTGTTTCCAGAAGTATAAAGTTCAGCTGCCTCATCAATTTCTAAAGCATTGAAACACTGTTTGAACTGGTGCTGTGTATATTGAGAAAACGAGACGTTTAAGACGGCCATGGAGCGTGGGGGAATGTTTACCTTTTTTACGTTGAGATGTATTTGGCTACACGTCTTTTTACAAAGAAACGAAAAGAGTATTTATTTTTGTAAAATAAGTCTTAACAGAGAGAATTTTTTTGCAATTGTACCAACAACGTCTATCGAGATATGGCGACAGCCTGGCGTTTTGTAAGATATGTGTGTGATTTGGAGGTAGTTTACTCTGGTTCTGTGTGAAAGACCTCAGGTTATTGTTCACGCTCAAGGTTTTGGATTCCCTTTGATGAATGCCAAATAATGTAATTATAAAAGTCAGGTCTTGCTTTCAATTGTGGTTTCCCGACAGCAAAAAGAGCTGTTTTATCTCATCTTAAATGAACATTTCTTAAGTATCCCCATGAAAGAAAATCTCCTCCTTTTGTATTCCCATTTTGTTTAAAACATTCACTGCAACTTCAACATAATCTACAAAGCTCTTCAGGCAATAACACACATTCCAGAAGCTTCCAGGAACTTTTCTGATGGACTTGCTGAGGTACAAGTACAGCAGCTCAGGGCTCACATATGGACTGTTTTTCTGACAAAGGGCTTCAGTCAACCCAAAGCTGGACCGAATTGAACAGGTGATTCCAACCAGCACAGTATTGCTACTGTATGTCATCTTCCAATGTTTTTATGATGGTTTATTGTGGACTACGGCGCTCGAGCATTGTGTTTTGATCCATTAGAAGATAAAACCACAATGCCATTAATGTAGCACCTGTTGTTTTTCCCCTCGATAAGATCCTAGTTTGTTATGGTGCTATTTGTCTGACCAGGATTTGGGCCAAAGTGCAGTTTGGGGGATTGGAGGAGCTTCTGTGTCTATCAAAAAATGCCGCACTGCACTAACCATGTCCTGCATTAGCTATGTTACACTACACTGTTTTGAGTTTTTTTTTTTTATTGTTGCTGTTTTCTTCAACACGATGATTATCTAAATGTGCTTGATAACTTGCTGGCCTGCAGGCAGGGTTTGTACCATGCAGTACTTGTACAGTATTTATTTGGCATTCTCGGTTGTGTTTTCCATTTTCTGGTCTTGCAATCAATTACTTGTTTGTTTATGGTGTGTCCCTTCTCATTTTCAATGCATTCAACTGTTTGAAAATTTTTATATGGTTGTATAATTTTGTTTAATATTTTGTGACACTGTAATCCACAGCTAAGTCTCTTTAAATTGAGATTTTCAGATTTACAATGTGGCCTGTACATATTAAAAAGTTTTACGAATGAATATGATGTTTCTGGGTGTTTTGTTAACATTGATTCATGCTTGCATTGCTAACCAGCTGCATGAAATTATCAAAACCGATATTGATTGCTTTATTTGGGTCCTTAAAATATACCATGAGAATGGATAAGAACTGTAAAGTTTTCTTTTGTAATATTTTTTTTTTTGTTTAATTATTTGTAACATTTACAAATCGCACCATATAATTATACACACATACATATTTAATTTAAAATTAAAGTAAATTTTAAAATTTTAAATTTCCAGGAAGAGTTTGTTAGGATGAACATCAGTGGACATAATAATATAATATAATACACATGTGTATAATACACATGTGTATAATACATATTTAGTATAATATATATTTAGTATAATATATATTTAATATATTTAGTATAATATATATTTAGGTATAATATATATTTAATATAATATGTATATATTTAATATAATATGTATATATTTAATATAATATGTATATATATAATATAATATGTATATAATATAATATAATATGTATATAATATAATATGTATATATGTATGTATATGTGTATGTATATATATATGTGTATATATAATATGTTTATATATATAGTATATGTGTGTATATATAATGTATATGTGTATATATAATGTATATGTGTGTATATATATAATGTATATGTGTGTGTATATATATATGCATATGTGTGTATAATATATATGCATATGTGTGTATAATATATATGCATATAATATATAATATATATGCATATAATATATATATAATATATAATATATATATATATATATATATAATGTATAATATATATATATAAAATAAATAAATATATATATATATATATATATATATATATATTTTTTTTTATTCTAACAGGAGCAGAAGGGCAGTTTTTTTTTAGCATATTTCATAAGTTAAATATATTTTGAAGTACAGTAACAGTATATAAAACTTAAACGAGACAATTAAAAAATAACTGGTCAAAATTAGAGCGCTCATTCAGATACCTCCAAGTTATTGGTGATAATGTGGAACCTGGTGCTAATTTCTTTAATAATCTGGCAAACCCTATTTAACTGGCAGCAAACTTTCCAGTTTTAACTGACTTTGTAAGACGGCAAGCCGCTCTAAGGTGACTGAAACCCTACGACACCAGGTTGTCCAGATGAAGGACAAAGGGATGACCCTTTCAGCTATTGCAACAGAAATTGGTCGTAAATCTGTGATTTCTAGAATATTGAAGCTTTACAAAGACACTCACTCATTCATTCAAGTCCCCCAAAAAGGCTGGTCGTCCACGTAAGACAAACGCACGAGAGGACAGGACGATGCGGAGACTTTCAATGGGGAATCGGTTCAACACTGCTGCTGGAATTGCTCGCCAGTTCAGAGTTCTCGGCATACAGTGTTTCGTCGTTTAAGAGAATTCGGACTGAAAGCTCTCTCTGCAGTGACCAAGCCTTTCATCAGCAGAAAGAATAAAAAGGCTAGACTACCCTTTGCAGAGGAGCATGTTGTGTGGACATGAACTGGTCAAAAATTCACTTTAGTGATGAAAGTAAGTTTCATTTATTTGGGTCCTAAACCTAATTGAAAATCTATGGAAAATCCTTGGCTACAAAGTTATTGCTAAGAAAGCCACTAGTTACCGAACTGTGGAAGAGACTGGAAGAAGAGTGGACCAGAAGATCACACCAGAGCAGTGTGAGAATTTAGTGATGTCCTGATGAGCAGATGTGCTCAGGTCATTCAAAGCAAGGGCCTGTACACTTCCTAATAAATTTTGACTGCTGTAAGCCACAAATTTTAGTTGTAATGTTTTGTTTTGTGCTGCAATGGTTATTGTTCTCTAATTTTGATTTCGAAGTACCTTGGTTATTTTGTAAAACATGCCAGTAGAACAATGGTATACCCACAGCTAATATTCCTTCAAATTTCAAGTAATGAAGATATATATATATATATATAATATAGTATATATGAAGAGTTCAGATGCAAAAGCCTCTAAATGCCATCTGAAATTTTCTTCTAGAATGATCATTTTTATAAAGCTTATTTAAGTTATTTCACTTAAATGAAAATGAATAGGTAATTTGCATTGCCATTTAAGTGAAATTATTGAACTTAAATATACGAGCTTGATAAAAAATGATCATTCTAGAAGAAAATTTCAGTGTGTGTGTGTCAAAAGTTTGGAAACATTACTATTTCTGTGTTTTTGAAGTCTCTTATGCTCATCAAGCCTGCATTTGTTTGATCAAAAAATAATAATAATATTATATAGGCTATATATATATATATATATATACACATATCAAATTAAATAAGATATTTTACAGCTGAACATAATTAGAAAACAGTACTTTCACTTGAAATGTTCATTACTTTTTTGTGATCAATTTTTATTTCGATTCTAAAATAAATGTTATATGCAAAGCAATTCTGTCATTTTAAAACTAATGTCCAGGAATGGAAATCACAGCTTACTCCACAATTGATTAACTCCATCTTAATTTAAGAAGGCATTGTTGAAACAATTGTTGCATATTTTTCATGAACAATCATAAACGGATTTTTCATTTTAAAAAGTGTTTTCAGAGATATTCAATTCTTATTTAGAAAAAAAAATGAAACCACAATCTTGCAAAAAAAAAAAAATCACAGCAGAGATCCAATCTAATCGTAATTGGCAATCCATTCACACAGCAACAGGTGTGCGTTTGCATCTGCGCGAAGCCTCCATCACTTTGCACCATTTGTGCGCATGGGGAGGGGGGGTGTCAGTGCGCGTCATTTAATATGTTGCGTAGTCGCGAGCTCGTGCGTCGTGCGCGAGCTCAATAAGCACCGCACTAGGTGCGCGCGCGTGCCGTGCCGTGACAGTCGCCATTTTATTTTGAAAAACCCAAATCGAACCGAGGGAGAAAGCGACCTTTTATCAGTCAAGATCAGAACGAAGAAATACGACGAAAATGATCATCCGCTCGTAATTTTTCCAGGATCGAGGTAACGCGTCCTCTCGCTGCGAGCGGGGTTTCGTTAAAATCTTACAAATAGCTGAATATATGAATTGCTCATCATATGTTGTCTGCTCGGCTAATTTAACGTTAGCATTTAGCTTACCTTGCTGGTGGTTTTAACGGCAAAAAAGTCTTAAAATCCCAACTGGCTCTGCGCGCACTGGTACGATCACAGTTAACGGTCGTTAGTAGTTCGGTGGATGTGACCATTAATGTGCATTTTTGAAAACATTATGAATATAAGTAAAGCTCTTGTGGTGCGCGCTATAGCTAACTACATGGTCACTGGAGTGATTTCAGACACCGAGTTTGTTGCCTTGCTCTGTTTCTCCAACCATATAAATGTGTTGAGTGAGGCCCGGGCGACAGCAGTGTAGCAGCTAACTTAGCTGTATGCAAACCTGCATGACTGCTTATGTTCACTTGCACTGATTTACATGCTCTTACATGTATACCAAATTGTTTTTACGCAACTATCAGTGCATTTAATACGACTTTATACATGAGTTGTTTGCCATATTTTAGCAACATTCATGTTAGAACTGTATGGTATGGAAGTGTTTGCTAGTGTTTTACTTGTACTGGCAATCATAACTCTTGTCTGTTGTACATTTCTAACATTAATGCCCAAAGCAAACAAGCAGACTGGTCCTGTCAGCTAACTTAAGTGATCTCGATGAGCATGTCGGGAACAGGCTAGTGCTCGTCACCATTCGAAACAATGAGGTTTTAGGCTGTTAGCTTAGCCTAGCTGTTAGCCAGCTCTGGATTAGCACGACTGCTGTTGGATCTGACAGAACTGGCCGTTAAAAAGCTACTGGGAGTTAACTTCAGGATAATACAGTTGAGTAGAGGATAACACTTTATCCGAAGAGGCGTTTCGTGTCATAAATATGTAGATATTGATAAATAAGCAACTTGGATGAAAGATGAGTTAGCACTAGGAATGCTAACGGTGTTGTCCACAGACAAGTTGGGAGTGTTTGATCGTTTGAAGTCAAATTGTTGTTGGGAGTTGTTTCGTGAAAACGACAAGTTACCCATTTGTAATACAGGTTAATCTCTTTGTAAATTATTGAACGTTTTCGCCAGTCATGTGTTTTACGTGACTAGTGTTTGTAACTGAAACTATAATGTATTATTTCTTAATTACTGCCCTTAATAATCATTTGTCTTTTTCTGTATTTTATCTCGATTGCTTACACTCAGTATTTCAAGAAGGTGCTTTAGCAGTTAAATGAGTTTAGAAAACATGTTGTTGTGGAAATCAGTCTTGCTTGTTTTGGGTTTCAAAACGCCACATTTCATGCATCTATTTTCTCATAAATGTACTTGCAAGCCCTTGGCGGCTTTAATGGAGCAGGAACCGAACGTTCTAGAGGTTTATTTACTCTGTTTGTGCGACCCTTCAACTTTAGTCGAGGCCTGTGAGTCTGAGTGTGTATGACTTCCGGTTTTGCAGCTGTACCGTTCAGTTTCTCTCCGCGCGTTAAAAATAAAACAGAAAGTGACACAAAATTTTGAACTGGAGTTTTGAAACCTTTTTAAATTTAAAGTGGTTCAATTTACTATTACACTGTAAGGTTTTAATGAATTGAGCGTTAGAATTCTTAGTGTTGAACGATTTTAAAGGGACAGTCCCCCCAAAATGAAAATTCTGTTATTTGCTCACCCTCGTGTAGTTACACACCTGCATAGAGGCATCCTAATTTGTATACTTATGGACTATTATATAACATTGTGTAATATATATAGCGTTCAAACTGAAAAATCTAACAAATAAAAAGTGCTCTTGAGATACCTCGATGGTGCACTTAATTAAAGGGTTAGTTCACCCAAAAATGACAATTATCATTAATTACTCTCTCATGTTGTTCCAAACCCGTAGGACTTTCTTGGAACACAAATGAAGATCTTTTTGTTGAAATCTGAGAAATGTATGTCCCTCTATAGGGACAGAATGCAGTCCCTCGCAACTGACAATTCGACACTTTAAAAAAATTCATGAAGACATCGTAAACCTTATCCATATGAATTGAACGAATTTAGTCCAAATTTTCTGAAGACACCCTCGTTTTGTGATTAACAGATTGAATGTCGTCTTTTATTCACACAAACATTGATCTGCTAACATAAACAGACCGAACCTGCTTGACGCGTGAGAAAAAACCTCTTGCGGAAGCTCAGACGTGCTGTGTAACACATAAGAATGAACCTCATTGGTTCTTGCTGAAGCTCAAACATGCTGCGTAACACACGAGAATGAACCTCATTGGTTCTCATGCTTCAAGCGAACATGCTTGAGCTTCCGTTTACCACAACTGATGTGCGAGTAGATGAATATTTGTGAATAAAAGCCTAAATTCAATGTGTTCATCATATAAATCGACGAGTCTCTTCAGAAAACTTTAGAAAAAACACTTAATTCAAATGGATTAGTTTTACGATCTCTTTATGAACTTTTTGAAGCGTCAAAGTGCTATTTGTGTAGCTGTCTATGGAGGGACAGAAAGCTCTCAGATTTCATCAAAAAGATCTTCATTTGTGTTCGGAAGGTGAACGAACATCTTTGGAATGACATGAGGATGAGTAATTAATGAAAGAATTTTCATTTTTGAGTGTACTATCCCTTTAACCGGGGGAAAAAAATTAAGCATGGAATGTTGGCCACTTCATGCTGTCAACTGTTGCAGCTTTCCTTGTATAGTGGAGGGACAATCAGACTCTGATGTCGAATGACAAAATAACCTTATAAGACTAATACATTAGACAAGGGGTCGGCAACATTAAAGCACTCACTGCGCTCTCCTAGCTAATTGGGTGCTAAGACCGATGTATCAGTATATAAAAATGCTAAAAAGTTTGCCAACATTGGCACGCAGAGGGATAATAGCTAAAGAGGTGTATGTACCGGTATTTGATTTAAATAAAAGCCCTCAAACTTGCATACGCATGTACATTTTGAGGTTATAATTCCTCAAAGTCTCACAGTCTGTTTTATTAAGTTAGGCGCTATAAATACTAGCCTATTAAAGCGTGAGATTTTATCCTGTGCTAGCGGACTGATCCCTCTGCGTGCCTTGAGGTTCACCGATCGCTGCATTAGACCGTGTAATGCATTGTATGTGTAGTACGTCATTTGAGTTCCACAGAAATAATTTAGTCCGGTCCCAAAATAAGATATTTCGATGAATGTTGACTTTCATAATATATGAACCAAAAACAAGAAATTTCTCAAAATATCATCTTTTGTGTTCATACAGTTTTGGAACAAGTAAATGACCATTTGTTTTTGGGTGAACTGTCTCTTTAATGTGTTATGGACATATTGTTGAATGTTTTATATGGCAACTGAAGATCTACTGTGTGCTCATTTTAATTTGCCCTTTCTAATTGCTTTTTATATCTCTATGTTTGTCCAGATGTTACACTAAGAAGTGCACTGAAGGACATTACTTGGAATCAGCATCCACCCAGAGACTCTGCTTGTTGGAAACTAGACACTTTTCACACCTTTTGGGGGGGGGGGGACCGACAGAAGTAACCTATCACTGAAGTGACTAAAGGGGAATAATGGTGATTTTGCGCCGGGCTCGGCCGCCTGCTTCCGCCCCAACCAGCAATGAATCTTGACTCGCTCTCGCTGGCTTTGTCTCAAATCAGCTACCTGGTGGACAATTTAACTAAGAAAAACTACAGAGCCAGCCAGCAAGAAATACAACATGTGAGTGCATTAGTGTTTTGCTGTCATAAATACACTTATGCTATGTTCAGACTGTGCAGGCAAATCTGATTTTTTAGATAGGCAGACTATCCGCACTATTAATTGCAAGTGATCAAATAAGATTTGTGTCCAAACAAAACCAGCATACCTGCATGGGTTGCTTTGGTAAAGATGTACCCACGTATGTGATGAGGCTTTCAAAAAGGATGCAGTAAAAATGAAGGTGCATCATCTCACTCTCCAAATAGGCACCCTATTGAGTTCGCACAGGAAAATGGAAAAATCTTGGGACATACCATTTAAACATCGTATGAATAGCGCCGTTGCCGTCACCAGTTTTGATGTTATTGTTGTGTGCTGTCAAGAGTGATGCAAAAAATTGGGTTTTTGCTTGCAGTCTGAACATGGCCATAGTCATCAGTTTTTAACCTGGAATATTAAGTAAACATTGTAAGTTCCATCAGTGAACTAAAGGTATTTACAATTTGATGCATCACTTTCTCAGATTGTGAATCGTCACGGCCCTGAGGCAGACCGGCATTTATTACGCTGTCTCTTTTCCCATGTGGATTTCAGTGGCGATGGTAAAAGCAGTGGCAAAGATTTCCACCAGGTAATATGTAGCTTCTGCTTTGAAAATAGAGGCCGTTTATCAAAAATAAAAGCATATTTCAATATTTGTTTATTTCCCGTCTCTTATTTGCTTCAGACACAGTTTCTGATCCAGGAGTGTGTCTCTCTTATTACGAAACCAAATTTTATTTCAACGCTTTGCTACGCCATTGACAATCCCCTGCACTATCAAAAGGTTTGTTCATCTATCTTTCAAATTTAACCTTTTATATTCAATGCCAGTCTTGTGATTTAAGTGCTTGTTTATAATACATTTCGTTCATTGGTTGCATGTCTGCTTGTTTGTAGAGTTTGAAACCGTCACCTCATTTATTTACTCAGCTGAGTAAAGTTCTCAAGCTAAGCAAGGTTCAAGAGGTAGGCAAAAAGCTTTCCAATATTTTTCAAAAAGTAAAAAAATAGTAGTTTTCATCAAATTAATGTGAGAACTAAATCTGTCTCTTTCACCCAGGTGATTTTTGGCCTTGCTCTGCTGAACTCCAGCAACGCAGACCTTAGAGGGTTTGGTAAGTGTTCACTTCCTGAAGTATTTGTTTCAGTTTCGCTTCTGGGGCATTAAATGTGAAAGTTTTCGGCACAACAAACCCTGGTTGCTTTCTTTCACAGCTGCTCAGTTTGTGAAGCAGAAGCTTCCTGACCTTCTCCGCTCGTACGTGGACGCGGACCTCGGAGGGAATCAGGAAGGTGGCTTCCAGGACATTGCCATAGAGGTTCTGCATCTGCTCCTCTCCCATCTTCTGTTCGGGCAGAAGGGCACGAGCGGAGTCGGACAAGAGCAGATTGACGCGTTCCTCAAAACACTGTGCAGAGGTTAGTAGAAAAATCTACTACAAGATGGCTTCTTACATGTTGTTATATTTTGGTAGTTCTCCAGATTGAAATCAGTTCTCATGCTGTGCTCCAGAGTCATTTAGTCGTGTTTTTGTTTGTGTCCCAGATTTCCCGCAGGAGCGCTGTCCTGTGGTGCTCGCACCACTGCTGTACCCTGACAAACGGGACATTCTCATGGACAGGATCCTGCCAGACTCTGGAGACTTAAACAAGACCATGATGGAGAGTTCCCTTGCTGACTTCATGCAAGAAGTTGGCTATGGCTTTTGTGCAAGGTATTAACAAACACCTGAAAATTAAATTAGTCATTTGCACATTCCCATGTTGTTCCAAACTTGTAAAAAAAAATTTTTTGAAGGATTTTGGCATGTTTTTTTGCTATAAACGTGGTTAGTGTTTAGAAAAAGTTTTGCACTCCATTGGGGAAAATGTAATTTGGTAGAATTTTTTATTGGAAAACACCTAAAATGTGCTGTTGACATTTAAAGGGATTCCAATGTATTGATTGATTGTTTCCACAGTCTTGAAGAGTGCAGGAACATAATCCTGCAGTATGGGGTGCGAGAGGTGACAGCCAGTCAGGTGGCCAGAGTGCTGGGCATGATGGCCCGCACTCACTCCGGGCTGTCAGACGGCATTGGCCTACAGGTACGTTCTCGGTCTGGGTGTGTTTTTGGTTCTGCTGGAATTCTATTGTACCAAAGCTTGATTTAAACCAAGATTAGGGAGTGTGAGCAGGTTTGAGTAACTGGTTTGTGTATCTGTAGTCCATTTCCAATCCAGTGGGCGGAGGGATCTGGAGTGATGGGAAGGACAAGAGTGATGGCTCTCAGGCCCACACCTGGAATGTTGAAGTTCTGATTGATGTGGTCAAAGAAGTGGTAAGGTTCTCGTTATTTTAGATAGGACTGCAGCTGCACAGTCTAGGGGGAAAATCGAATTGTTTTTATCCCTGATGAAAATTGTGATTGCAAGTTAATGTTACCATTAAAAAAAGCTCCATGTTTGCGGTGCTTGTATGTAGGGCAACATAATTTGGCAAAAAATGTATTGTATATCAATATGATATTGGCAGAAAACCACTTAACTTAAGCTAGTTTAATAAGCGCTTCTTGTTATTGGCCTAAATGCATGTTATAAGCGACAAAAAAAATCAGAGCATAGTGCATATATTGCAGTGCATACATTTAAATCAGTCTGTTTGCGATTGGATAATTGCACTAAGCCATCTGCATGATTAAATAAAATCATCATCTCTCATTTTTAAATGCTTTACAAGGTCAAATGTTAGTTATTATGCAGCTAAATTTCCCCATATTTTTAGCTGTATTTGACTGTGCTTGTTCTCCCCAGAACCCCAATCTGAATTTCAAAGAGGTGACCTATGAGCTTGATCACCCAGGCTTTCTGATCCGGGACAGTAAGGGGCTTCAGATAGTGGTATATGGGGTCCAGAGGGGTCTGGGAATGGAGGTGTTCCCAGTGGATCTCATCTACAGACCATGGAAGCATGCAGAAGGACAGGTAAAGTTTTTAATTGATGCCAAATCATATTAAATTAGTCGTCCAGAACTTTGCAATGGAAATTAAGTAGCATATTGAAGCCCTGCTGTTCTGTTCTCCAGTTATCGTTCATTCAGCACTCCCTGATGAGTCCTGAAGTGTTCTGCTTTGCTGACTACCCCTGTCATACGGTTGCTATTGACATCCTAAAGGCCCCACCTGAGGATGACAACAGAGAGATAGCTACATGGTTAGTGTTGAGCAATTTAAACGAGCTTTGTTTAGTCCAAGTTTGGTCCATCTTTGTTTAATATCTTCTCCTTTCATTTTGGTCAACAGGAAGAGCTTGGACCTTGTGGAGAGCCTCTTGCGCCTATCTGAAGTTGGGCATTATGAGCAGGTGAAGCAGCTCTTTAGCTTTCCCATCAAGCACTGCCCAGACATGCTGGTGCTAGCGCTGCTACAGATCAGCACCTCCTGGCACACCCTGCGTCATGAGCTCATCTCCACCCTCATGCCCATCTTCCTGGGCAACCACCCCAACTCCGCCATCATCTTGCACTATGCCTGGCATGGACAGGTGGGTGGATTTGACATCTGTTTGAACGGCACAAAGTTTCATTATGGTGTCACCGTGTACTAATGTGCCTGGGTTATGTTTCCAGGGCCAGTCCCCCTCAATCCGCCAGCTGATCATGCACTCTATGGCCGAGTGGTACATGAGAGGAGAGCAATACGACCAGGCCAAGCTATCTCGCATCCTGGATGTGGCTCAGGACTTGAAGGTACCCATCTCCTCAACTCCTGCACGACATAGATAATAGGTTTGGGGACTGAGAAACAGTTCTTATGCAAAACTGGTTCTGAAACATTTTTTTTAATTCTTATGTTTCTGTACATTGCAGTCTCTATCGATGCTGCTGAATGGTACTCCATTTGCCTTTGTAATTGACCTTGCTGCACTTGCCTCTCGCCGTGAATACCTCAAACTTGACAAATGGCTCACTGACAAAATACGAGAGCATGGGGTAAGTAAACATTTAAATTTACACTACTGTTCAAAAGTTTAGGGTTGGTAAGTATTTATGGTCAAACTTTAGTTTGTCCAGTTCTTGCTATTAACTAACTATTAACTATGATTTTTGGCTCAAACTCCTAATTACTGCTGCTTATTAATAGTTAGTAAGGTAGATGTTAAGTTTAGGTATTGGGTAGGAATAAGGGATGTAGAATATGGTCATGCAGAATAAGGCATTAATATGGGCTTTATAATTACTTATAAACAGCCAATATCCTAGTAATATGCATGCGAATAAGTAGCTAGTTAATAGTGAGAATTGGACCCTAAACTAATGTTACTGGATTTATTTACGCTGACCATGGCTGCATTTATTTGATCAAAAATACAGTAAAAGCTGTAATTGAGATTTTTTGCCATTTAAAATAACTTTGCTATTTTAATATATTTAGTTTATTTAAAATGTAATTTATTCCTGTGATGGCAAATTTTCAGCAGCTATATCTTCGTCTTTGGTGTCTTATGTTCTTTTAGTTTTGTTTTCAAGAAATATTTTATTTTTATCACTGTTGAAAACAGTCATGCTGCTTAATTTTTATAATAGAAATTTAGCTATATATTCTCTTGTAACATTATGAATGTCTTTACCATCACTTTTAATCAATTTAATACATCCTTACTGGGAAAAAAGTCTAAACTAGAGGTCGACGGATTCATCGGTTTTGACGATATATCGGTACCGATAGTTGATTGGTGGAACTATCGTTATCGGGTAAAATCCACACCGATAGTTTTTCTGGGTTGCGGCTGAGAAGAGTTTGCTGTACGAGAGCACTGAGAAGAGACTGCTGGCATTATACAGAGTGAGAGTGGCCTCTAGAGGCCAAATAAACTATCACTGGCTGAGTTGTTTACGTTAACACGTGAGGCTACGCGCCGCTGACAGATGCACATTTAAAACATCAACAGCAAAACAGTTTGAATACAGAACACTAAAGTACATATTGCCATATTATAAAGTAATTCATTTGTTGACTAGATGCTGCATTAGCAGAGAAAGAACAGCAGTATGTTTGCCGTCGAGGCTGAGAGGGCTAACATTAGTAGTGGCTACCTCAAGCGATTAAAGCAATGACAAAAACACACGCGAACCTGACGCAAATATTTTGTCGCAATTGCTACCATCTATCTCCATTAGTTTATATCTAGCTGGTCACTTTTATGCATTCATTAGCCAGCGAAGTTGCATTTTTAAAGCTAGTGATGTGATTGCTTTCTCAACATTGATATGTTCATGCAGCCGACAGAAACAAACAAATCAGAAACGCATCTGATTTAAGTTCTTTTATCACTACAATACATGGTTATTTTGATTAGATAATCAAGTGTTCTAAAATAGAAGCAAATAAAGTGAGAGACTATACATGTAATGTAGGTCTACATTTATGTAATTTTAATGCTCTGGCCCTTGCAGATATTTAAAAATGGCCATCTTTAAGCATGACTCTTTGGATTTATATGAAATGGTAACACTTAATACGATTCCACGATTCAAAAGTTAATGAAGTATTATTCATTTAGTTTAATTTCAGCATTAACGTACTAATAATTAATTGGAATATAATGTACTATGAACTAACATGAATGATCAAGGTACAATTGTATTACTCAAATATTAATACATGCACTAAAAACGTATATTGCATAATGCATATAGTTCATGAAAGCTAGCTTATACATCCTTAACTAATGGGACTTGCAAAGTGTTACTTAGAAATTTACATATGTTTCTAGGTTATAGCTAAAGAAACACATATTTGACCAGTAATATTTTAATGTTTAAATTATATTTATGTAGTGTTAGTAGAACTTCTCGTTTTAATATATTCATATTTATATATTTATTTAATTTAGCACATTTCAGTTCAGCACTGTTTTACTTTTGTTTTTAATCCAGTATCCATTTTAAAAAATATTGGTTGAGTAATCGGTTATTCGCAATTGTATATGTACGGTCAAACCTAAATATCAGGATCGGTAAAATCCACTATCGGCCGACCTCTAGTCTAAACAATTGATTTCTTTCCAAAAACTTACTGACCCCAAAACTTTTAACCAGCAATGTATTTGAAGTCACTAAAGACTGACGTGTTCTGTCTTCATCCATTAGGAGCCGTTCATCCAGGCGTGCGTCACGTTCCTGAAGAGACGATGTCCCTCTATCATGGGTGGTTTGACCCCAGAGAAAGACCAGCCGAAGAGTGCTCAACTTCCTCCTGAAACACTGGCTACAATGCTTGCATGTCTGCAGTCTTGTGCAGCGTCCGTATAGAGTTTTTACATGTTACTAAGCATTTCAAGAAAATGGTTGGGTTGCAGTTAAACTGAGTTTTGTTGCTGGCTTCTTTGTGCAGGAGTGTGTCTCAAGAGCTGTCAGAGACAATCTTGACCATGGTGGCCAACTGTAGCAACGTGATGAACAAGGCCCGGCAGCCGCCACCAGGAGTCCTGCCAAAGGGACGAGCTCCCAGCACCAGCAGCTTAGACGCTATCTCACCTGTTCAAGTAACTGTGACCTTACTTACTGAAGATTGCTATAAGTGTTAAGATTCCCTGAACTGAATTTTGATGGTGTTGTACTCAAATCTGTCCTGTTGTATTCCAGATGGACCCTCTCACTGCGATGGGCTCTTTGAGTCTAGGTGTCTCGTCCGCCTCTCATACCCCGAGCATGCAAGGATTCCCCAGCCTGCAGGGCTCTGCCTTCAGTAACCCCCAGTCCCCAGCCAAAGCCTTCTCAAACCTACCAAACCCAAACCCCAGCACAGCTTTCCCAGGAATTAACCCCCTCTCTTCGCAGCTCCAAGGTACCATAAGACTACTGTGAATTTATAAACTCTGAAAATAAACTGATAAACAGTAGCTCAGCCTCAAGTTTGGACCAATTACAAGTGAATTAGAATTTTAACAAATTTTACTTCTCAAGGTCCTCTGAGCTCAAGCTTGACTGGGATTGGCTCAGGTTTGGGCATGCCTGCCGTCAGCAGCGACCCCTTTGGCACCAGGAAGATGAGCACACCGGGGCTAAACCCTCCCACATTTCAGCAGAGTAAGATGAAGGCCTGTAAGTGGTGGTGTGGCTGAGAGAGTGCCAGGCGCCTCAAGCTGTATTTCCTCTCAAAACTGGCCATCAGTTTCTCAAAGTCCTTTTGCGATCCATTTCAAAGTGTCTTTAATCTGTGTAATTTTCATCCCTGGGCCAAAAAAAGAATAATTACAATCTAAGAGGAAATACAGGTCAGTCTACATTACAGCAAGATGTTTTTGGCAACTAGTTTGGATCCGTGTGAAAATATCATCCGTTTTCTTCCATTAGACCTATGAAGGAAAACAAGCTGTTTGCCAGAAACTTCTGTTTTGTTTTCTCTGAATTTGCACTTTAGTAGATCTTTTAACATGTGATATTTTTTTTTTTTTTTTTTAAATGCATAAAGTGCAGTAACTGGGTTTTCTGTGTTGTAGCTGACCTTTCTCAGGTGTGGCCCGAGGCAAACCAGCACTTTAGTAAGGAGATTGACGACGAGGCAAACAGCTATTTCCAGCGCATCTACAACCATCCGCCACACCCCACAATGTCTGTGGATGAGGTGAGATTGAATTAGAACTGAATGAGAGGAATGACACTTTTGCTCATTCCTAATACCTCAACTCTAATTTCCCAGGTGCAACTTTCACATTCATAGTTATTCTTTTAATGTAGGTGCTGGAAATGCTGCAGCGATTTAAGGACTCGAACATCAAGCGGGAACGGGAAGTTTTTAACTGCATGCTGAGGAATCTGTTTGAGGAGTACAGATTCTTCCCTCAGTATCCAGACAAAGAGCTGCACATCACCGCATGCCTCTTCGGGGGAATCATTGAGAAGGGCCTGGTCACATACATGGCGCTGGGCTTGGCCTTACGATACGTCCTGGAAGCCTTACGCAAACCTTTCGGATCAAAGATGTATTACTTTGGGATTGCTGCACTAGATAGATTTAAAAATAGGTACTGTCACTAGTTCATGCTTTTCCAGCCAACATACAATAAAGATCTCATTTGGAACATATCTTATATTGAGTTGTGCATTTGTTTTAAATCTGAGCCACTCTCTTCCTCAGACTGAAGGACTATCCCCAGTACTGTCAGCACTTGGCGTCAATAGCCCATTTCCTGCAGTTCCCGCACCATTTACAAGAGGTAACCTAGTTCAGTTTTATTTTGGTAGATGCCTACAGCATCTTTCCATAATTTCTCACTCTGCACTAGTCGGTTAAACTTCCAGCTGAATAAGTCTCCAATGTATGTTGTCCATTTTCTCTGTGTAGTATATAGAGTATGGCCAGCAATCCAGAGACCCTCCTGTGAAGATGCAGGGCTCCATCACTACCCCAGGCAGCCTGGCTCTAGCCCAGGCTCAAGCTCAGTCTCAGACCCCTAAAGCCCCCCTACCTGTCCAAGCCAGCACCTTAGTGACCACAGCCACAACGACCACCACTGCTGCCAAAACCACCACCATCACAAGACCTACAGCTCTTGGACCGAAGAAGGACGTGCCAGTAAGTGAACACAGATCAATGGTAAATATAAGAAAATTACATTTATGGAACAGTGACTAAGATGCACTCATCTGTTATTTGATGTTTTAATTTCTTCCCCAGCCTTCAATTAACACCACAAACATTGACACCTTGTTGGTGGCCACAGACCAGACTGAAAGGATCGTTGAGCCCCCAGAGAACGTTCAAGAGAAGATTGCGTTCATCTTCAACAACTTGTCCCAATCAAACATGACCCAAAAGGTTTGTTTTTACAATTGATTTCATTGGCATGCTACATTTTTATATCAAGACATTTGTTTTTAACCCCTAAACCATCTCTTGCTGTTTGTTTGAAGGTGGAGGAACTGAAAGAGACTGTGAAAGAAGAATTCATGCCCTGGGTGTCCCAGTACCTGGTCATGAAGCGCGTCAGCATTGAGCCCAACTTCCACAGCCTGTATTCTAACTTTCTGGACACACTGAAAAACCCAGAGTTTGTTAAGATGGTTCTCAATGAGACTTACAGAAACATCAAGGTAAACCTTTTAAAAATGGCAAGTTCAAGGACATACAACCGAGGTATAGCTATGTTATGGTGACTTCATGTTGTCCCTTTTTGTTTCTCAGGTCCTTCTTACCTCTGATAAGGCAGCTGCTAACTTCTCAGATCGATCCCTGCTGAAGAATTTGGGTCACTGGCTTGGAATGATCACCCTTGCTAAAAACAAACCCATCCTATACACAGTGAGTTCATTATCAATCACCTGTGATTGAAACATTTATAGAGGTTTAAAAAATGAATCAAATTAGTTTATACCTGCAGTGTGACTGCATTATTGTTTTGCTCTCTTCTATAGGATCTGGAGCTAAAGTCTCTCTTGCTGGAGGCTTATGTGAAAGGCCAGCAGGAGTTACTGTATGTTGTTCCCTTTGTGGCCAAAGTCTTGGAATCAAGTCTGCGGAGTGTGGTAATCATGCAATTTTCTCCACCAATCTTGCTGTCAGGTGTTATGTATGGGCCAGTTTTGCAAATACCTGGACATAATAACCTTAATCTGTGCACTGTTTTGTAGATCTTCAGACCGCAGAACCCTTGGACCATGGGCATCATGAATGTACTGGCTGAGCTCCACCAAGAACATGACTTAAAGGTCAGTGACTTCTCATTGACGCTAAGCATATGGTGCATAAGCGTCTAGTGGTGTAGTTTTCACTGAGTCCCACAATTCGTTTGTTACAGCTTAACCTCAAGTTTGAGATTGAGGTGCTCTGCAAGAATCTGTCTCTGGACATCAGTGAGCTGAAGCCAGGAAACCTGCTGAGAGACAAAGAGAAGCTGAAGAATTTGGAGGAGCAGCTCTCTGCACCAAAGAAAGAGACCAAGCCTCCTGAAGAAATGCTGCCTATAGTTACTACAGGTATAACACTAAAACAGGCACATTTAAAGTTGCATACTTTTTCTATAATTTTATATTTCCATGTCTAACCATAAGTAGACTCAGTTTCATTTACAGTTGCTCCCTCGACTCCGGCCACCACCACAACCTGTACGGCCACTGGGCCACCCACGCCACAGTTCAGCTACCATGACATCAATGTGTATGCCCTGGCTGGCCTTGCCCCGCACATCACCATCAATGTTAACGTTAGTCTCACACTATATAGTCAATTTATCAACTTTTTTTTTTTGAATGCTTTTAAATTGTACGCTACCTTTTCTTCACTGTTTTTTATAGATCCCACTGCTGCAGGCCCACCCTCAGCTGAAGCAGTGCGTGAGACCAGCAATTGAGCGTGCCGTACAGGAGCTTGTGCACCCAGTGGTGGACCGATCAATCAAGATCGCCATGACCACCTGCGAGCAGATAGTCCGGAAGGACTTTGCGCTAGACTCCGAGGAGTCTCACATGCGCGTGGCTGCCCACCACATGATGCGCAACTTGACCGCCGGCATGGCCATGATCACCTGCAGAGAGCCGCTGCTCATGAGCATTGCTACCAACTTGAAGAACAGCTTTGCAGCAGCTCTTAGGGTACGGAATAACATTCTCTCATTCAAAATTGACACCCTTCCTAGCTCAAAATGAAGACTTCTAGTAGCTTTAAGAATTTTGACTGGATGAACATACATTTCAGGCTCCCACACCCCAGCAGAGAGAAATGATGGAAGAGGCAGCTGCTCGCATCGCACAGGACAACTGTGAGCTTGCGTGTTGCTTTATCCAAAAGACAGCAGTGGAGAAAGCTGGACCTGAGATGGACAAGAGACTGGCAACTGTAAGTCCCTGCTCTGTCCTAATTGTTGCAACAGTTGCTTGTCACGTCTAGTGTAATATGATTAATTTCTGTATCTTGCAGGAATTTGAGCTGAGGAAGCATGCTCGCCAAGAAGGCCGCCGCTACTGTGACCCCATGGTACTCACCTATCAGGCTGAGCGTATGCCAGAGCAGATCAGACTGAAGGTGAGAGCTCTTTGCAAAAGTCATTGAGTGTATGTACTGCTCTCTGACAGTGTTAGATTCTAACTGGCTGCTCCTCTCCAGGTCGGTGGAGTGGATCCTAAACAGCTGGCTGTTTATGAGGAGTTCGCCCGAAACGTTCCTGGCTTCCTACCCAGTAACGACCTGTCTCAGCCCACGGGTTTCCTTGCTCAACCAATGAAGGTACAGCCCCTGTCGTTCTTGAAGAGATTTTGTATGGTTGTCACATTGGGTAAGTAACTCACAGGTTCTTTTTCTACATTGCAGCAACAGGCATGGCCTACTGATGATGTGGCTCACATCTACGATAAGTGCATCTCAGACCTTGAGCAGCACCTGCATGCTATTCCACCTGCGCTGGCCATGAACCCACAGACCCAGGCCATACGCAGCCTCCTGGAGGCAGTTGTCATGGCTAGGAACTCACGTGATGGCATTGCTGCCCTGGGACTTTTGCAAAAGGTTAGATAAACTCTGGGCGAAAACTTGGGGAATAAGCCTATATGGCAGTGTTATTCAATCCTGCTCCTGGAAGCCCACTTATCTGCAGAGTTTAGCTCCAGTCCTAATTAAACACCTGAAATATCTGAAAGGTCTTCAGGATCACCAGAAACTTCCAGGCAAATGTTTTGAAGCTAAACTCTGCAGGACCATTGGTCCTCTAGGAGCAGGATTGGACACCCCTGCAATACGGTCTCATCTTAAATCTAACTTCTCTTTTGCTTGCTTGCTCTCAGGCTGTGGAGGGTCTGCTGGATGCCACCAGTGGTGCTGATACTGATCTGTTGCTAAGCTACAGGGAGTGCCACCTGCTGGTGCTGAAAGCCCTACAGGACGGTCGTGCCTACGGTCCACAGTGGTGCAACAAACAAATCACCAGGCCAGTACCACAACTGTGATGTAAACTTGTTTGTCTCAGGCATAGATGGGTCTTAAAGGTCCTAATCCTTTCTTCTATGTCCCCCTGCAGATGCCTGATTGAGTGCAGAGATGAATACAAGTACAACGTTGAGGCCGTAGAGCTCCTCATCAGAAACCACCTGGTCAACATGCAGCAGTATGACTTGCACCTGGCTCAGGTGAGGATATTGTCTCTCGGACTTCAAAGGAAACTGATGTAAATGAGCGGATTCTTACTCTTCTGTGTTTTCAGTCCATGGAGAACGGGTTGAACTACATGGCCGTGGCGTTCGCCATGCAGCTAGTGAAGCTACTTCTGGTTGATGAACGCAGCGGGAGCCACATCACTGAAGCAGATCTCTTCCACACCATTGAGACGCTGATGAGGACCAGTGCCCACTCCAGAGCCAACGCTCCTGAAGGGTGAGATACCACTTATGCCACTGGTTGAAGTGAATGTTAATTTTTTTACTGAGCATTTCGAGTAATCTGGACAACTTCTTTGTAACCACTAGTTTGCCCCAGCTGATGGATGTTGTCCGCTCCAACTACGAGGCCATGATCGATCGTCACCATGGTGGGCCAAACTTCATGATGCACTCTGGGATTTCTCAAGCATCCGAGTATGATGACCCACCAGGTCTTAGAGAGAAGGCAGAGTACCTGCTGAGAGAATGGGTCAACCTGTACCACTCAGCAGCTGCAGGAAGGGACAGCACTAAAGCCTTCTCTGCGTTTGTTGGACAGGTTAGCCAGGTTAAAGAGCACTCAAAATACAAAAGTTTTCTCAAGGCTAGAATTGGCCTGCATTACTTCATTCTGTCACACCTGCATTGTTCTTTCACAGATGCACCAGCAGGGCATCCTGAAGACCGACGACCTCATCACTCGCTTCTTCCGGCTGTGCACAGAGATGTGCGTGGAGATCAGTTACCGTGCTCAAGCCGAACAGCAGCACCCGACCACCAGTCCTGCCATCATCAGGGCCAAGTGCTACCATAACCTGGATGCTTTTGTTCGGCTCATCGCCCTTCTGGTCAAACACTCCGGAGAGGCCACCAACACGGTCACCAAAATCAATCTGCTCAACAAGGTTGGAATGCTTACAGTGGTTTGTGGCTCAATGTTGACTTTTTTTTTTTTTTTTTTTTTTTGAGGTCTTGATTAATGCTGCATTTCTTGTCTTGGTGCAGGTTCTGGGCATTGTGGTTGGTGTGTTGATCCAAGATCACGATGTGAGGCAGACAGAGTTCCAACAGCTTCCTTACCACAGAATCTTCATTATGCTCCTGCTGGAGCTTAATGCACCAGAGCATGTGCTGGAGACCATCAACTTCCAGACCCTCACTGCCTTCTGGTAAGCACACGGTTTTAGACTTGAGATCTGGTTAAATTTATCTTTGTTAGGCCAATTTTCATGGGCAAAATCCAGTCATTTCAATATGAATCCATGAGGTTGGGAATTTGATGTAGGTGAAAGATTGCATTTACCAACATGCTTGGTTTGAAAGTGACTTCTTTGTGAGCTCAGCTTCATACATCTCTACACTATTGATAATAGATAATGGTTAATGAAATCTTGCTAATGTGAACACACCTTTATGGTTCTGATCAGTCTTTGAGTATTAAAGGACCATCGTCTCTTTCAGCAACACCTTTCACATCCTGAGGCCGACTAAAGCACCTGGTTTCGTGTATGCTTGGCTGGAGCTCATCTCTCACCGCATCTTCATTGCCAGGATGCTTGCGCACACACCACAACAAAAGGTCTGTATTTCCTGTATGATATACATCAGGGGTGTTCAATCCTGCTCCAGGAGGACCACTTTCCTGCAAAGTTTCTGACTATAATTAAACACCTGAAATGGCTAATCAAGAGCTTCAGGATTACTCCAAACTTAAAGGCAGTTGTTGGAGCTAAACTTAGCAGGAAAGTGGCCTTTCAGGGGAAGGATTCGGCACCTCTGATGTCCCTCCACATCCCATATTCATGCCAGTCAATCACTGACTACCCTCTGTGCCTTAAACGTCTCTTTCCTCTCATGCAGGGTTGGCCAATGTATGCTCAGCTGCTGATAGATTTGTTCAAGTATCTTGCACCCTTCCTAAGGAATGTTGAACTCAACAAACCTATGCAAATTCTCTACAAGGTATTAATACAGTCTTTCCTCCAAAAGCCTGTCTGGTGGTTCACTGGGTCAGTTTGTGACCTTGCATTTGTTTTTCTCTGTATTCTCAAAGGGAACACTTCGTGTGCTGCTTGTCCTGCTACACGACTTCCCAGAATTCCTGTGCGACTACCATTATGGCTTTTGCGACGTCATCCCGCCCAATTGCATCCAGCTGAGGAACCTGATCCTGAGTGCCTTCCCCCGCAACATGAGGCTTCCAGACCCCTTCACCCCTAATCTGAAGGTAGAGAGTTGCACATCACATTTGACATCATATGTGATGCTTTGTGGTTTAGTATGTAGTCGTAACTTAAAGTATACTTGTGGGTATATTGTGGCGTGTGTAATAATCGGTGTGTCTCCACCAGGTGGATATGCTGAGTGAAATCAATATCGCTCCCCGCATCCTCACTAACTTCACCGGTGTGATGCCGTCCCAGTTTAAGAAGGATCTTGACTCTTACCTCAAGACCCGCTCTCCTGTCACCTTCCTCTCTGAGCTGCGCAGCAACCTGCAGGTAGAGGGTGCCACTCTGAATCACAAAACCGTTCACAACAGACTCGTAAGTTAATCTTTTGTGGCGTTATTAGGCTCTTGACAGTAAAACATTAGTTCGCTGAGTCTAAACACAAACTTGACTTCATAACCCTCAATCTTTTATTTGTAATGAATAATTGCATACAAATGCACTGTACCTCCAGGTGTCCAATGAGCCTGGAAACCGCTACAACATCCAGCTGATCAATGCTCTCGTGCTGTACGTTGGAACCCAGGCCATTGCCCACATCCACAACAAGGGTAGCACTCCTTCCATGAGCACCATCACGCACTCGGCACACATGGACATCTTCCAGAACCTCGCAGTCGATCTAGACACCGAAGGTGAGATGCAAAAAAAGTTGTTTTTTTTGTTCCCTCTCTCTAGTTTTAGTTTACATTGTGACTTATTTTCCTCCTCCCAGGGCGCTATCTATTCCTGAATGCGATAGCCAATCAGCTGCGTTATCCAAACAGCCATACACACTACTTTAGTTGTACCATGCTGTATCTGTTTGCCGAGGCCAACGCTGAAGCCATTCAAGAGCAGATCACCAGGTATGACATTTAATGATTTATTTTTAAAAAAATTATAGTTTAAACATCATTTATATCATTTTTATTTGTAAGAACGAATGCAATTATTTGTACGGAGACAATACTTTAAACAGACTGCTTTAGGAGAAATTTAGTTATCAAAGGGGTCATGATTTGCTCAATTTAATTTTCCTTAAAGTTTTGACATCACTGCCTCTTTAGCCCCGCCCACCAATTCGCTCATGTCGTTTTAGTTCCATTAACTGTTCAGATACAACTTTGGATTTTAATGCATTAGTAAATAAATGCTTTAAAATCATTTTTCATTGTTAGTTCATAAACTGTTAACAAATGGAACCCTTTGTGTAAAGTGTTACCAGGAATTCTTGGACAATAAAATGTAATAAATGAAGTTAACTGAAGTGCTTGTCGTGCAGGGTCCTGCTGGAGAGGTTGATTGTGAACAGGCCGCACCCATGGGGTTTGCTCATCACCTTCATAGAGCTGATCAAGAACCCTGCCTTTAAGTTCTGGAGCCATGATTTTGTGCACTGCGCCCCAGAGATCGAGAAGTAAGGTGGCCAACATGACACAATCCATTCTTTCTGCATTTTTACAACAGAAGATCTGCAACGTTTCCTCTCTCTCTCTGCAGGTTGTTCCAGTCGGTGGCTCAGTGCTGCATGGGGCAGAAGCAGGCCCAGCAGGTGATGGAGGGAACAGGTGCCAGTTAGGCTGCAGGAACTGCTCCTGTGCCCAGAGAGAGCTCTTCCTCTCCCCAACCCTTCATTTGCCCCTCCAACACACCCTGCACATCTGATCCACACACAGCCGACACTGGATTACCGCTTTCCTTCCACCGGGCGGCATCTGACCTAAGGAGTTTCTTTTTTGGTTGTTTTTTTCCTCCCTCAACAATTAAAAATGTTCAATGTAAATATTAAAAAGGGACATTTAAGAGCAGATTTTGAGTATTTCTTTGTCAAAGGTGAGGCACACGCTTGAGCACATTTCACTCCTTGCTGTTTGGCTCCCCCAAACTCTCCATAAATTATTTTTTGGCCTTCAAGACGGATTGACTTTTGTTTGGAAGCTTGGTAGTGGCTAAGGAAGCTGTCTTGTTTAATTTCTTTTTATTTTTTGAGGTTTGGTTTTTAAGGGGAGAGCTATCAGTGTGGTGAGCTGATGGGATCGGACCGATGTCCTGGACTGCAGGGTGGGGGGGGGGATCACTAGTTTTGCACCTGTGAGGAAACAAATCTTGGGTTGGAGGTTCTCCCTGGCACTTGTACAATTGTGGAAATATTCAGAAATTTGTTGGTAAATTGGATCTTTGTGGTTTGTACAAAGATTCAACTTGCAGAACAAAAAAGGACCAATACAGCTCATTTTGTAAGGATTTCGAATGTTTTGTAAATGTATTGGTCCGCGTGTTGTATTTTGTAGTAATTTGTAGTTGCCTTTAGTTCCGCTACTTATTTCCTGTATGTATGCATTCTGTAGTTACTGCATTAAACACTTGAACTGCACCTTTGTTTGCCTGCCATTTTGATTGCGTTGGGTTTGTTTAAACAAGTTGTTCACACTATCATTTGTGACAACTGAATTTTTTTTTCTGATTTAATTCCAAATTTAATGCAGTATATGTTGTTGTTTGGAGTTTAATGCATTTTTTCAACGTCAAAACTGCATTCAAGTCCTTTTGGGAAGTTCATAAATCATAACTGCGATGTGCGTACAAGTGATTTTGATTGGAGTAACTGAATTTTGCTGGACTGGATTCTTAGTGGAAAGGGTTTAAATTGGGTGTATAATTGATTGAATTTAGAATTACCTTGACAAACTTATGAACATCAAATGGAAAAATGCTAATTTTAATGCTTTCATTGACATGCCTTAAAGTCAGACTTAAAATTCTCACTGGAAGGACGTTACAGTCGCTGTTTCCATCTACCTATTTGTATGCACATTTTGATGTAACTCAATAAAAAAAGGTAGATGGGAATGCCAAGATGTGCATAAACCTTAAATACACAACCTTTTTTTTTATCCGATAAGATGACTTGCAGATAAACTACTTGCTTCAACAGTGGATGTGATTGGATATCTGGACTAAACAGTGGACAAATTTCATCTCAAATGTTGTTTTGATCATTCTGAAATCCCGAAGCCAAAGTCTGTCATGATGTGGTTTAATTCCCTCCCGGAAGCATCTCACATGATGGCGTTCCCAACACCAACATCCGAACAGAAGATAACATGACAACGTTTATTGCGAGATGTTGGGGAAAAGAGCTGCATTTATGATGTTGCGGCATTTCCCAGGAAGTGACAATGTTGTTCTCTTGAAAACATTTGATTGAAACGCTACTTTATTCACAAATGTTTTATGCGATACTACAATTTTGCTCACAAGTTAAATTCGCATCTTTGGATGGAAACGTAGCTAACGACGTTCATGCTCAATGTTCTTGTCAATGTCATAATTCTGACGTGACAAGCTCAAACAGGAGCTTTTTTTAAATAAAATAAAAAAGCATGCCATCAGTGCAACATAAAAGCATATGCCAAATGTAAATAGCCTTGAACCCACCAAAAGTCACACAGAACGACGCAAGGCACGAGCGCAACGGTTATACACGTCCGTCTAGCACGTGTTTACACAGAAACACAATGGAAAAATAGCGCATTGGAATGGAAAAACGAAAACGCGTTCTTACACCCCCACAACAGCTCAGAATCAAAACACAATCTGAAACGTATGATTCCAAATTATTTTACTTAAAGGAAAATGTACAGCATACAAAATGAAAAAACCTACAAATTATACAGTTAGCAAATTCAGTTACACCATGTTGCCTGAGGACTTCTCTCCTGTTTTCCCATAATGCAGTATCAGGACTTGTTTGTGGAATCCGTCCATTAAGACGCAGGTTTGGTGAGCTGTTGCAAGCGCTGTAGGATGCTCTTCTGACCGTAACGCACATGCAGAGCTCTCTTCTCTCTGCTGCCGAGTTCAGCCAGAGCTCCCTGATCCTCCAGCCGCCTCCTGTCCATCTCTACATCCTCAGAATAAGAGTCCAGCGTCAAAGCAGATGCTGTGTGCAGGAGACACTTCCACTCCGCTGACAACCCGGCCAGTCTGCTGAAACTCAGAGCCTCCTCCATCTCATCATCGTTCTCTTCGTCTTCCTCCCAGCCTTCGTTTTCACAGAACTCCTCGAAATCTTCCACTGACATGCAAAGGACCTACTCAAGAAAAGAAAATGACATATGTACACTACCAGTCAAAAGTCTGGAATCATTAAGATTTTGTAATGTTTTTGAAAGTCTCTTATGCTCACCACGGCTGCAATTATTTGATCAAAAATACAGTTACCATTATAAATATTACCATTTACAAAAACTGTTTTCTACTTTACTATATTTTAAAATGTCATTTATTCCTGTGATGTCAAAGCTGTGTTTTCAGCATCATTACTCCAGTCTTCAGTGTCACATGATCCTTCAGTAATCATTCTAATATGCTGATCTGGTGCTCAACAAACATTTCTTATATTTTCAACATTGATAATTTAATTAATTTAATAATTTAACAAGCGTTTTTATGGAAACCATTTGTTTTTCTGGATTCTTTGATGAATGGAAAGTTCAAAAGAACAGCTTTCGATAGTAATAGAAATCTTTTTGTAACATTACATTTCAAGGTTTCTGCAGGTTTTATGAAGATAAATTTGAGACTTTTTAAGACCAGGTAAAGAAAATGTAAGAAATAAACTGAAGGGAACACCACACGTCAATATGTTCTCTAAATGTAACGTCAAAGGAGAAACAATGAGTTGTATTAGCAAAATAGGGATGTTCTTCTTCAGTATAAAAGATGACAAAATATGAAGTCTGTGCAACTGATCAAAATAAAGTGAGTTTATGATCAAAACAAGAACAAATATCTACCAATGGGCTAAAGTTTTAAGCATAAACTCTGCTTAATTTTGTAATTTCAAGACTGCATTTGTATCACAAGTAAATGTATCTTAATTTGAAGATGTTTCGAAATTGGTAACAGGACAAAAATACTGAGGAAGATATTCATTATTTGCCATGCATGCAACATTTAATTCCACGACTTCATAAATGTAAGACTTTCTGCTCTGATTTAAGACTCGCAGAAACCCTACTGTCACTTCTTATCAATTTAATGTGTCCTTGCTTAATAAAAGTATTAATTTCTTTTAAAAAAATAAAAATAAAAACTAGGGCTGTCAAACGATTAATCGCGATTAATCGCATCCAAAATAAAAGTTTGTTTTTACATAATATATGTGTGTGTATGGAGTATAATTGTTTTCTATATATAAATACACACACATGCATATATATTTAAGAAAAATGTGTTATTTATATATTAAATATTTATATATAAAATAAATTATATATAATATAAATATATATACACAGTATATACATGTAAATATTTCTTAAATATATACATGCATGTGTGTGTATTTATATATAGAAAATAATTATACACCGTACACACATATATTATGTAAAAAACAAACTTTTATTTTGGATGCGATTAATCGCGATTAATCGTTTGACAGCCCTAAAAAAAACATAATTCAAGCAAAATATACTGTTGACTTTTTGTCATGTGGATCAAACGGTTACCTTCAGAGTAGTGTAGAGCTCATTGTAAGTGAGGGAGCCTAACTGTCCGAAGATAAAGACTCCTTTCTCCCCGACGATCTCCATCTCGCACAACATGTTCCATTTGTCCACTAAGAGCCGTTGATCTGCTTCATTTTGTGCCACTGTAAAAGCAATAAAAACGTCACAAAATGTATTTCTATAAGCTAAATAAGTTCCTCTTTTTATAATCATCTATAAAGTCACACCTTGCAATGCTGCTTTGTACACACTGGACATCTGTATATCTGCGGTGTCATTGCTATTCATAGGAAACGGCTCTGCAAAGCCGTACATGTGGAGGAGCTGCCAGTTCGCCATCTGTCCGTAGGTGTTAAAGACCTCCTCGCCCTTTCCAATGTGCCGTACGGACACCATTTTTAGGCACTCCTGTTGGAACATGTGAGCTGTGAGATTTAAAAGCATTAACAATCAAAAAAAGCAATACATCTGCACCACATACAGGGGTATATTCCAGATTGGCGTTGTGCTTGGAAACGTGATTCAGCATGTCAGCCATGGGCACCATCATTGGAGGGTTAGGCTGTTTTTCTTCTTCTTCATCCTCATCCTCTACAGGCTCTTGAAAACTGAGACATGGAAATATTGAGAAACATATGGAAGACCATTTCTGTCACATCAGAAAAAAAATAAACATGCTTTGGTAAATCTTAATTATGACAGAAAAAAATAATTATGATATACCAAGTCAAAATTATGAGATTAAAAAGTTGAAATTATAACATACTAAAATCAAAAAATATAAGATTATACAGTCAAAATTATGGTATATGGCATAGTGAGATTAAAAATCATAATAATGAGATTAAGTCAAATTTATAAGAAAAAGTAAAAATTATGAGATAAAGTAAAAATAATAAGAAAAAGTAAAAAATTATGACTTTCTGTCACAATAATGGCTTTTTGTCATATGTAAGAACTGACTTAAGTCAGAATTTCAACTTAGTGTGTCATAAATTTGACTTTTTATGTCATAATTACTTACAAAGCATGTTTTTTTTCTTATGTGGTGTAGGAAATATTAAAAAAATAATTAGGGATGCACCATTATTAACATTCTGGCCGATATGGTAAGCAAATATTTTTACGTTATGACCAATAACTGATAAATGGAAGATATTAAAATTCTACTATATTGCCTAAATAATTAAAAACATAAAAGGTAAAATTAATTGTAACGAGCTACAATTCATTTTACCCTTTACAGAATTATAATGTACAGTAAAAAAAGAATAATTTTGAGATTTGCTTAAGATTACATTTATCAGTTTTATTTATTAGTCACTTTAGTGAGTGTTAGATAATAGCAAAGCTCATTTAAATATATAATGCATGCACAATTAAATATCCAATTTGATCTATACTATACCGATACATTTAAATATCGCCAACAACCGATTTTAATTGCAAATTGAATTTAATCAAATCTAAAAGCACATTGATATCTCACCTATAGGCCATTACAAATGCTACCAGGCTCTTGTAGAGCTCCAGGTTGTGCTTCTCGGGGTCCCACAGGTCAGGATGGGACTTCATGAAAGGAAGGACTACGTTATTGTACTCATCTTGGAGTTTTTTCAGATCAGTGTTGACAGCCTCAGGAATTCCCGTGCCTTTCAGGGCTTTATCACGCTCCTCCTCGGACCTTCAAAACAGAGACATCGTGACCATGAAGAACTGATGGATCCTTGAAGGATATCTTGAAGGTCTGCAGATATTCACTGCAAAACTTACCAGAACATGGGCTGATCCAGTGTCTTAAAGTCTGGCCAGAGAGACAAATATGGTTTCCAATGGGATTGTGAACATGTGTACTCATATAGGAGACCCAGAAGAAGTGGAACCCAGCCTGATGTGCTCTCCAAAGTTTTCTTCCCTAGAAAATAACCATCAAGATTTGGTGGTTACAAGCCAGCTACAGGAGGTGGAATTGCAATAAACCTGAATGTTCTCATACCTTCTTCAAGCACTCTTTTGACTTTAGTGGTGCCCTGATGTAGGAGTGTCTCTCTGGGAATGGAGAACAAGATGTGTCCCTCTTCAATGTCCTCTTTGGCAAGCATGCCATATTCAGCTACTGTACCCTCTTTACTTAAGTACACCTAAATAAATTAATATCAACTGTGGTGAGTAAATATAAAAGTCCCTTTAAGGCAAGACTTGGGCCACTTGGTGTCACAGAGCTCACTTAATTATGAAATTAAATAAAAAATATTAGATGGGGATGGAAAACATAAACTCAAAAATATATATTTGAAACGTTGCCAACTAACTGAAGATATGTATGAGTTGAAGTACTAAAATTACTCGAAAATAAATAGATAAAAAAAACTAATGAATGCACAACAAAAGTACTAACACCAGCTAAAATGAAAATGAAAACTGAAAATATAAAAAATAAAAGCTAATTTAAAATATGTATAAAATGCAAGTGTATGAATAGTACTAAAACAACCGTGATTATTTTATATTACTATTATTACTAAGCTTTTGCTATCAAATTTTATTTACAATATACATTGATATTAAATGAACAGGTTACCTTATCGCTGAGCGTCAGCTTCACACTATCACACCACAGAAGGAAGTTCTTCAGGGGGTCCAGGACACATATCTCATCATCTATCTGAAACCACACATGATATGCTGAAGGCTCATCATGATTATACACGACAACTGTAAAACATCTGTGTTTCAAGCTAGAGGCAATATTTGAATCTAAATTATGAATTAATAACCTGAGGAAACGTTGTTTTTACCTTTGGCCTTTTTGTGTCTGTCGCCATATTTCATTAAAATGCAAGCTCGTCGGTGAGATATTAAAATATATATTGTTTTATGGTGACCACCACCATCCATGTGAGGAGCTTCGGTCACTTCTTCTTCTTCTTCTTCTTCTTCTTCTTCTTCCTGTACGTCTGCAGAAAGTAACAAAATAATGTACAATGGCGCCACCTACGATACTGTTAAGTGAACTACTGAATAAAATAATATAGAAATAATCAACATAATGTTATTACATATACGTAGGCTATATAATCAATCCAACAAACATAGGGTTGAAGTCTGGTTCTCATGCATCCTCAGGCCAGATAAACATTAAGGCTAGATCCTCACTCACTGAGACAAGTGTGAGGATATGGAAAGAATTCACTAAGCAAACATACATAAATTTACTATGACAATAAAATGAAGCATATAAACAGAGACAATGTTATCTTTATCTGGCATGAAGGCTTCAGATTTCTCAGGTCGGCCCAGCTCATTCGTTTAAGTCATGAGGAAATTTCCACTTGTCCTTCTCAAACAGCACTCAGCTAACAGGGAACATTCTCAGAACTTTGGCTATTGTTCTGGAAAGGTTCTCTCATAAATATTAACAAACGTTCTTCCAGTAACATTAACAAAATATTCTTTCAAAGTTATCCAGTATTCAATAATGTTCTCAAAACATTAGCACAAAACATTATTTATACATTGTTCGTGTTTTTTTTTTTAGGGCTGTCAAACGATTAATCACGATTAATCGCATCCAAAATAAAAGTTTGTGTTTACATAATTTATGTCTGTGTACGGAGTATAATTATTTTCTATATATAAATACACACACATGCATATATATATTTAAGAAAATGTGTTATTTATATATAAAATGTTTATATATAATATAAATTATATATAATATAAATATATATACACAGTACATGCAAATATTTCTTAAATATATACATGCATGTAGTTTTTTTTTTCCTGTGATATTTTAGTTGGATGTTCATCTGTTTGTTTGTTTGTTTGTTTGTTTGTTTGTTTGTTTGATTGTTTTTTTTAATACATATATTATAGGCTACTTGTTACTTTTGAATGTTCTCAGAACATTCTGAAACTTTAAAAACATTTTAAAAACTGGATGTTTTAAACATTTAGAAAACAGACAAAATTACTTTTTAAAAAACGTAATGGGTACGTTAGCAAATCATTCTTTCTTTTTTTTTGCTAGCTGAGGAGGAGAGGTTGGGAATTATGTAATTTGCCATAGTATCCAATTAGGATTTCACAAGCACTGTATACATAGTTTTGATGACTCTTGACTGGTAGTTTATTGTGTGTATCCATGCTGGACAGAGGATAAGTGGTTAGGGAAAACGATGGATGGATGGGTGGGTTGGTGGATGGATGGAGGGATGGGTGGATGGATGGCTGACTGGGTGGATGGATAGATGGATGGATGGATCGATGGATGGATGGCTGAGTGGATGGATGAATGAATGGGTGGGTGGGTGGATAGGATGGATGGCTGAGTGGATGGATGGATCGGTGGATGGATGGTTGAGTGGGTGGATGGATGGATGGGTGGGTTGGTGGATAGGTGGGTGGATGAGTGGATGGATGGATGGGTGGATGGTTGGCTGAGTGGGTGGATGGATGGCTGAGTGGATGGGTGGATGGATGGATGGATGGGTGGGTGGGTGGGTGGATAGGATGGATGGCTGAGTGGATGGATGGGTGGATGGTTGGCTGAGTGGGTGGATAGATGGCTGAGTGGATGGATGGATGGATGAATGGGTGGGTGGGTGGATAGGATGAATGGCTGAGTGGATGGCTGGATGGGTGTTTTTCCCTTGCATTATTTCAGAATTTAGCTATTGAGATATAAACCTATATTTCAAAATGAAAGCAGTGTAAAGGGAAGATGTATGCAAATAGTTTATTTCACACAACAGGGATATTTTCTAGGAATGTCTCAAAAACAGACACAAAGGCCACATATAACTTGAATAAACATTTATTGTGGCATATATAATATACATATAATGTCAATTATTGCAACATTCGCTTAGACTGACTTGATAACATCATTTGAAGTGATTTATGGAAAGGGGTATAAACTGTTGAGCTTTTTGAGTTTCCAAAAAAGTTTCAATTCCACTTTGGGATTATGGGTAGTGTATATGAACCGGAATCACAAATTTATCACAACGTTTTTGTAGATAATGCTATAATTAATATTAGATGTTCAAAGATAATCTGTTTATCAAATTATATCATATGCAGGGGGAAAAAAATATTTGGCATTATGATTTATTGTTGGACTGTCTCTCTGCACTTGATGTGCATTCTGTAGGGTTTGGGCATCATGGTGATCCCGTACACTGGGGTGTAATCTGGCTCCCCGGCATCATCGGGCCACACAAACTGGAAACGGCGCAACAGAGTGACCATGACCAGGAAGAGCTCCATACGTGCAAGACCCTCACCGAGACACACACGGGGACCTGTAAAACACATACGATGATGATCACAGAACAAGTCTGGAAAAGATTAAACACAAAAAATGTTAAACATTTCTGAATGGTTACCTGTAGAGAAGGGTATAAAGGCCTCAGGCTTCTCAAACTGGCCCTGCTCGTTCAGGAAGTTGGCTGGGTTGAATTCATGAGGAAACTTCCACTGGCCTTCTTCTTTTAGTACAGAAGTGAGGTTGGGAATGATTAAAGTTCCCTGACCAAGGAGAAACAGTTTAAATTTGATTTGAAATAGGAAAAACTCTGGTTTCTAGGCAAGTTTCCTCACCTTCGGGATGTTGTAGCCCATCAGCTCAGTGTCTTTGGTGGTGCAGTGAAACACACTTAGCGGTACAGTGTTAGCGACGCGCTGAACTTCATGAATCACAGCCTGTGTGTACGGCATATCATGTCTGTCTTCATACGATGCGTGATCTTTACCCCCCAGAACATCATCAATCTCTTGCTGACATTTTGCTGGTGAGAAAACAAGGCCATGTTTTTCTGTTTAAGTTCTCTAAAAGGAGTTAGCTAATATGTTAACATACACCTGAGTTGACAATATCCGGTTAAAAAAATGTCAAATTAGCAATTGAATTCAAAACATCATATATTTAGCTTTTTTAGTTCAATTCAGACTTAAAAACTGTAATGCCTGTTCTAGCGTTGCTAGAATTTTCCCCATTCCTACAGCTGTCATATTAAACAACATTATGGCAGCTGTAGAGACTGCTCTACTGTCTCTGGTTTAACCAAAACCTGCTTTAAATTAAGCAAAAATCAATGTGTGCTTTTTTAAACACAGACCTTGAACCTCTGGGTGGGTCATGAGGTACAGGAAAGCAGTTAGGAGGGTGTTGGAAGTGGTATCAGTCCCTGCAAAGTGCAAATCCAAAATGTTCATGATGAGCTGGTTCTCAGAAAAGGTGGAACCATCATCATTTTTTCTCTGGGGAATGTAAGATATCATTCATTTGAGTCTCAAACTATGGTGCATTTGTTCAAGAATAACATGGTGACAGTATTTCCAGATTTAAATTAGATTAGATTCTGAACCTCTGGTTTTCAATTTGGTCTTAGAAGTTTGGACCCTTATGTATGTCAGAAGGAACTCTCACCTTATCAATCTCATCCAGATAGCAGTCAATGAAATCTCTCGGCTCTCCTGGAACTCTTGTGCTCTTGTGTTCAGCAATCAGACTTATATTTATATCTTTTATCTTCTTCACATTATCAAAGGCTTTTTTAAAAGGCAGGGGCAAGATTCTCAATAAAGGAAGTGTGTCATATATCTGTTAGGAAAGGACATACAATCTTATACAATTACTCTAAAATGCAAGCCCAAATTTGAATGTCAGTCACATTTAGTGAAATGAAAATATTATAAATATTATTTATTCTAAAAAAACATAACTCTAAATGTTGACAAAAATACATATTTAGCAGTTATACAGGCTTATCAGACAGAAAAAGACTAATTATACATTCATGACTCATCCTGCACTACACAGATTTTTGTCTAATCAGAATGAGAATGTCCCTCCCCCTGTTAGCCAACTGTACCAACTTCCTCTGATTAGCAATAGCATGTAACATCGTAGTTTAATCACTGGCTAGAGAAAACTGTAATTGTCAAGCAATTTAATGGGTGTTTTGATCTAAAATCTTACCATGTTCCATGGTCCATTGAGGATCTTTGAAATCTCTGTAAAGAGCTGAACGAAGCACTGAAGGAATTCATTGTTGTAATCAAAACGGGCTCCGGACAGAACCAAGCCGATAATATTTGATGCAAATTTGTGGAACATATTTTGAGGATTCACAGTTCCTCCTGTACAAATGTAAATCAATTAAAAAGATTGACATTTTCCTTGTCAGCTGATGTATAAAAGAAATAAGTAAATCACATTGTCTCCATCTTGTCAATCTAAACTTTTATAAAAAAACATATATATAAATACCAGCATTTTTGTCTAAGTAAGCAACAATGTGTGAAATCTCTCCCAGAATTCTCTCCTCCATGGACTGCTTCCCCAGGCCAAAGTTCTTCATGGTCATCAAAGCAAAGCGTCGATGATCCTTCCAAAGGGGGCCATAGTTAGCCAATATAACACCTTTAGTAAAATTATGTTAGTTAAAAGTTGTAGGGTTTCTAGCACTAAACATATTCCAACAGTTTTTATTTATCTCATATTATAACATGTAGACCTGGTTTCCCAGACAGGGCTTAGATTAAGCCAGGATTATGCCTTAGTTTTCAATTCGAATATTTAAGTAGCTTTTATAAACATGCCTTAGAAAAATTACTGGTGTGCATCTTGAGACAAACAATGGCACTGACATATTTTAAGATAGTGGAATTTGCTTTCAGTTAAAACAGTTCAAACATGCATTTTAGTCTGGGTCTAGTCCTGAAACTTGTCTGTGAAACCGGGGGATTGTGTTCCTGATATAAACTGTACTTTTGACCTAGTCCTGTTGTGTTGCGTTGTGCGCGTGCGTGCGTGTGTATTACCTTGTGGACCAACTGCTCAAATCACTCGTGCATGCTTGCGCGCCGCGGAGTGATACTAGCGGAAGGCGGAAAGTGTATACTTTCGGCTTTACGCCAGTAGGTGGCGACAAGTTTCTGTCATGGGTCATGCACGCGGCTAATTCGTTCAACATTCAGGAACGACATAATTGATGCAGTACGGTTGGAACTATTTTCGCTGGCGGAGCAAAAGAGTCATGTTGTGGGTGGCTGACTAATATGTAAGTCACTCTTTACTGAACTGTTGTACAACAGAAATTTCACACTCGCTAGACTGTTATTTACTTAGCTGATACAGCTTGTAGTAGGAGTTACCTTTATTCTCCGAGATATGACTGATCATGAAGTCTTGAGGCCGTCCTGAGAAGTCTTGAGCCTTTGTCACCAGAGCTTCCTTGATAACCTCAAAACTATTCAGAAAAACTGCTGGTTTTGATCCAGTATACAGACTGAAAATATTCCCATATCGTTCTGCAAACTAAAAAAAAGTTTTTTTACAAACAAGATAAAAAAGAAATGTTTAAACTTAAGATGACATAAAATAAAGCCATACTCTTTCAAAATCCTTCAAAGGATTGGCCATGTTCACATGAAGCAGATTCCCAAATACTGGCAAAGGACTAGGTCCTGGAGGAAAATTCTTCGGCCTTTGGATCCGGACTAGGAGGAAGATGAAGAAGATACATATCCACAGGAGAATCAAAGAGCCCAGCATGCTGACTGATGTCCAGCTGTTGTGTCTCTGTTTCACTCAAGCAAAACAAGCTTGTGAACTCAAACCACTCAATATCTTGGTACATCTCCTATCTGAACAGATATTGGCAGTGTTCCAGAAAGATAAAATGAACCCAGACAAACAAGCACTGCTCAAATTTCTGCATTTCTATATTAACCTGAATTCAACTGGTTTGAACTCTGTAATTAAATACAAATCCCTTCACAGGGATTTGTGCATATTGAGACAAAACAATGGCACTGACATATTTTAAGGTATGTCAGTGCAAGTTGCTTTCAGTTAAAAGAGATCAAACATGCATTTTAGTCTGGGACTAGCTTAAAGCCTAGGCGTCTGTGAAACCGGGGATACAAAAGATTTCTATTTCAAATAAATGCTGTTCTTTTGAACTTCATGTTCATCAAAGAATCCTGAACAAATGCATCGCAGTGTCCACAAAAATATGATGCCGCAAACTTGTTTTCAACATTAAATGTTTATTGAGAACAAATGATCATATCTGAATGATTTCTGAAGAATCACGTGACACTGAAGACTACAAATGATTAAGTGAACAAAATAAAACCACTCTGGCATACATTCAGACAAGAGCCAACTATTTTGTAAAAGCTTTTTATTTAAGGACTGTCTTGATGCATTGCGATTCTTTTTATGACCTTTTTTTTATAATATACAGTATATGACCAGTCATAATACATACTGTTATTAAAATAATAACATCAAATCATCTTTTGCAACAGAAGAAATTATAATTTGACTGTCTGTCTGCACTTGATGTGCATTCTGTAGGGTTTGGGGGTGAGGGTGACCCCGTACACTGGGGTGTAATCTGGTTCCCCGGCATCATTGGGCCACACAAACTGGAAACGGCGCAACAGAGTGACCATGACCAGGAAGAGCTCCATACGTGCAAGACCCTCACCGAGACACACACGGGGACCTGTACACCATATATGTGCGTATACGATTTACAAAATGCACTCAAACAACTCAAACTATACCTGTATCCGATTCTAAATTCTTTACCTGCAGAAAAAGGCATAAAGGCCTCAGGCTTCTCAAACTGGCCCTGCTCGTTCAGGAAGTTGGCTGGGTTGAATTCATGAGGAAACTTCCACTGGCCTTCTTCTTTTAGTACAGAAGTGAGGTTAGGAATAACAAAAGTTCCCTAGAGAAGAAAAGGAAACAAAGTTATGATTTTAAAGGGTTAAAACTCTCTTTATATATGGTTTCCTCACCTTCGGGATGTTGTAGCCCATCAGCTCAGTGTCTTTGGTGGTGCAGTGAAACACACTTAGCGGTACAGTGTTAGCGACGCGCTGAACTTCATGAATCACAGCCTGTGTGTACGGCATATCATGTCTGTCTTCATACGATGCGTGATCTTTACCCCCCAGAACATCATCAATCTCTTGCTGACATTTTTCTGGTGAAATAAAAGCTTTTTTAAGCTAAAGCAACGATCGAATGAATTAAAATGCATGAATTAACCAAAACACAAACCTTGAACCTCTGGGTGGGTCATGAGGTAGAGAAATCCAGTGAGAAGCGTGTTTGACGTGGTATCAGTCCCTGCAAAGTGCAAATCCAGAATGTACAGGATAAGTTGAGCTTCACTAAACGAGGAACCATCGTTTCCTCTCTGGTGAAATTAAAATAACCACTGATTAGAGATTAATACAAACAACTTTCTCATTCAGGTAAAATAGGGTAAATAAAATGACATACAATTAAATATCCAATATCAATCAATACTAATAAATGTAAAACATCTCTAATATTGGCGATAACCAATATGGTACCGATATATTACGCATTCCTAAAAAATACCATTACAGATGTGCAAGCACCTTATCAAGCTCATCCAGATAGCAGTCGATGAAGTCTCTTGGCTCTCCCGGGACTCTTGTCTTTTTGTGTTCATTGACCAGTTGTGCAGACAATTCTCTGGCCTTGCTGGCATTTGCGAAGGCCTTCTTGAAGGGTAGAGGCAGAAATCTCACCATAGGAAATGTATCGTATATCTGCAATAAAATAGAGAAAATTCATCATAAAAATTCCAAAGGACAACTACAGAAAAAAAATATATATATTTAAATTTCTTAGATAATCCTGAAACTCTTATTTAAACAATAAAAAATATATAATAACAATAAAATGAAATGTGGTTTCAGACTTTTGGGCATCTCTGTATGTGTATTTTATTAGCTGTGCCTGTGAATATAAACACTTAAAAGATGAAGTGATAAAATGCCTCACCATGGCCCATGGTCCATTGGCAATCTTTGCATTCTCTGTATAGACGTGAATGAAAAGCTTGAGGAATTCGTCGTCATAATCATAACGGGATCCAAACAGAACAATGCAAATGATATTTGATGCAGCATTGTGGAACATAGTCTGAGGGTCAAAGGAGTTTCCTGCAAGTACATTGATCTGAATGTCAAGTCAAGCTCTTGTGTGAGTTTGTTTTGAGATACCGAAAATAAGATGAATGAGTACATTATTACCAACTCTTTCTTCCAATTTAGCAGTAACATGTGAAACCTCTCCCAGAATTCTCTCCTCCATGGACTGCTTCCCCAGGCCAAAGTTTCTCAGGGTCATCAAAGCAAAGCGTCTGTGTTCTTTCCAACTGGGGCCATAGTCAGACAAAATTACACCTGCGATAACATGTAACAGTTATTTACGGGCCTCAATGGTATAAGTGTAATCTCAGATAAGGCTGAAAATTGCTCTGTGGACTCTGTATAAAGAGGAGATTGAGTGAACAACCTCAAAAACATATTGATTAACCATAGTCTGTACAGAGGTATAAGAGTGAAGGTTGATTTGGAAGTAGATTTACCGCTTCCCTTTGTAACACGGTTGACCAAGAGGTCCTGAGGGCGTCCTGCAAAGTCCACAGCCTTCGTAACAAGAGCTTCCTTCAAAACCTCGAAACCGTTAAGAACTATCCAAGGTTTTGATCCAAGGTACAGACTGTAAACTTTTCCATAGCGATCTGCCAGCTAAAAGGTTTAGCGTTAAGACATCACACAGGGCTGCTCATTATGCAATACATTACCAGATGTTTAAACAGATAACTCTTGAAAGCTGTATGTTTATTCTTAAAGTATTTATTTATATTTAAAACTAAGGAGTAAGGAAGTGTTCAAATTATGTAATACTGTACCCTATCGAAATCCTTCAAAGGATTATTGATGTTTAGCTCTAGCAAATTCCCAAATAATGGCAGAGGACGAGGTCCTGGAGGAAAGTTCTTTGGTCTCGGGATCTGGATGAAGAGGAAAAGGATGAAGATGCATATCCACACCAGTATCAGAAAGCCCAGCATGCTGACTGATGTCCAGCTGTGAACTGCTCACGTTTCACATTTAAACTCACAGATAATAACGCACCGAGCCCTCCCACTTCAAATACTGAACATTCCCATGGAGCATGTTGACTGAAGGCTAAAACTTAATATACCAATAATAACCAATCCAAGACAGAGCTTGATTATTTTCCCGTACAATGTAACAGTAAAATAGTTTATGTTCCAGTCATAAAACTGAAATGTCTATCTATCTATCTATCTATCTATCTATCTATCTATCTATGACCGAAGAGCACCAGAGTTAATGAAAGTATAAATCCTTAGTTTAAACGTGCTCATGTGAATGGCCCTTATATAGAGTAGCCTAGCTCTGTTGTGTTTGTTTTATATTTGTTCTGAGAATAGCCTAGACATTACTTTCTTTTCCTCACTGGAATCCCTCCACAACTTGTAATATTTTAGAACAACATTCGGAGGCAATAAATAGCCACATTACGGCAATACTCCAATTCTAAGATGGAATTCTATGTGTCGTGTGTAAAGTCTGTCAATCAACATTAGAGCGCCACCCTCAGGCTGAATAACGCAAAAAAGTGGCAAATAACACATAGTGCCAGAAATGTTCTGCGTGTGTTTATGGCAAGCCGTTTTAGCTTAAATTTTACCTAGTGTTACTCGTCGTAATTGCATTTTTACTAGTAAGAATTCAATTAGAGAGCTCTATAATTCAATTCTTACTAGTAGTAATTACAATTAGAGAGCTCTCTAATTCAGTTCTTACTAGTAACAATTCCAATTAGAGAGCTCTACAAATGAATTTTTACTAGTCATATGACTCCATTGACTTCCATTCATTTCTAATTACGAAGCTCTACAATTGAATTGTTACTAGTAAGAATGCAATTGCAGAGCTCTTTAATTCAATTCTTACTAGTAACAATTTAAATAGAGCTCTCTAATCCAATTATTACTAGTAACAATTCCAATTGGAGAGCTCTCTAATTCATTTGTTACTAGTAAGAATGCAATTGCAGAGCTCTGCAATTATACATATCTTTAATTCGTTTTTTTACTAGTAAAAATTCAATTAGAGAGCTGTAATTGCATTCTTACTAGTAAGAATTTAATAAGAGAGCTCTCTAATTGGAATTGTTACTTGTAAGAATTGAATTGTAGAGCTCTCTAATCGAATTCTTACTAGTAAAAATGCAATTATGACGAGTAACGCTGGGTACAATCTATCTATCTATCTATCTATCTATCTATCTATCTATCTATCTATCTATCTATCTATCTATCTATCTATCTATCTATCTGATAATACATTCAATGGTTATTCAATCACATAAAAACTTGCATTTTTCAGTTCAGCACAGAAAAACCGGTATCTGTGGCCCCCACATGGCCGCTTCAGATCAATGCGCCCGTCTTATCGCCCCCTACAGGCCGTTCCATAGAGCCTTCCCATTTTTAGCAGGTCATCCCATGATGCACCGCGCCATCAACGGCTTCAGTCATTCAAGCAGCTCAGCTCTGGTGCTTGTGAGAGCGCCTGTTCTTGTTAGGCCATCTGGGTTCGGGTAACCTGTGTCCTGAATCGGACCGGACCCTGAACGGGGGCTTAACTCTCTCATTTCGAGGTGAACTTCCCCGTCCATGCTATAGGAATCACCGGCCGGTGACGGGAAGCGAGCGTTTGGGCGGCAGAAGCGGTGCTGTCAGCGATATAACAACAGAAAGCGTTCACTATACCAACATAAACCGACCGCAAGCAGAACTGTGGGGATTTATTAATACTTTAAAAGCAACTTGATGGATTTAGAGACCGGAAGAAACGAACTGGGAGCGATGGGAGATTCGCTGCAGCCGCAGACCCCCAGTCGCCACGAGAAAAGTCTCGGGCTGCTCACGACTAAATTTGTGACTCTGCTGCAGGAAGCGAAGGACGGAGTGCTGGATTTGAAAGCTGTAAGCACGAGACGAGCTCATCATCACTATCACCGTCATCAGCTATATGTTTTCAGTATCGTTATCGCACGCGCGATGCGCGAGACGCACAGCGCCTGCTGAAAACGCGTCGTTTTTATTGTTTGCATGCAAACAGATGCACTCCAGGTCGTATAACAGAACAGAAAAGTTGATTAAAAAGTTTCTCTGGGAAGGGAGGAGGGGGTCGCGTGCATGTACAACCCCTCTCTCAACTAGCCGACAGCTCGGCTTAAATAAAGTAGTTCCTTCACTAAGCGAGCCAGCTAACAGGTTGCAAATGTAATGTCATTGTCACTACTTGTCTGCAAAGCAAACCCGCTCCTGTGGTGTTTGTTGTTGTATCCCGGAGGGTTCTTGCGGTTAAGCTGATCCCAGCCGGACTGAAAACTCAAACAAAAGCCTTCAAAACAAGCACGTGCTCTGGAGTTTGGGATAGTTTAGGCCTGTGCGACCAGGCGATGCGTTTCTTTGCTTCCTTTGGGGTTTAAACGCGATATTACGCGTATTAAAATACTAACTTAGTTTGTTCATTTTAATGATCTTTGTGTATTCAAAGTATTGAAGTCGTTTAGAAATGAACAGGTCCTCCTGGAACTTGATTGCTTCAAGTTGCTTGCTTGTTAACTTTTCTGGGCTGTTTTTGATAGTCGATACGTCTTAAAGGGACAGTTCAAAGAAAAATGAAAGTTCTGTCATTTATTCACCCTCATTTTGTTCCAAACCCATATGACTTGCTTTTTTAAGTGGGGACACAAAAGGAGGTGTTAGGCTGTATGACAGCCTCAGTCACCATTTACTTTCATTGCATGGAATAAAGATTCAATGCAAGTGAATGGTGACCGATGCTGTCAGCCTCTCACATTCTACCTAATACATTTCCCACAGAAGAAATAAAGTCATAAAAAGTGAGTAAATTAGTTTATTTTTCAATGAACTGCTCTTTTTAAGGCTTTGTATGCAAAACATTTGCAATGTGCAAAACACTTGTGTTTTGTGTAGTTAGTCCAGTTGCATGTGATAAGAAGAATCAATAATCTGGTTTGGTTTCTTTTGTGAATGTGATTTAGGCTGCAGATACTTTGGCTGTAAGGCAGAAAAGGCGCATCTATGACATCACCAATGTTTTGGAAGGCATTGGACTCATTGAGAAGAAATCCAAAAACAGCATCCAGTGGAAGTAAGGCAATTCTGTGGATGCTTTCTGGTGTCTTTTTTTATGTTGACATCCTATTTTGATGGTCTCTGTCGGTGCATTATTAGTGTTTTGCATCAACACATTAAATATTTTAGTGGGTCACTAAGGACGTCAGGCATCTTTTCCTTGTGAATCTAATTAGAAGGATGTAATCTTAATGTTAATTATGCAAATATTTGCTATTAAGCAAGAGTACATAAGAAGATAAGAAGTCCAATGCTTTTAATTCAAATAAGTTTATTAAAGAAATTCATAGTTTTATTAAGCAATGATGTATTAAATGGTCAAAAGTGACAGTTAAGACATTGTTACAAAATATTTATATTTCAAATAAATCCAGTTCTTTGCAACTTTCTGTTAAAGTATTTTAAAAGTACAAAAATATTAAGCAGCCTAACTGTTTTCAAATGTTTCTTAAGCAGCAAATACACATATTAGAATGATTTCTGAAGGATCACGTGACTGAAGACTGAAGTAATTATGATCAAAGAATGAGATAGAAAAAGTAATTTAGAATTTTAATATTTCACAATATTGCAGTTTATTTTTGATAAAAAAATGCAGTCATGCTAAGCATAAGAGACTTCTTCCAAAAACATTAAATAATTCTTATAGACCCCAACATTTTGAACAGTATATATTGTTGTTATTATAATTATTTGAAAAAATGCATAGCAAGAGCAAATTATAAAAAGTTTATTTTAAGAAATAATCCAACCTAAACATAAAAAAATCAGCTAATTGCTCTTCTGAGACAACTAAATGAGTAGGCTGTGGCTATTTATGGTTTAGAGAGTTGTCTGTTCAAGTGTCAACTAATTCACTTGATCTAAATGTCTGTTTCTATTTTTGTTCATCTGAAGGGGTGTTGGTCCAGGTTGCAACACGCGTGAAATTGCAGACAAGCTGATAGATCTCAAGTTGGAATTGGAGGATCTTGACAGGAGGGAACATGAACTGGACCAGCAGAGAGTTTGGGTTCAGCAGAGCATCAAGAATGTGACAGACGACTCAATAAATAGCCCATATCCTTCTAAATACACCTTTGTTCACTGTTTTCGCTTTACATGCTCTTATGATACTTAAAATTGATCCTCAAAGTGAAGTTTTTATTTGAAAGGTTGTGTTTACCGTAGTCTTGTGTAGCCAGACCTTCAGACTGATTGCAGAAGGTCTGGACTCCATAGCAGCTTTCATTGGAGAAGGACCGCCCAGAGGCCATCTAACTGACATGTAAAGCAACCAATCATGGTTCGTTTTGTTCAGCGTCATGTTTAGAGACGTGAAAATTTAATGACGATGTCCCTACAATAGACCAGACTGGCGTGTAAAACTCTTGGGACATAATTTAAAGAGTATATGCCGCGAACTTCACTTACTTTTGAAAATCCAGTGTTTAGTTGATTCTGATATTTATTCTGATATGATATTTATTCTGATATTTAGTCGCTCAGCATCACAGTTGTAAACACGGCAGCTTTGTTCCACAAGGGAGTTTGGCTTCACGGCGGGTTTGTTTCCAGGTGGACCTCGACACACACACGTCTCCTAGAAATCCTGTAAAATTCAATCAGATGATGACTTTGAAACTCCTAAAGTGTTTCCAATTTTCTGAGAACCGCATACTAGTATACTACTCTTACTATTTTAGAAGTGTAAGATGTGGTTCTGAATTCAGCACGTTTGCTGTTTGTCCTTAACTTGACTCACTCTGGCATATGTAACGCATCAAGACCTCTGCAATTGCTTCAAAGGTTGGTTTTTCCCATCAGACACCCAACAAAGCAGCAGTGTCACTGGAACAACAAATATTAGTCATAAAGCTACATATTTATGTTTCCTTATTGCAGTTTAACTCTATATATGTTTGTCTGCCACTAGGTGACACTCTTCTAGCAATCAGAGCTCCCTCAGGAACACAGTTAGAGGTCCCTGTGCCTGAATCTGTAAGTGCTGCTTGTATTTCCATTAAAATCCACTGGTTATCTGAGTAATTAATTTAGTTAATTATATATATACACACACATCACCACGGTACCCAAAAATCCATATAGTAGTACCATAATACTTTTTAGCACTGTTTTATTAGTGTTATGACTCTTTCATATAATTTATGCTTCTTAAGAGAAACGCCTACACAATCCAGAAGCTAAATACACTCACTTTTTTTGTAGCATGTCAATGGACAAAAGAAGTACCAGATTCACCTGAAGAGCTCTGCAGGTCCCATCGAGGTCCTCCTGGTGAATAAGGATCCCTGTAGTTCTTCTCCTGTGGTGCTGCCCGTGCCCCCGCCAGACGACATGCTTCAGAGCCTGTCCACCCCTGCTTCAGCTACCTCTGCTGCTGTCGCACCCACCAAACCAGCAGCCAACAGTACGCCATCGCCTGCCTCCACCTGCCAGAGTCCTACCACCTCCTCCACCACCGTCCCTCCCAGCACAACCACGGTCTCTGCTGCGAGGGCAGCCACAGGTTGGACGAAATTTATGAAAATTTGTCATTAATGAAATAATGTCTGAAAACGCTTTTTTTCCCTTTATTAAAATGTACTATGATTTTCATTTTTACTAATTGGTAGTGAAGGCTTGTATGTGTGTATATACATAAATATATATATGTGTGTGTGTGCTGAATCACAGCAACTAACCCCATAGAATTCAAATGTTTTATTACAATAATGTTATGTATATGATAGTCCCAATTATAGTTATTAATGTGCAATTCTGTTTGAGCTAGATGCGCTGAAGGCAAAGATGATCACCAGTAAACTGGAGCGCTTTACTAACGCTTTGATTAACTTAACCAAACACATCCTATATGAGAGAAAATGATTTCAGTCATATTTTAAGCAATTCCATCATGGCGAACAGTGTGCATCTGAAGTGTCTTAGCTGAAGGAAATGATACGTTATCTATCGGCCTTATTGCGTCTATAATGTCTATAACATTAAAAATGAATATCTATCGGGCGATACCGATATGGTGGCAAAAACCATCATTTTTCATGCTTTTGTATTATGTACTATTACTAAATATAATATCTTTTTTCCCCTATGGGGTTGTAGACATTTCAAGCACCACCTCCTCTGATACAACAGCCAATCCGGCGTCTTCAGCGGACGCCCAGCAGCTGCAGTCATCTGCTTCATTGGACAGCTCTTCACTTCCTGATTCATCAACACTTTTTGAACCAATCAAAACAGACCCTTCCGATCGTAAGTGCCCATGCGTTTGAAAATGCGATCACCGTTTCAATTTGAGAAGTTTCTTGTTTTACCAGTTTTCATAATGTAGAGTGTGTGTTCATTTATATAAGTAGTCTATAATAAATTAGGAAACTAGGGCCCGGTTTCACAGACAGGGCTTAGACTAAGCCAGGATTAGACCATAGATCAATTAGGACATTTAAGTAATTTTTATAAACATGCTTAGAAAAAAACATTACCGATGTGCATCTTAAAACTAAAAAGGCACTGATATATTTTTAAGATCAGTCAGTGCAAGTTTATTTCAGTGGAAACAGCTCAGACTTACATTTTAGTCTAGGACTAGTCTTAAGCCCTGTCTGTGAAACCAGGGGTTAATGAGGTAAAATAAACCATATGTATGAGTTGATATTCTCTTGATTTGTGCTTATGTAAGTCCTATAATTGATGAAATGTAAAAAAAAAAAAAATTCTCAAATAGCAACCAACATTGTGATTTATAATTTTGAGCTAAATAATTGTGATGATCAATTTAACCATTATGCAGCATGAGTTTTTATTGACTAAAACTAGATTTAAAGCCAGGATTAGGGTTAGTTCAATTAGGGCATTTAAGTAGCTTTTATAAAGGTGCCTTAGAAAAAAAACATCTTGAGACAAAACAATGGAGCTGACATATTTTAACATATTGCTTTTCGTTAAAACAGCTCAAACATACATTTTTGCCTGTGACTAGCTTAAGCCTTGTCTGTGAAACCAGGGGTTAGTCGACTAAACAAAAACAAGACAAGGATGACTAAATATGATAAAATAAAAGTACATTTGACACAGGACTAAGACAGCTGACGAAATTAGAAAAAATAGAAAATTCTCATCTGAAATTATTTGGCAGTTTATGAGTTTGAATCTGGCTCATTTGCTATCAAATTGGCTTCTTTAAACAATTGTGACTGTTTTCTCTCTTTTTCCTTCAGTACTGGACTTCCCCAAAGAACTTTCAGAAATGTTTGACCCTAAAGGTGAGGACCTGTTTAACATGCTTGAGATTTGCTGATCATTGTTGACGTTTATCACATTCTACTGCTAATGTGCTTGACTGAACAAGTAACACAAGGAAGAACCTTTTCATATTTGACACGTTTCCTTCTTCCTCCATACAGAAATTATGAGTACAGATTTGCTTGAGGAGCTGATGTCATCAGAAGGTAAAGCCGACCATGAGTCAGCCCACCTGTACCTAGTCTATTACTAAACACGAAATGGAAGTTTGAATGTTTGTGTACAGAACAAATCAAATGTCACATGAACTATGTATTATATCATGCTTATATAATCAATAAAACTAATTTAAATTTGACCATCAGCTGAAATGATATCCCGTTTTAGTTGCTAACATAAATAGACAAATAGTGTGATGAGAAATAAAATGAGCAACAGTTAGACACTGCTTACACAAAGACGGCCACAGCATCACTCTTCTTCTGTCTTTCTCTCTCATAGTTTTCTCTCCGCTCCTCCGTCTATCCCCTCCTCCCGGTGACCATGACTACATCTATAACCTGGATGAGACAGAGGGCCTTTGTGACCTTTTTGATGTTCCCATTACCAACCTTTGACCTCCAAACACACCGTACAACGAGAGTAGTGTACTTAAAAGAACTTTCTTTTTTTGAACCCTTTTCAAAGGAGGAAAAAAGAAAGCGTGGCTCTGTGTCAGATCCATATGTATGATAAGCTGATTCTGTGTGTATATAAAGCTTTTTTTATATGTGTATATTTACTCCAACCCCAAAGTGGCAGACTGAAAATGAACTTAATTCAACTGCTCCGATCTGATGAAGATATCAGACATCCACGGAAACCATTTTTGTTAATCAGTTAGTCCCAAACTCCTTATAAGGCTGTTGTTTTTATACTACTTTTGTATAGACACGTGTTTATCAGACAATAGACTAAATTCACCAGCAATGGTTAATGGTTCAATGAAAATACCAGCTGGATGTGTCTTTTTAAACGGTCTTCCTGTTCTAAAATGGCACGTTTTCTCCATCTCGTTTTATCACAGCGCCATTTACTGACCTGGACGCAACTAGTATACAGATTATTCATGAAAAAGTGTATTGCTTCCGTAATTTTGCGTTTGAAGAATGCATAAAGTTTGAAGCGCTTCAACCAAATACCAGCTCTCAGAAACAATGTGGAAGTTATTAAGTTACACTACTAACTGAAGAGGCAGCGATCATCATAGTGGGGAAGCCTATATTGTGTGAAATCTTTACAGTTTGGTGCTACAAAGCTAAAATATATTTATCATAGCGTAGATCCTCAGAAAAAGTGAAGGAACACACTTAGTGTTGGATGACCATTCCTGCTTTGTCTATTTCAGGTGTGTATTGTTAATACTTTGTGTCTGACTCACAATATGGCTAGCTACAGTGTTGGCGTGTGATTTTAACCTTGTTTAATGAAATGACTGCTGTGAACAGGTCACGCATAAAGCCCTGTACAAATGTTAAATTAGATGCCTATTGCTATTTTTGTATTTTAAAAAAGTCCCTCCTGTGTTTTCAGTCCATACAGTACATTTGTTCTTAACCCGTTTATATATGTGTATAGATACTTTTGAAAGCAAGTGATGTCTTTATTATGTCTGTATATGAGAATAACTGTCTAAAGAAGGATGTGGGTTTATGGGGGAAGTATAGAGAAACTCACAATATGACAAATGGAGTATCAGCAAATGAGCGCTGTCCGAACAGAATGTCATGTGGGTTCCTCACAGTGTTGGTACTAATGGTTGGCCCCACAAACAAACAAAAAAATCTTGTTTTCTTAATGTTCCTACCTGCTAAATAATATTTTTATGCTTGTACACAGTAAGCATTTACCATTTATTTTTGTATCGATAGATTTCCAACTGATCTGTTTTTCAGTAGATGAATAGTGCGCAAGTTTCCTCTATCTCCACATTGCACTTTAAAACAGTTTATCGCGCAGGTAACTTCCAGCCCTATGCATTGAATGGGTTTGGCGACTCAATTTTACAATATCTAGGGAATTTGAGCAGTTTTCAAATCCTCACTGTGTCATTGCAAAATACCGGAATCCTTGTTCTTTACTGGAATTGTCATCCCCATGAAATAAAAGACCTTTTTGTATTTGTGATGCTCTTTAATTTGTCTGATTTTTGAGTATTTGCTTTCCTTTTTTCCTTCACTTAATTCCTTATGAGTCTGTCATACTGCTTCTAGGTGCTTGAGTCATATCCTGCAGATCCAGGCATTTCTGTTCAAGTTTCACTTGAATAGGCCTATTGTATGTAGTGGTTAAAAAATTGGGTTGGTTACATAGTTTGAATGCTTGAATCCCTCAAGGATTGATCCAAAGGTATTTCCAATCTGCTTTGATAAAAGTACCAACCTTAGGTGTTTTGTTGCACACAATACTATGTAAATACAGAAAAATGAACAGAAAAGGCATACATTAATGTGTAATTATGGCACAGGAAACAGCCATTTGGGTGTCCGAAACCATTGCGGACGTTATTGAGTGCACTTATTCAATCTCAAATTCAATTCCACTACTAGAACTGTGTTCTAGACATAAATTTAATATTGATATGAGGGTAGGTAGGCAAGCATTGATTCAGAGGCATGAGGTACTGCAACAATAAAACAATGCATTGACATTTACTTTTTACTTTAAAAACGAGGACTTCTGTACTTTAACTAAAGTAAAAATCGGTCTTTACAACTTTTACTTGTAACGGAGTAATATTTGACCAGTAGTGTCTGTACTTTCACTCATGTAAGGAAGTTGTGTAACTTTGTCCACCTCTGGTTACAGTGTTGGGTAAGTTACACTAAAAAAGTAATTAATTACTACCAGTGTTGGGGGTAACTCATTACAAGTAACTTGAGTTACGTAATCAGATTACTTTTTCAAGTAACTAGTAAAGTAATGCATTACTTTTTCAATTTGCAATAAAATATCTAAGTTACTTTTCCAAATAAGTAACGCTAGTTACTTTTTCACATTTATTGACTGACAGCTCTCCTGTCCCCATGTTGAGAGAAACAAAGTGAGGTGGTGGTGTGTGCGCTGTGTAAACATGATGGTTATTGTAGTTCTAGAGTAAATGTGAACTTACTCATCTCACTGCTCAAAATAAATAAAAACAGTAAAATGCAATCTCAACTTTTTTTTTTACTCAACTTTTATAATTAACTATTAAATTACACAAATATACTTTGTGAATTTAATCTCACTTTATTAATGTCTTTGCTGCTGACCTTCAATGATCTAATTCAACCATACTAATAAGCAAAAATTACTTAAGATTTAGAAATAAGAGTGTTGAACTTCCTTCTCCTGTATATTATTGTTCTTTAATCCAGAACAGCAGCGCGAGCGGCACCCTTTACTGTACAAGCGCAAATATACATTTTCTTCAGCCTGAGGCTTATTCAGTTCACTTTTGGTGTGAAAGGGCCTTAACATTTGCCAAAAATATAACTTTTTTGTTGGTTTTGTTATTAAAAAAACAAATAAGCAAGCCCAGCCCAGGTGAGAAGAAAAAGTAACGTAAAAGTAATGTAACACATTACTTTTCATAAAAAGTAACTAAGTAATGCAATTAGTTACTTTTTTGGGGAGTAACGCAATATTGTAATGCATTACTTTTAAAAGTAACTTTCCCCAACACTGATTACTACTAATCACATCTTAAAGATTATACTTTATTAATTACTCTCTTGGAAAAGTATTGGATTAATTATTACAAATTGCTTTCTAAATTCCATATCAACCTCGCCCAGATGAACAATAGCCTACAAGGATAGACATGAAACTGCTCTTTTTATTCTTTCAAATAATGAACATAAAACTGCATTAATTATTCTTGAACTGACCAAAGGGAGAAAGTGACATTTAAAACATAGATTTTAAAATTATATTTAGATCCATTGTTTCATATAAAATTATTCTATAGTCTATTAATGCAACTGCATCAGGAGTAATTTAATAAATTACAGAAACATTTAGAGTAGCCTAATCCCTTACTTTACTTTTTTATTAAATTACATTAATTCAATTACAGCTCTTAATTAGGCTACTTAGTCATGCATTACACCCAACACTAGGTTAATTATAACTGGAGTGTTTCAGTTCAGTGTAAAGTTTCTGGTCTCCTCTCTCAGTCCTTCAAAGAAAATCCCATCAACTCTTTTGGAGAGCCGAGTGTCCGCTCCCTCCTCCAGGGGGCGGGAGGGACACTATTCAACCCGGAACTGTGAATGTGGTCAATTAGAACTCTCCGAAAACTTTCAACGAAATGTAACACCCAATCTATCGAAAAGAAATCAAATCGCCGTCGCTGTGTTTCGCGCGACCAAAGCGCAAATGTTTACCCGCTTCGCTACTCCACTTTCTCGCAGAGTGTGATTTTTCTCTCTCTCCCGCTTCCAACAGGTAAGACGAAACAAAATAACTTTTGTTCGAAACACTTTGGTTGCTACTTCTCTCTAACGTTAAACAAATCAAAACTGATTTAAACTTGTAAATGTTTACATTCATATTTTCGTTTTGTACTGGAAACTATTGTTCTGAATTGCTTCTGTTTATACTTCAAGACTGTAAAACAGAGATATATACCGTTTAAATGTAAATGCACTGTCGGGTTTTATGCAAAAAAGTTTGAATTATATGTATATGTCTCCCTATACATCCTTTATACCAGACGTCTAGTTATTACTGGATAATATGCACAGCCAAGCGCACGAAATCTTCAAACATGTGACTAATAATCTCTCTAGAACTTTTGGATTTGCTGAAGAAGGGTGTGATTGAGAAAATTAAATCAAACCTGGCAGAAAAAGTGTGTGTGGTGTTGGTGGTCTGTCAAAGGGGGGCATGGATGAAATTCCAGGCAGCCTGAATTCCTCCATACACTCCCACTGGAGATCAGACTGTATCAGACATGCTCAGGCTTCACAGGGCAAGGATCAGTTGGGAATGCTGTCAGCAGACCCTAAAGTAGTCCATGTAGCCCGTTTTGACCATTTCTTTCTTGTTGCAGCCATTTCTCAACCCCAAAAATAGCGTCGGGAGGGCTGTGCTGCCACAACTTCTCTCTGAGCGTGCTGAGGCATGCTGGGAATGGAGTCTGGGAAACACAAACATTCGGTCTGTGTCGGACCTTTGGTCGGACTCAGCAGTTCTTATCCGAAACCTAGACGGAAGGCCTTGTCTTAAAAGTAGTTTAATCCGCTTGAAAGAGCTCATTAATGTGTGGAGGCTGGTTCTCAGTCATGTGGTTTAGATTAGTATCAAACTGAGTTAAAGGGATAGTTCACCTGAAAATGAAAAATCTGTCTTCATTTACTCACCCTCAGGTTGTTCCAAACCTGTATGAATTTCTTTGTTATGTGGAACACAAAAGAAGATATTTTGAGGAATGTTTGTAACCAGACAGTTGTTGGACCCCATTGACTTCCATAGTATTTTTTTTCCCCATACTATGGAAGTCAGTGGGGTCCATCAACTGTTTGGTTACCGACATTCTTCAAAATAAAGCAGCCGTGTGCATGTACATCTCAGTCTTAGATGGCACTTTCACGGGCCGCCCACAGTCTGTTCACTGACTACCGGATGCATATTACATGCAAAAATAGAAAGAGCTGGCTGAAATCGCAAGCTTCACACTGATTGGCTGGCTTTAATAGTATAGGTCTAGTTCACCACAATTTTTTTTTTTTTTTTATCATTTCCTCACTCGCCTCATGTTGTTCCAAACCTTTATGACTTTAAAAAACTTTAAAAGTGATTTTGAAAAATATCTCTGTTGTTTGTCCATACAATGAAAATCATTGTTTTTTGGACCCCATTGACTTTCATTATATTGACAGTAACAGTTGAAACATTCTTCAAAATATGCTTTTGTGTTCCACAGTAGAAAGTTGTACAGGTTTGGAACGACATGAGGGTGTGTAAATGATCACAGAATTTTCATTTTTGTCTTTAAGGGATATTTCACCCAAAAATGGAACTTTTGTCATCATTTGCTCACTCTCAAATTGTTCCAAACCTGTATGCATTTCTCTCTTCTGCTGAACACAAAAGCAGATATTTTGTAGAATATGGTTAGCCAAACAGTTAATGGACCCCATTGACTTCCATTAACCCCCCCCCCCCCCCCCAAACTATGAAGAATGAGTTTGCAAGAATTTGCAAGGTTATAATTGACGTCAAATCCTCAAAAGATATTCAGAGGTTTGTTTTTTGTTTTTTTGAAAGGCCAATCACACCAAGGATGAAGACTATGACAGTAGTTTAATATAAAATTTGAGAATAGTGAAGTCCACAACAATAAAAACAATGAGATACTATTTTGCTTTAAAGAGCTTGAGTATTTAAAGTGGCAGACTTATAATAAATAAACAGAATATTATCGTACCTTTGTGTGAACACAAATACAGTTATCGTTCTTGGTGTGAAAACTGATCTGATTTCTGATCACAAAGTCTAATAAGACTCTTGTAGGACGGTGTGTGAGTGGACATTTGTCTGAGTGGACATTTCTAGACCAGGATTATCTGACTGCAAAGTGGACTAGACTTAATGCTGATAGTCAGAAATGTAGGAGTGACGTAAAAAACGAGAGCACATACTAGTACACCTTTAATCCCAGTATGCCAAGTTAAAGTAATATAAAGCACAACGCGAGAGACGCACAAGTTCTCCTTTAAAAGAGGAAGAACAGAAAACACAGTCAACCTGAAAATAGAATTAGTGACCTATTTAGCATCATAGTGACTATACATTTCACCCCAGTGGCATTTTGGTTTTGAAATGTGTCAGTATACTTGTGTTAGGGTGGTACCGTTTCAAGTTTTACAGACGAATGGTATATGCTAGTTACCATTAAACCACCCAAATGCGTTTGAATACTTGTACATTGTTTTTAGTGTTTATTACCTGTATTTCTCCCCCTTATCTCTCTTTCAGGATTGTAGACGCTCATCTCTCAAAATGCCGCAGCAAAAGGATATAGTAAAGATTGCCATTCAGATGCCGGGCGCATACCCGCAGCTCATTCAGCTAGACCAGGTGAGCCGCCACGCGCTTCCCCTCATTAAAGGGATGTTGACCAGTGTGCATGCAAAAGTCCGAAACTCGTCGGTAGTCAGCATTTGAGGAATAACAGCACTGTTCATTCAGTGTCATACTGAAGTCCACACAGATAAATTACATAAAGACCAAGGGTTTTATCCAAATGAGGAAGTTTTATGTATACATGCTGTGCGTTTGATTTTGCAGTTTGCTGACAAGTGCAATATATGTGTAAAGCGTTAAAACAGCAAGTTTAAGTTTTGTAATAGCAACTTTCACTTTAAATTTACTTGGAATTTGAATGCAGACATGATCACCATTTATTGTATCAGAATTATGGCTCATCCTCACTCGTTACAATTTGTCTGAGTAATCAATACTAGCTTAAAATGTATATTAAACTTGAGAAAAATATGGATATGGAACAGAAATATAAACATGTATGCATTACAAAGTTCTGAAGGAAGCCTATAAATAATATTTAATTAATTTATAAATTATTTTAGTCATTTATACTTTTCTTATTATAAAAGTTTCTTATAATAAAGATGCAAAATATCTTGTAACACATTTGTAACTGAAATTGGTTTGGTCTATATGATCAAGGGCTTTCTGTTTCTTACAAATCATAACCAATTAGTTCATTCTCAATTGTTTGAATAAGCTATTATTGCCGTCTACCCGGTCGAAACATTGGGTGGACAAATGCTGAGCATATTCAGTATCTTCAGAGGCTTTGATCCCATTGTTTGGGACGTCCTAACAGAATGTGTTATTGTCTTGAGGACCAAGCCATTGTCAGAGAAACTCTCTTTTGGGTTTTCTAAACCGTCGGATAACTAGTTTGAAATATGAATGAACCCGTTGTGTGACTCTGATTGGTACTTAAGGATAAGAAAGAACCTCAAACCCTCAATGACCTTCCCTTCTGCACTTCCTCGCCATTCCCAGCGCTTCCACTCGCTGCCAGCCCGTTCACCACAAATTACAGGCCACCGATTGGTCTACCACCCAAACACTAAAATGTCTAATCGGTGAGCCACAGGAGCTGCCACAAATGATGAGATATTTCAGTTGTTGACTTTGGAGAAGTTTTGACTTTGTTTTAGTTGTAGTAACTTACTTCAAATTATTGTCAGTTAGTTGTCAAGGCACTGTTTCTAATTAGTTTGTTTTTTAAGTTTACATTTTTCATCCAACGCTTTATTTCAGCTTAACAAAAACAATAATTTTAGTTAACACTACATTCATTCATTTCAATATCAAAAAGCCCAAATACCAAAATGTTTCGTTCAGAAATTAACAACATGTTTAACCACAAGAGTTGTATTCAAATCATTGTATGTATGAATTGTGTTTTTAATCTATTTTTTTAATAAACTAAGAGATCCAGACAAAAAAAGCATCACCTAATTGACCCTTTTGTCTTGCTACCTAGTGTACTGTAAATAAATATCATATTTCTATCTTGTTTCAGAAAAAGCCCCTCACTGCCGTCATAAAAGAGGTTTGCGAAAAGTAAGTCTGTGTTTTTGACTCCGGAGGTGTTTGTGTGTTTTTCCATAGCTGAAATGTCCATGATGTAAAATACCTGTTTTTGTAAAGGGTGTTGTACTATTTTTTTTTTTAAGGTGGAATCTTCCGGGTCCTGACAACTATGCTCTCCAGTATGCAGATGGGGTCCAGACGTACATCACTGAGTCTGTAGGTCATTTCCATCATCTCCAGTCTGTGTGTGTGTGTGTGGACTTTAATCCGATGATGTCAGTTGCTCTGGTTATATATTTTTTGTTGATCTTGGGTGGGGTCAGACATGGACTTCATGTTGTGTTTGCTCTGTTTCTGTCTGTCTGCCTGTATTCTATGGATGTGACTCTGAGAGCTGATGATGCTGGGTTTTAATGTACTCTTGTTCATTTGTATCATCGTGTGTGTGTGTGTGTGTGTGTGTGTGTGTGTGTGTGCATAAAGTGAGAGTGTGGAAACAGTGAATTCCCAGACAAGTTGAGGCAAAGGCTTGAATTCTGATTGTGCACATAAACCAGCGAGTCTTGTCCTGCACTCCTATTGGGCTTTTGAACACCCTAATAAGTAGATTCCATCATAGAGCACCACAGTAATGATGCAATACTGTAGACAAACACAACACATGAAGTTTCCCCTGACATATTTAAAGGGTTAGTTCACCCAAAAATGAAAATTCTGTCAGTAATTACTCACCCTCATGTTGTTCCAACCCCGTAAGACCATCGTTCATCTTCGGAACACAAATTAAGATATTTTTGATGAAATCTGAGAGCTGGATCACTCCTCCACAGGCTTATGGACACTATAACTTGCTGGCCCAGAAAATGTATTAAAGACATCGTTAATATAGTCCAAGTGACTCCAGTGGCTCAATCTTAAGTTTATAAAGCGACGAGAATGCTTTTTGTGCGCAAAAACAAATAAAAATAACGACTTTATTCCATTTTTCATTTCCTTCTCTCTGGACCTCGAGTTTTTTTTACGTAGTGTAATAGTGTAGCGCGTCTGTGTTGCACGTCACCACGTATCACACATGACCAGAGTCGCCCAATAGTGAGCCTACGTGGTGACGTACAACACAGACGCGCTACGCTATTACACTACGTGAAAAGACTCGAGGCCCAGAGAGAAGGAAATGAAAAGTGGAATAAAGTCGTTATTTTTGTTTGTTTTTGCGCACAAAAAGCATTCTCGTCGCTTTATAAACTTAAGATTGAGCCACTGGAGTCACTTGGACTATATTAACAATGTCTTTAATACATTTTCTGGGCCAGCAAGTTATAGAGTCCATAAGCCTGTGGAGGAGTGATCCAGCTCTCAGATTTCATCAAGAATATCTTAATTTGTGTTCCGAAGATGAACGAAAGTCTTACGGGGTTGGAACAACATGAGGGTGAGTAATTACTGACAGAATTTTCATTTTTGGGTGAACTAACCCTTTAATCTACACTTTTCTTTCTTTCTTTCTTTCTTTCTTTCTTTCTTTCTTTCTTTCTTTCTTTCTTTCTTTCTTTCTTTCTTTCTTTCTTTCTTTCTTTCTTTCTTTCTGTCTTTGTATTTTTTCTGTCTGTCTCTTTCTTTCTGTCTTTCTATTTCTGTAATTTTTCTTTCTTTCTGTCTGTCTCTTTCTTTCTGTCTTTCTATTTCTGTAATTTTTCTTTCTTTCTTTTTTTTTATTTCTTTCTGTCTGTCTCTTTCTTTCTTTCCTCTTCTGTCTTGTTTTCTTTCATTCCGTCTGTCTGTCATCTATCTCCATCTGTATCTCTTTCTCTTATCCTCCTGGGACCCAGGAATATACCTTTTCCACTGTAGCGGACATTATATTTTAGTGAATTTCTCTGACACAATACATGTCACAGTTTTAAGTCTGGATGTCCTGTAAAGAGATATCAAATTTTCTACCAAATGGTTGGAGTTTTCACCAGGACAACAACTCCTCCTTGGTCTTTAAAAATGACTGATATTAATTTAGGGATCAAATGTAGCACTCTTATGGAAATATGATAATATATTGTAATTATCATTTAAATCGGACTAATTTTCATTGTATTTCATAAATCAACATCTCAAGAAAGCATTGTGGGGTTTCAAATCAAAATATAGCTGCGAGCAGCGATTACGGGCCCAAGCCGGTGGCACCGCAATCCTGGTGCCAGGGTGGCGGTGCCGGCGGCTTTGGCCCTCCATCGCTGCTCGCAGCTATATTTATATTTATATATATATATATATATACACACACACACACACACATATATATATATATATATATATATATATATATATATATATATATACACACACACACATACATACATATATATATATATATATATATATATATATATATATATATATATATATAAATAAATTTAAGGGACAAGACACAGATAATTTTACTTGCCTGACCTAATTAGAACAAAGAAAAAAATAAAATAAAATAATAAGTAGGGGATCACTAAATCGAGAGAATTATTCTGATTTTATGATACACTCAAAATATTCCACAACAAATCCTTTAAATGTAATGATATTCAGAACGGAACAAGAATAAAAAATTAAAAATAAACTATAAACAAAGCCAAAACAAAAAAATAAATATAATAAAAAAAAATAATTTCAAGCAATCCATGGCATGATTTATTTATTTTTTGGACTAAAACATTCTGGCTTTTTTTAAACTCAAACATAATTCTTAAATTGAATAATAATAATAATAAAAGAATAAAATGGGTTTAGTTCTGATTTCGTTGAAATCGCTCGCTCTCCGTACCTAACTTTTCCTGAATACAATCACTATTGAAACTGTGACATTGATTTCATACAACAGGTTATTAACAGTTAAAATGAAGTCATTTACATTTTAGATGCAATATTGACTGTTTTTGTTCTGTTTCAGCAGCGGAAATAGTTAAACAAAGATCACAGAAGAACGCATCTCACAGGAACGTGTTTTCTCATAACTGAATGATTCAGCATTTTGAACGAATTGGTTGACTCAAAGATTGAATGATCAATCCATAAACATCTGTTTATGTTTATGGATTGGATGTTTATGGATCCATGTTTATGGATCTGTATGTTATGGATTACGAATCATTTGAACGAATGAATCAATGACTCGCTCATTAAGACGGTCACTTGGCGACATCTAATGGCGGTTTAGTGTTGTTTAAAAGCATAATTCTTTCCAACGTGTGTGTGATTTGTGTGTGCACCATTATAAATGTCCGTGCGGACGTCCGTATTTTTCTTTCACTTTTATATTAGCGATACAAAAGCACCCGCTCGTGTCACACACGTCGATTAACCGGTGGGAAAATATCCTCAGACACATACCTAATAAATGTATATTTAAATACATTATTGGCCTAGCTGGTAAAAAGTTTTATATATTATTTTGATGTCCTTTTGGACACAAGAGGGCAGTATAGCCCTATGTATGACTTGAATTTTTTTTTTACTTTACTGTTTTAAAATTTAGAATAAAATTAGAATAAAATTCTTTTTAAAAACAGAATAAAATGGGTTTAGTTGTGATATTTGTATACTTTTATATAGAAATAAATGGTATAAAATTACATTTTTAGAAGATTTGAGGCTTTTAGTGCCTTTTGGAGGCTGATTTTGCAAAAAATCCACATTCAAACCAAAATATCTGCCTTCCTGATGGTCGGAGCTAATGACTTTAAATTAGAAAGTTGTCCGGGTCGATGAGATCAACATACGTACTGAGTTGTGCTACTGTAGGTAAAACAACCCCCCCAACTTTTGTCAAAAGCATTTTGAAAGTGACACATTTCCTGCTGCCAGTTGGTGGCGCTATAACTTTGACACACAATAGTTACATCCATCTGATCGGCCTCTTACCATGAACAAACTGCTGAAGTTTCATCAAGATCAGTTAATGTATGCATTAGTTATAACACTTCGTTTTTCTCTTTTCTCGCCATTAATTCGTTTCCTCGCCACAGCCAAACCGTTCGAGATATCAAAAATCCGTCCGCAATTTAGCATCATCAATGTCTTGACTTCACGCTGACCGAGTTTGGAGGCGAATCGATGTATTTCCTAGGAGGAGTACATTAAATTCCACAGCAAGCGTTTCCAAACAACCCATAATAGCCGACTTCCTGTTGGGCTGGCGTAAAACTTAGAACACGAAAGTTGTTCGGCCCGATGAGATCTATATGTGTACCGAGTTTCAAATTAATTCATGCAAGCGTGTTTGATATATGGACCAAGTTTTAGAACCCCGTTCAAGGGGGCGCTGTTGAGCCCCCCTGCCACGCCCGGCTACCAGATTCAGCCCCGCCCTGATGGCCGCGGGTTCTGACCTGTGTGCAAAGTTTCAAGAGTTTTCGAGCACGTTTAGGGACCCAAAAGCCCCAGAAACCTTGAAAAACAAATGAAAAAGTAAATCTCACTCAACTGACAAATCACCCCCACCCCTCACACACTCAGAGACAGAGAGAGAGAGAAATTTCTCCAAAAAATCACATTCAAACCAAAATATCTGACTTTCTGTTGCTTTGAGCTAATAAGTGTAAATTAGAAAGTTGTCCGGCTCGATAAGAACAATATACATACCAAGTTTTGTGATTCTAGGTAAAACTAAGCCCCCATTTTTGACTAAAGGTGGCGCTACTGAGCCCCTCACCACGCCCGTTTCTGAAACTTTGCCCATGTCTACTGGATAATAAGTGTGATGTGTCTGTCGAGTTTCATGCAATTTCAAGTATGTTAAGAGTCTCAAAAGCATCAAAAAAGAATATTAAAGTTTGATGCGTTGCCATGGCAACAGTATCTAAGATATCAATAATCCTTTCACAGGTCTACATCTGCCGTGTGTCTACATCATACACATAAAGTTTGAAGCAAATCAGGTAAAAATAAGAGAGTGATTTCAAAGCATTTTGAAAGTGACACACTTCCTGCTGCCAGTTGGTGGCGCTATAACTTTGACTCACAATAATCACATCCTTGTGTTCGGCCTCTGAAAACGAACACACTGCTGAAGTTTCATCAAGATCAGATAATGTATGCTGAAGTTATAACACACTTCCTGTGTCCCTTATTCGCCATAAATTCGTTTCCTTGCCACGGCCAAACCGTTCGAGATATCAAAAATCCGTCCGCAATTTAGCATCCTCAATGTCTTGACTTCATGCTGACCGAGTTTGGAGGCGATTGGATGAATTCTCTAGGAGGAGTACATTAAATTCCACAGCATGCATTTCAAAACAACCCATAATAGCCGACTTCCTGTTGGGCTGGCGTAAAAAGTAAAAGTACGAAAGTTGTTCGACCCGATGAGATCTATATGTGTACCGAGTTTCATATTATTACATGCAAGCGTGTCTGATTTATGGACCAAGTTTTCGGACCCCGTTCAAGGGGGCGCTGTCGAGCCACCCTGCCACGCCCGGGTACCAGCTTCAGCCCAGCCCTGATGGCCACGAGTTCTGACCCGTGTGCAAAGTTTCAAGAGTTTTCGAGCACGTTAAGGGTCTCAAAAGTGCCCGAAAGGTTGACAGAAAAATAAGAATAATAATAATAATAATAAATAATCCTACCGAAAACAATAGGGCCTTCGCCCTTTCAGGGCTTGGGCCCTAAATATGACTTTCTGTTACAGAACAGGACATTGATTTCATACATGTCCACTGTAGTGGACACCAGGACTTAAATCATGTTTATCAGGCATTTTGGGAGACACAACAAGTGTATAGGGAAATAAATTATTAATCAATATTCCTATGGAATTATATAGGCTACAATGTACCGATAAATTGTATTGAATGGGAAAACCCATTTATGGCAATTTTACCCACATATTGCATAAAGTAAAATGGTGTATCAATTAAATTTGTTATATCTTTCATAAGATAGTTGAGAGAATAATTTTTATACAAAGTTTGGTTAAAGAAATCCTGAAACTTAAAAATTGATTGGTGAATGAAAATAATAATAATAATTTCACGTTTTATTTTTTTAACAACTGAGTCCTGGTGTCCACTACAGAGGACATAGCATAACATATGAATAAAAATATAATTTTTACCATTTGTTTCTTATGCTCTAAACAATGTGGTGACATAAAAAAATATACTAAATTAAATAAAGAAAATTCTAGGTCTCCGGAGGTTGTTTTTCTTTTTAGCTTCTTGCTGTCTATCTGTCTGTCTCAGTCTGTCTCTATAACTACAGTTATAATGAAGTTATAATGAAGTCTAATAATAGCAGTATCACTTCCTGTACACTGACTGTTGACTGCTTTATGACTTTTGTTCTAGAACCGCCTGGACATCAAAAACGGCAGCATCCTGCATTTAACCAAAGCACCAGTAAGTGTCTTTGTGAGATTTTGACAGCGACAGTATTTAACTACCTTAATGTAAACGCATCTGTTCACTCAGGCTTTGTGTTAGAATCAAAATGTACACAACCATAGTACCATGTAATAGCCATGTTTGCTTGATGATTTATAACATTGTGTTTGTCAGGGCCGTCACGCTGAAGATCTGTATAAAGGCATTCAGTGTTCAGACTCCGGCGTGCGCTGTGACTCTCTGAAGCTGCTGGCCACCGTCTCCACCGACATCACGTTCGCCCAAGAGTTTATCAGTCGTGATGGACACTCCCTGCTCGTCAAGATAGTGGAGGACGCTCATGAGTCAGTTTCCTGCCTGTCTTCGCCCCATTTCTCCAGCTTAGAGTGTTTTATTGCGGCCCAATATAAAGATCAAACATGTGAAAGTGTGAATTTTTTTTTTTTTTTTCTCCAGGGCTCCTCTGATAATGACACACACTCTCACTGCCTTCATGGAGCTCATGGATCATGGCATTGTGTCCTGGGAGAATCTGTCCAGTGTCTTTATCAAAAAGGTGCTAAGCTACTCTCTTCACGTCCATAATACAGTATGGACACTGTAACAAACCATCCGTCTGTCATTAGATGGCTTTATTACACAGCTTTCTAAATGCTGGATTCTGATTGGTCAGTTGTGACATTCTGCAGGCACAATATTTTTTTATTATGTATTTATTAATAATTATTTAATTTAATTATTTAAATTATTTATATACACTACCGTTCAAAGGTTTGGGGTAATATTTTTGATATTTTGTATTTATTTGATGTTTGTGAATTATTTGATTAATAATTAATTAAAAATAGCAGTTTTCTATTTTAATCAGTTTTAAAATGTATTTTATTTGTGTGAATTAAAGCTGAATTTTCATCATCATTACTCCAGTCTTCAGTGCCACATGATTCTTCAGAAATCATTCTAATATGATGATTTGCTGCTCAAGAAACATTTCTTATTATCAATGTTAAAAACCGTTGTTCTTTGATGAATAGAAAGTTTAAAAGAGCAGCATTTATTTGAAATAGAAATCTCCTGTAACATTATAAATGTCTTTACTGTCACCGACCCCAAACTATTGAACAGTAGTGTATCTATTAATGAATTGTTTTTTATATTTTAAATATTAAAATAATAATAATGATAATAAAACAAGTTATTATTGCAATGTATCTCTCATGTATACCCTTTCACCCTGTCATACATGTTCACACTGTCTGTGTTTATTTTGCGGTAATAATGGCTTACTGTGAACATTATACAAGCCTCATAACAGATATCCTTCAGTCCCATCCTATTCAGTCATGTTTGTTTTTCAGATTGCCAGTTTTGTGAATGCGAAGGTGCTGGACACGTCTATCCAGCAGGTGTCGCTGGCTATCCTGGAGAGCATGGTGCTCAGCAGCAGTAGTCTGTTCAATGAGGTCAAACTAGAAGTCACCCTCGAGAGACTCCTCTCCCATCTCCAGGTGTAAGTACAGAAGAGCGCCTGATTATTTGGCTTACGTTTGAACTTTTTGCAGTATTGGAAGACAAATAGGTTCTTTAAACCGTGAAATGCATCAGATAAATGACAATGATGATGCTGTTCTTTTGAACAACAAAATTATTATTCTATTATTATTGTTTTGTATTGTTTTTTTAGTTCGTAACACAAAAATAAACCTTTTACTTCCTTTGTCATGCAAGTGAATGGTTTTTCCTCATTCAGAAAATACCGTTTGGTGTAGTTCATCTTGTAGATATGTGTCTTGATTAGCATGTGTTTTTTTTCTCAATTTTAACATTACCATTAACACTAGTAACAAAGACTACCTCAGCAAGCCTTGAAATCAGCGTTCTAACATTATTGATTCTCATTTTCCCTCTTTTTTTCTTTTTCTTTCGTCCAAATGCACTGTAGAACAAACCAGCAGCTGCAGACTAAGGCCATGGCTCTGCTGATGGCAATGCTGCAGGCTGGTAGAGAGGCAGACAGACAGGTGAGTTCTGTCTCTCTGATATATTGGTTTTGCTGACACTGTCTGTTGGGATTACAATAGTGCAAGCAAAATAAAGAACCTTTTTTAGTTAAAGGACTATTATTGGTGACTTAAAAGCTATTTTGGATTAAGCTTTAGAATCACATGAATATTAAAATAGAAAACAGCTATTTTAAATTATGATATTTCACAATATTACAGTTTTTACAGTATATTTGTGACCCTGGATCACAAAACCAGTCACAAGTAGCATGGGTATATTTGTGGCAATAGCCAACAATACATAGTATTGGTCAAAATTATTGATTTTTCTTTTATGCCAAAAATCTTTAGGATATTAAGTAAAGATCATGTTCCATGAAGATATTTTGTAAATTTCCTACCGTAAATATATAAAACATTTATTTTGTGAGTGAATGCAGCACAATCAGGAACATAAATGGACAACTCTAAAGGTGATTTTCTCAATGTTTTGATTTTCTTGCACCCTCAGATTCCAGAATAGTTGTATCTCTGCCAAATATTGTCCTATCATAACAAACCACACATCAACGGAAAGCTTATTTATTCAGCTTTCATATAATGTATACATCTCAATTTAAAAAAAATTAACCATGTGACTGGTTTTGTGGTCCACATTTGATCAAATAAATCTGCCTTGATGAGTACATTAGACTTGCAAAAATCTTATGTAAAAAAAAAAAATCTTACTGACTTCAAACAATCGATCAGTAGTGTATGTTTTTGTGGCTGATGATAAAACATGGGCAGGTAGTTGATTTTTGGACTCTAGATTCAGAAAATCAGAAAACTGACTCTGATTTTTGTAATAAACCTGGTATATGTCTTGTTTTGAATGGTTATAGCACTTTTAAAGAATGTTTCTGATTTTTTTTATTTTTAAATGTTTCAGGAGCTCTTTGAATTCCTCGAGAAGAGGAACCTGCGACAGTATATTCACAAGGTGAGAAAGTTTTGAAGCTCTCATCTATTCATATCATACTTCCTATTTTGTCCTGTTACAATAAACATTTTCCAATGCATCACAATCTGTACATGAGTATGTTGTTATGCTGACATGTTAAAGTGCCCCTGTTTATTTTAAAGGTTCTAATCTTGTTTTAAAGATCTCCTACAATTAGCTTTACATGCATCCAAGGTTAACAACACTTTAATTTTCTCATAATATACAGTATATTGCAGCATCACCTCTTTTCTCACAGTGTCTGAAACAGTTCAATAAAAGATTTGGTCTCTCTAAAACCCCTCGTTTCTGAGAACATACTTCGCTCTGATTGGTCAGATGGCTCAGTCTGTTGTGATTGGTCTACTCTGCTCTGCTCTGATTGGTCACATGGCCCAGTCTGTTGTGATTGGTCTACTCTGCTCTGCTCTGATTGGCCAGATGGCCCAGTCTGTTGTGATTGGTCTACTCTGCTCTGCTCTGATTGGCCAGATGGCCCAGTCTGTTGTGATTAGTCCACCACTTACACGTCAGAAACTAAACACCCACTACCATATCTGAATTTCAGCTCTGGAGGCTTCCTCAGCACTTGATACACCGTGATACGAACATTAATGACAGGGTCTGTTTTACCTTATCAGTTCGAGCTCATGTCCTCATCCTTTACAAGTGAATGCAAAGTGGATTTGCTTTCGCAGCGCATAAAACACCGTCTTCTCGACATGTCAACATCACAACCAAACTCTTCCAGGCCTCAGCTACAACTACAGTGTTTGAGAGCGAGTCAAAGTAGACATTGTTCATGGGTAGCCAATCAAGATCATAGGCGCGCATTATGCAAATTTGTTACAAACCTGTGTAGGTCCCTGCAGGAAGTAAGACTGGAATTACTGACGACTCGTTTCAGGCAGTTCAGATTCGCTTCTTTCTTTTAGGAGACAATAACTCCATTTATAATGCACTTTGAATTTTGAAACTCTGCAGACCTTTCACATTCACTAACAGCTATGTTACACACTACATGAAAGGGAATTTCTGAAAAAGCATTATAGCAAATACGATGTAACAACTGTTGCTGTTTGCAGAACATCATCCACAGCTCTAGTTCAGTAGGAGATGAGATGGCCCACTACCTCTATGTGCTGCAGACGGTGCGTCTAAACCACCTGGAGCCCCGTATGAGGACGCCTCTGGACTCCTACAGCCAGGTTTACTTTCATTCTGTGTCTTCATTTGGTTTCTGAGTCGCTCAGTCACTTTTATTTCTCACACACACACATTTCTCCCATATCCTTCAGGAGCAGAGGGACATGCTCCACGGGCTGCGGCAGGCCGCGTTCGAGACAGAAAGCGAGAGCGGTCTGAGTAATGAACGTAGACGGTCGCTCTGCGCTAAAGAGTTTAAGAAGCTCGGCTTCTCTGTGAGTTTCCAACAAGTCGTAGAAGTGTGAATACTGCACAACAAACCTCAAGGCCTAATTTAGAGTATGTTTCCTGTGATCTTTGTTTGTCAGAATAACAGTAATCCTGGTCAGGACTTGAGCCGGTGTCCTCCGGGTCTCCTGGCGTTGGACACCATGGCGTATTTCGCATCCCGTTACCCTGATGCTTACAGCAGGGTGAGTGAGCCCACGTGGATATTTTGTTATATAATGCAAGACAAAGACTTTTTGAGGCCAGTATACGTTACTATATTAGTATGCAAGTCTCTGTTTCACTGTCTCAGTTTGTGCTGGAGAACAGCAGCAGAGAGGACAAGCACGAGTGTCCGTTTGCCCGCAGCAGCATCCAGCTCACGCTCATCTTGTGTGAGATCTTGCGCATCGGAGAAGCCCGTGAGTGAACTGACTCAGCTCTGGAGATGGTGGCAATGATCTGATGAAGATTTTATAACTTAGGCTATAAATATATGTTTTTGAGGGCCAATATGACTTTTCATCTCTAGAAATTTTGTACACTGGAAATTTTTTGCAAGGCATATTTTCCGAGTACAAGAGTACAACTTTACTTCTGTACTTCTGACTGTACTTCTATCCCATATAGCCAGGCTCATCAAGCCTGCATTTATTTGATCAAAAATACAGAAAAAAACGAAAATATTGTAAAATATTATTACAATTTAAATTAATGGTTTTCTATTTTAGTGTACTTTAAATTATAATTTATTTCTGTGATGCAAAGCTGAATTTTCGTCAGCCATTACTTCAGCCTTCAGTGTCACATGATTCTTCAGAAATCATTCTAATATATTGATGTGCTGATATGCTTATGATGTTGTCATATACTCATCTTTCTCACAGCCTCTGAGACCGGCTCAGACTATCACCCCATCTTCTTCGCTCAGGACCGACTGCTGGAGGAGCTTTTCTGCATTTGCATTCAGCTCCTCAACAAGACGTGGAAGGAGATGAGAGCCACGCAGGAGGACTTTGATAAGGTAGTCATGTTTACAATCTCTGTGCTTATAGGGACTTTTTCCACATCCTCTTTCATTTCATTGTATAAAAGTATTGGTCTGCTGTTACTGAAACTAGTGTATTTTTACAGTATTCATAGCATTTGACTTCCTCTTTATTTTCCCAATTATAATATATAGTTTCTTGCACCAAAGAATGTTGCACGTTTGTTTTATAGGAGGCTTGGAGCATTTTCCACCTTCTTTTTTGCTACTGTACTGTACCTTGAAGACTTTGATATGTAAATAGCCTATTTTATGATTAATGTAATACTGTAGCTAACACTGTCATTTATCATGATGGGTCAAGTTTTTAAAAACTGAATATGTATAGATATACAGAGTGGGCATTGTGTCTGAATAACCTCCTAATTACCTGTATTTTTGGTGCAGTTTCCAGAAAATATTTCAAAATAACAAGGAAAATTCTGCTTTCCATGATATATTAAAGTCAACATGAAATTAAATTGGACCAAAATTACTTTTTAATACCTGTGTTGTTATTGTTTTATAAAAAAAAAAAAAAAAAAAAAAAAAAAAAAAAATATATATATATATATATATATATATATATATATATATATATATATATATATATATATATATATATATTTATATATATTTATATTATATATATATGTATATAATATATATATATATATTTATATTATATATATATATGTATATAATATATATATATATATTTATATTATATATATATATATGTATATATATATATATATATATATATATATATGTATGTATATGTGTATACTTTTTTTTTTTCATTAAAAATATAGCTGAAATAAAATTTAAATATTAGGTTGCCTTGGCAACAAACTGAAATAAAGTAAGTTGAAGTACTAAAGTTACTAAAATAAAAATAGTAACTAAATTAAAGCTAAATATTTTTATTTAAAGCTAAATATTTAAAATGACAAGAACATAAATTTACGAAAACTTACACTAAAATGAAAGCTGAAAATATAAGAATAAAAGCTAATTCAAAACATTAATAAATATTATAATGGTATATAAATAATACTAAAATGATACTGCTTAATAGACAAAATAATTTTATTTTGTACACTTTCATCTTTTGGGTCCTCAAAAGAGGCTCTATTTCACAATCTAATTAATTCCTGTTGGATAAAATAAATGTCCCCTATCCGTCCGTCCATCTGTCTGTCACTGTTTCATGTTAACTTTAAAGATCCAAACAAGTCATGAGAGAACTTAGTGCATTTTTAAGGTTTATTGTTATTGCCTATCATTTTAAAATTAAAGTGTACGGTATTCTTGAAAGCTTTATAATTTGTCACTGAGTCACAATAGATGTATCTGAGAAGTGACCAGCTGCAGCAGTGATTTATAGGTTATAGAACAAAAGTATATTGATCGGTTCATCTGGACGTGTCTGAGAAACGTCAAGCTGGTGGAATGACAAGCATGCTGCTCCTAGACCGAAGAGACAGACTCCTTCTTTAAGTGCCTTTGTGTACATCAACATTCCCTAAATTGCTATGTCTCCTTTTCTGATGTTAAAGAAAGCCCCCAACTATTCAGCGGTGCAACAAAACAGACCTCCGTTTAATAAACGCTTTCAGGCCGTAAACCTCGTGACCCTCGTGACCTTTGGGATGGAGCGAGTGTCCAGCTGACCGGCCTGTCTTTTGTTTTCACTGACCGTCGCCCCCGCCACACCGACCTCATGGGCAGAGACTTTATAAAGGGGTATTAGAAGAACAAAAAGAATCCCGCTCCCTAGCAGAAATACAGATCAACAGTAAACCACATCCCAAAAATAGCTGTTTTAATGTCTAAATTGTATTTTCAATGCATAACCCGGCCCTTTTGTGTGTTCAATGCATAACCCGGGGGGTGGGGGAATTAATGTTCAGAAACAAGTGGCTCATATTTAACAATTCAACAGTTTTCTTGATGTCAGAAATGAGAAAAGTAGACAAAGTTAAGCTGTTATTTTGTCTCTAAGGGGAAATTACTCACACCGTGTGTGTTTTCTCATCAAACTTACTCAATTCACTGCTTTTCCCCCTATCTGCACACCCTGACTGTGCTGTTTCTCTTTAACGCCAGTTAATTGTTGCTGGCATAGTGCTGTGAACTGGTTTGCTGAGGCCCGTGTGAAGTGTGTGTGTGTGTGTTTTAAAGGGATGTGTATGAGTTTAATGGGGGGTATCTAGAGGGAGGGACCATACAATCTCTCTAACACATACACACACCCAAACACCTACACACACACACACACATACAGTGTCACTGTGGTTGTGAAGGGATCACAGCTGCTGCTTTCACCAAGGCTGAGGTAGGATGAGTGTTTTGTCTCTGTGTTGTAGGACTATTGACAGAATAAACATTTTCTTCTTTTATTTCAATAACCAAGATATTGAGGAAGATGTAAGTGATGTGAGGTGCTATCAGTATGCTGTGCATATATGTACGTTTGTAATATTTAACTCTCTATCGCATTGTTGATGACAAGCCCGTATTCTTTACATTGTAAGCATGCTATGCATATTAGATGGAAATGAAATGGTTAATAGTGAAGGGATAACCTTTTCTGTTATTTTTCAGCACTTAGAAAAGACTTCAGAAACTTGGTATAAAAATTGATAAGTAAACTTATGTTAAACCATTTAGTCATACAAATTATTATTTTATTTTTTTTAACACATGCACAAAATTTCTGAAATGAAATAAACTCATATTATACGATATTTATTTAAAATTCACCAAAAATGTGACATAAAAAATCATGTTATTCGACCAAGTGGGCAGTATTATTTGTCGAGTCACTACTCAGATATATAACGAGTAATCAGATCATTTTCAGTCACATACACTACTGTTCAAAAGTTTGAGAAAATTTTATTCAGAAAGAACGCATTGATCAAACATGACAGTAAAGACATTTTTATTGTTAGAAAAGATTTTCATTTTCAAATAAAAGCTGTTCTTTGATCTTTCTAGATTTATTAAAGAATGTATCAATTTCCACAAAAATATGAAGCAGCACAGCTGTTTTCAACATTGATACTAATAAGAAATGTTTCTTGAGCAGCAAATCAGCATATTAGAATGATTTCTGAAGGATCATGTGACACTGAAGACTGGAGTAATGATGCTGAAAATTCAGGAACGAGTTACTTTTAAAATGCTTGAATTTGTAATATTCTTATTAAAAGTGCTGTGTTGGGCTGATTTGTGAGATTGTTGTTGTTTTTACCAGATGGGGGCAGCAAATCCCACAGTCTGAGATTTTAAATTCACTCATTTGCAGGACGAGAGATAATCAGTTTTTTTTCCCTGCTGTTTTTTATTTATTATTATTTTATTTTTTACATATTCTGCTAAATACATTACACAAATCTGCAGAATTAGACATGCAGCAACATACAAATACCTCAAATGAATTGATTGCCATTTTCCAAAACATCAGTACTTGAATAATACACTGACAGTTTTTTTAATAGTGTTTTGTATCTCTCAGCACCATAACATGTAAAAGATGTTAACATTTACCTCAGAGTCTAAAGTGAGCAGTGTTGTTGTCGGCTAACGTTCCCTCTCTTCCGGTTGACCGAGCGTGTCATTGCAGTTCTGTCTGTGTCACAGCAGGACGCTCTCTTCAAGAGAGACCCATATTTTCATTGTCCGTTTCTTCCCCCATCTCCCCTTTTCTATTTCTCTTGACCTGAACCCCAGAGACATGTTGTTCAGGGGTGAGCGAGGCCAAGCAGCCAGTGTTTATTGGAGGACATGGACACTCTGTGGGACTTTTTCAGTCAATCACACACATTGCAAATATAATATCAGATTTTTAAAATAATCACATTTTCTCTCGCTCTTTGTCTAAAGGTGATGCAGGTTGTCCGGGAGCAGATCACCAGGACTCTGTCCAGTAAACCCACGTCTCTGGAGCTCTTCAAGAATAAGGTGAACGCATTGAACTACAGTGAGATTCTCAAACTCAGACAGACGGAGAGACTCCACCAGGAGGAGACGCTCGCTCCACCTGTGCTGTAAGTAGAGATGGGAGAAACCAAGCTTTTGATTCACTGCGCTGAAGTGCTCAAGGGCAGCCGCTGGTGACGCCTGCAGGTCAAAACAGATGAAGAGCTTTGTTAATCATCCAATAAAAGACTATTAACTATTAACTTAACAAATGTGTCATTAAAAATGTGTATATAGACAATATAGACACTGATTCAACTGTCAAAACAGTTATGACATGATATAAAGCCTCTTTTGCTGAAGATTTGGCAGTTTGATACAGAATTATGAGATCATGAGGTAAATTTGCAATTTCAGAGTTAAAGGGATAGTTCACTTTGAAATAAAATGTTGGTATGTTTTAGCTTACCTGAAGGGCATCCAAGATGTAGGTGTCTTTTTTTCCGCAGTAGTTTCAATTTTGATATTTTTAGGTCAAACCGTTCTTGTCTGACAGTCATATCATGCAGGTCTGTGGTCACGGTCTCAAAGAGCATGCACAGTCCAAATTAAAACAATTCCCCATCGTCCAAATTAAACAATTCCCCATCGTAAGTACACATTGATGGCCTAAGACACGAAACGAGCGGTTTGTGTGAGAAAACGAACAGTATTTATATCGTTTTTACCTCTTATAACACAACCACGTCCAAGTGATCTGAGGGCGCGGGCGCTTCCTGCTGTGTGACGTGTGTGCAGACTGGTGCATAGATATATATACACTAGATTTCGCATTAAAGACATTCGTTCCAATGAACTGCCGTAGCCAAGGCGACATCTAGTGTATATGTCTATGCACCAGTCTGCGCACACGACACACAGCAGGATGCGCGCGCGCCCTCAGATCACTTGGACGTGGTTGTGTATAAGAGGTCAAAACGATATAAATACTGTTCGTTTTCTCACACAAACCGCTCGTTTCGTGTCTTAGGCCATCAATGTGTACTTACGATGGGGAATTGTTTAATTTGGACGATGGGGAATTGTTTTAATTTGGACTCTGTGCATGCTCTTTGAGACCGTGACCACAGACCTGCATGATATGACTGTCAGACAAGAACGGTTTGACCTAAAAATATCAAAATTGAAACTACTGTGGAAAAAAAGACACCTACATCTTGGATGCCCTTGAGGTAAGCTAAAACATACCAAAATTTAATTTCAAAGTGAACTATCCCTTTAGCTTGTAGATGTAAACTTGCAATTATGGGTTATACCATGCTATTTTGATGTATAACCTCACAATTGTGAGAAAAAAAGTCTGAATTGTGAGATTTAAACTCACAATTTTGAGGGGGAAAAAGGCTCAATTATTATTATTTTTTTACTTTTGTTAGTCTGTGGTGGAAATAAGCTTTCATAGATGCGCTCTCTGAATCACTGGTTCGAAACAAATGATTCGCAGAAGTTGTGAAACAGTGTTTCAAAAAATGACTGCTCTGATATCGCTCCACCACATGAGTTTTCTCGCTGTCTTTGCGTCCAGTGAGCTGAAGGAACGTCTGAAGCCGGAGCTTCTGGAACTCATCAGACAGCAGAGACTAAACCGTCTGTGTCTTGGGACGCTCTTCAGGAAGATCAGCAGCCGACGGAGGCAAGGTGAGACGCCAGGATCCTCTGAGGAAGACATCAGAAAAATATTATTAGGTCATTTTTCATTGTTTTTTTTGTTTTTGTTTTTCAGACAAGCTGTGGTATTGTCGTCTCTCCCCTAATCACAAAGTCCTGCACTACGGAGATGTGGACGAGGAGACGGAAACGCCCTCCATCGAGGCTCTTCAGGAAAAGAGTAAGTGCACTTGAGTCCAACTCCTCTAGAATGAGCATGTTCACAAGACTCTTTTTGAGTAAATGACCTCTGACCTCTTTGTCATTAAAAATTCACTTCATTTTTATGTCCCCTCAGTTCCTGTCGCAGATATCAAAAGTGTGGTGACTGGAAAAGACTGTCCTCATATGAAGGAGAACAAGGGAAAACAAACCAAGGTATGATGCTAATGTTCATCAGTGGCTTCTATTCAATATTCAATATTCAAATAAATATGAATTTAGGCATCACAACATTATACAGGATGAAAAATGAGAAAAACTCTTTTATTACATTAAAGATGTATTTTAAGTGAATGTTAGATGACGGCAAAGATAATTTAAATGTAAAAATGAAATGTATAATATCGACTGATAAAATCCAGTATATTACAGATATATTGTGCATCCCTGAAATCGACCATATTAATGTTCTTAATGCACATTCTGAACGGTAAAACTGTAATTCCTATGTTGTTTGGTTTCGCAGGAGGTGTTGGACTTGGCTTTCAGCATAACATATGACGTTGAGGAGTACAGCTTGAATTTCATCGCCTCTTCCAGAACAGATGTGAGTTTAAATGTGTTTTTCCACTACTGAACTGCTGGAAGTTATTAACTCAGGGGTAAAAACGAGTATTATTTGTCCTGTTTTTGTCGTACAGTTCTGTCTGTGGACGGACGGGCTTAACGTGCTTCTGGGGAAAGAGATGAGCAGCGAGAGCATGCGCAGTGAACTAGAGATTCTCCTTTCTATGGAAATCAAGCTCCGCCTCCTGGACCTGGAAAACGTCCCGATCCCAGACACGGCCCCGCCAATCCCCAAACCGCCCAGCAACTTCAACTTCTGCTACGACTTCAGCCAAGCTGAACAATAACACGAGACCCATAAGCGTGCAGTCAGTGGCGGTTACTGCATTGGCAAAAACGGGGAAACAACTTGAGGCTGAAAATGGCCACGAGGTGGCAGCAGAGATGCAGGTTCTCAGATTGGGAGACATTGAATTCAAATTTCAGGGCTTGATATGAAAAAGCACTTTGAACAATCATAGTGAGGTTGCAGAGCGTGTTTGTCTGTGGTGCTGTGCTATAATATAAGTGCCTGCGGTGAATATGATAGTCATGCATTGAGTATTTTTTTTACATTTTGTATCTAACGTGCCTTTTTAGACCGGTTCGAAATTCTTAACGCACACTTTTTGCCTCCTTTTTTCCCCCTTTTACTACCAAAATTATACTAAAAGGCATTAAATTACATTGAGCATCTTATTAGTGAGGGAAAAAAGATTAAAATATGTATGTTATAAAAAGTCTGTGCTTAATGTTGACTTCCTTCATAATGGCCATGGTACTCAACTGGTACGACGTTATAGAGCTTTTACAACAATCGCAGATTAGGAGTTCATCATGGAAAAATATCCATTGCTTCATCATTGATGTGCTTGGAAAATTTCATGTTTCTGTTCCTTCGTAAATTGTAGGTACTTATGCAGATACGCACAATGTGAAACTCATTTATACTGATGCATGGCATTATTGCAATGGCAGCATGCGCTGTATGTTTGTTTTCATACAGGTTGCATTATTAGGTACACATAAAAGGTCAGTGTGCTGGATTAAAGTGGTGACAGATTGTTTCTGACAGGATTTGGTACTGAAGTGGGATTAAGCTGGTTTGTGTGTTGTTAGAGGAGTAGTTTGACCAACCGTGCTTTGAAAACACTGCATGAGTATATTGGCGTGATTTGATACTTTCAGCCATGTCACATAATCATGTTTTCAACTTACACTTGATGTACATAACCTCACATTGTATTTTTGGTTCATCTTCTCCTTTTTCCCATCAGTTCAAAATACAGTTATCACTGTAGGATTTTACATCAGTATTTTGTGTGGGAGATAATCATGTTTCCATTTTAAAAGATTTAGCATTTATCAGGGGCCAGATTTCAAGCACTTCTTTGTATGCTAAAATAGTTTTGAGATCAAAAATATATAATTCAAATAATCTGTGGTTTCTTTGTATAATGCATTAATGGAGCTGACGACTTTAATTTGTGGGAAAGCATGCAAGATTTGCTATAAACACTTGTGTAATCCACTGATTTCGTGTTCTTTTTCTGTGGTAGTCACAAATCTAATGTCATTGATCTAGCAAAAAAACAATCCATTTACTGTATTTGCTGTTTTGTATAAAGCTTTCCTTGTTGAACTTCTGGTATTGTGTAACAATCTTGATCAATGATGTGGCCGTATTAATTCAAGATTTGTTTATTCTTTGTATGGAATAAAAGAATATAAATTATCATAAATCATCTGTTGCAAATGTGCATCTTAAACGACACATGAGTCTTTCAGTAATGATTGAATTCACATGGCTGATTGATTCAGTTCAGCGACAAATTCGTTAGACTGGTTTAAAATTGTAACTCGTCTTTTTGAACAAATCATTAAAGAAACGGCTCACGAGAGTCGCTCGTTATGCTTTTGTTCGTAAAATCCGGTTTTTGATTTGCCCGTCGCTCAAAAAGTTGCCCTGTGTATCATCACCTTAAGAAGAGTTTTTTTTTTTTTTTTTCGTAAAACCCGGTGTTTTAGATTTGCCCGTCGCTCAAACAGTTGCCCTGTGTATCATCACCTTAAGAAGAGTTTTTTTTTTTTTTTTTTCGTAAAACCCGGTGTGTTTTTGATTCACTAGGAGTTGTTTTTTTTTAGTTCGTGATTCGGTCATTGGCCTCGTTTTCGACAGTTAAACCCGTGAGGATGTGAACAGAAATGCGTTTTTGCGGTATACCGTCGTTTTATTTCCTCACTTCAAAATAGACTGAACAGACAAACTCATTAACATCTGATGTAAACATTTTTATTTATTTTTTTATGTGGCAGCACAGATTCACACACGCTGATAAAACTTGCACTTTCAAAGCTCTGTCACTTTAAAAGTGTCAGCTGCAATGTTTAAATAAAACAAACTGAATCAGAAGTCAGCCAGATGTATATAAAATGTTTTCAGGTTACATAGCAACAAATATCATAAATCTAATGACCTTTGAACATTACTATGTCATACAGTTTAAAGTTCACCCTTATCTGGTGCTGCCGAAATACAGAAGTTGTAAGGTGTAGACTTATAAACGCAGCTTATGCAAACCACAGTGGGACAGAACAATTTAAGAAAAAGACAGAAGCAAGCAATAATTCTTATAATAATTTATTGACATGTACTGCCTGGAATACAGCCAGGAAGTGGAGTTTTATATCTACTAATCAATAGCAGATCATGTTTATACTGGAATAATTTGAATTGTGTGAACACGAGAGCTGAAACCCTTACATTCAAAAGCAGTGGTTCACCACATAAATAATACAATTATGGTCCTATGCAAAAAAATAAAGCATTTAGAAATGTATTACTCTTTTATTCCTGAGTAAAAAGTGATTCACTTTCACTGTATTACAGAATCAGAGTACCATAGTGAAATCTGTGCCATTGGCAAAGCGACACTGGACTTTCTCAAGGAAGGGCAGGCGGGACTGGAGGAGGTCCACCTGGTGCACGGTTATGTCCTTGCACATGGACACATCGAGGGTCCGGAGTCTGTCGCAGTGCAGCGCGATTATGGAAAGAGTTCTGCAGGAACACATTAACCATGTTAAGCAGAGCTCAATAGTTTAGTATGAAAACAGCGCTGGATGAGGTCACTCACTCGTTGGTAACCGCGTCGCAGCAGGCCAGGAACAGATGCTGCAGTCTGTGGAGGAGCGGAAGGGCCCGCGCCATACCTTGGTCACTGATCTGGGGACAGAGGTTGAGTGCCAGGCTCGTGAGGTTGCGGCAGTGAAGAGCTACGGACACCAAGCTGTCGTCGCTGATCTCAGGCAGCATGGAAAGCGAGAGACGCTGCAGGTCTGGGAAACGGAGAACCTGAGGTGGCCAGGAACATTTTGGTTATAAGTATTCAGTACCGATTACCCTAATAACAAAATAATTGTTGATAACAAACAAAAAAAGATTTTTTTTCTCTTTGTATTTTTTTTACATTTTCAATATGTCAGTCAGTCAGTCATATTTATTTATAGAGCACATTTAAAAACAACAGCTGTTGGCCAAAGTATCCTAATAAGTCAACATAAAACCACAGATAAACAATGCACAAAACAATGCAAAACCACTACACCCACTTATGACCATAAGCAGCAGTAAATAAGTGGGTTTTAAGCAAAGATTTAAAATCAATATATGTTGGGGGCAGTCTTTATGTAAGATGGCAGATTGTTCCAAAGCTGTGGAGCGGCCACTCCTTTTAATTTTAAACGTGTCCTTGGAACAGTCAGCTGTAGACTACTGGTTGACCTAAGATTTCTAAAAACATTATGGTGGGATGAAAGGAGATCAGAGATGTATGGAGGTGCCAGTCCATGCAATCCCTTATAAACAAACAACAGTGTTTTGAACTCAATACGATGTTTAACTGGGAGCCAGTGGAGAGAGAACAATACTGGCGAAATATGTTCTCTTTTCTTTGTTCCTGTTAACAATCTAGCAGCAGCATTTTGGACTAGTTGAAGACGTGACAATAGGGAATGTGAGACACCCAAGTATAGTACATTACAGTAATCTAATCTTGATGAAATATGGTACAAGATTATCCTATTTAAACCAATGTTATACACACGTTAGGTCAAAAGTAATCTAAAAGTAATCAAAAAGTAGTCAGATTACACAACCTAATATGTGCAATGTAATAGATTATGTTACTAACTATAATGTTCATAATGTATTTTAAAGTAATGGACTACAATTTGTAAGTAATCTACACTTTAACCATTACTGCTCACAAAAAACACAGTTTCTATTATGCACTGACCTGTGTGATACTGGTGTCGGTTAACTTCGAGCAGGCCGACAGGTCCAGTTCCTGAAGACCCCTGAGGGCCAGCAGTGATGCTCCTTCCTGATCTCTAAACGCATCCAGGTCCTCATCGGTTACGAGACGTGGCTTCTCCTGGAAAGGCAGGCTGGGAGGCTGGAAAAAGCCCATGTTTCCAAATGTCCTAGTAAAGCTTGGGCCTTTATCATCCTTCACATTTGAGGCATTTATGAGAAAATTTGTACATTTTGTGTGCACTGACTATCAAAACATTATATAAGTCCTAAAAAAAAGAAAAAAGAAAAAATGAAATCCCACCTCTTTGTCTCTTGGTTCACAATTTTGGGTGGGCTCCACCATCCCCAGCAGCCCCCAGTCGGAGATCTCTTTGCACCAGCCAAGCCGCAGCACCAGCAGCGCAGGAAGATATTTTGCGATGGCGTGAACACTAAGGTCAGTGAGATAGACGCAGGAGGTGAGGTCCAGCTTTCTCAGGTTACTACCCAGCAACTGCGTCAGGGGGAACATGACTGTGTCCTGCTTGAGGACAGATGGCGTTAGCAAGAACAGGGACAAAACAAAAATCATTTTTGATGGGTCATTTGAGGAAAATATTCAAATAAAATTTTGCGAAACAAAAATTGTATAATCAAATTATCCTAATATGCCAAGAATATCTTTTACATTTTAATACTGTTTGGTTAATTACAAATTATAATTATTATATAGTAATCATAATATTAAAATGTATATACAATATTATTATATTATAAAAAAATATTATAAACATTTTTAACTCATAAACAAAAAATAAAACACTAAATACTCAAATCAATTATTGTAAATATGAATTTAGGCATCACAACATTATTATTTAAGTATGAAAAATGGATGTTTAATTTAAGATATTTTTATTAATACAAAATATAAACACAAATATTGTATGATATATTCATATCATCCTAAATTATGGCAAATACTCGCTAAACATTTATTTTTATACTATTTTGTGAATTATAGTAAGTATTAAACAATTATAATATGAAATCTAATTAGGACATTAAAATGTATATATAATATTAGTTTATAATTTCTAAAAAAAAACTACATTTTTTTAAATAACTGAAAAATAAAACACTAAAATGAATTGTCATAACATTATAATTTACAGTATACAGATTTTTATTTTCAATACAAAATGTCAAAACAAAAAAAATTATTAGCCAATATAATATTTTTATAATATTTTCTATTTTTTTATACTATTTTGTTTTTATTTTTATTTTATATATATATATATATATATTTTTTTTTTTTGGTAATGTTTTCTTATAAATTATAAAAGAAAATATTACAAATTAAATATTTTTGTTAATACATAATACAAAAAATAAATAAATAATTGCTTTAATTGTGAATTTACAGTATGAAAATGGATATTCATTTTGAGATTTGTTTAAGATTATTATTAGTGTTTGTTTAAGTAAGGGTTAGATATTGACACAGGTGAATGAATTGTAAAAGTAGGGGAAATGAGCAGGCACAGTTAAACAATATCAGCTGATATATTGGCTGATAACTGATATGGTACAAATTTTCTTTCATGTATACGTGCCATTAAGCACTTTTGCCTCACCCTTATGTATGAGCAGTTTCTTAGGCTAAGGGCCTGCAGCTGCGCCTTGGGCTGTGGACAGGACAGTCCCTTCACCAGGTCTGTCCCGCTGACATGCAGACACTCCGACAGATCCAGAGTCCTCAAACAGGGCAGCGCCATCAGCTCGGTCAGGCCTTTATCTGTTATCTTCCAGTCCTGTGAGAGGGTCAGCGACTGCAGCTCCTTCAGCTCAGTGGACACCGCCAGCACCGTCCTACTGGTCAACTCAGTGCACGCGCCGAGGTCCAGCGTCTTCAGGCCGTTCTGGTGCTTGCAGAGGATTTCTATGGAGTAGTCGGTCAGCTCTTTACAGCCGCGTAGACTCAGATCCTCCAGACGGAGGCCGGGCACCTGAGCTATGGAGCGGAGGGATTCGGGGGTGATGCCGGTGCGACTCAAGTCCAGGCTGTGGAGCGTACCGGCCTGCTTCTGCAAGAGACTCAAGAGGTTACGGAGGGAAACTAGAGCCGAGGAGCCGGACCCAACAGGGCTCCCTCGGTATGGGTCAAACTCGAAAGCGATGTGGCATCCGGCCAGGGCCAGACCGCGCAACCTGGGCGTGCAACTCGTCAGCCGGTTGAAAGAGAGATCGGAGAGGTAGCGGAGATCAGACAAGTCCAGTTCCTCCAGGTTCCTCAAAGCGTTCTCCACCTAATATTGCACAAATATTAGATTGTACTTAATACAACATCATTTTGACAGATAAAGCGGTATTTGTTTAAAAAACTTGATTTTTTTACATTTTTATACTGTTTTATTAATGAAAAAATATAGTTAAATTGTCATTTAAAATATTATAATTTATATATAATAAAATTATATCACTTAATGTTATAATTATATATATATATATATATATATATATATATATATATATATATAATTATATTATAAATTATACAAAATAAAAATATTTATCTAAAATAATATAAATTCAAATAAAATATTACATTATTTTATTCAATATTTTATATTATTAATATTATTTTTGTTAATAAATAAAGAAATGTTTACGTTACGTTTCAACAATCACAAAATTTGAATTTACATTATGAAAAATAAATATCAATTTTGAGATGTTTCTTTAAAGATGTAACCTGTCGACGGTGCTCCTGTTTTGACAGAAAAGCTCCAGACATGAAGAGGCTGTCCAGGCCGTGAAGGTCCAGCTTGCGGAGGCCGGTCAGATGTGGCAGGAGGCCCAGAAGGGAGGACTCTGTGATGCTGCTGCCGGGTAGAGCCAAACTGTCCAAGTGAGGGCCGAGGTGAAGCCCCACTTCCAAAAGTACTTGTCTTGACAGGCTGGATCCATCAAGATGACTGATGACTAGGCCACAGCGAGGGCGCCTTGCAAGTGCACGGATAAAGTCCAGTGAAGATGTGGAAGCATGGAACTTGAAGGTGGCATTTTTCTAGATTAAAGCACCCAAAAGGCAATTTAAACAACTGTGGAAGTGAACTAAACCAAAAAATTAATTTCTAAATTTAGATCATCTTGATATTCGAATGAAAATGAGAAAAACCTGAAACCGGTGGTCTTGGCTTGCCTCGTACCAACTCTTGCAGACCAGTGACGCCTCCTTTCGATCCGTTACATGAAGGTAACTCAATATGTAGGAGATAATCTGGAGCAGAAGGGAGAAAATTGACAGGTTACGCTCTCTCTGGAAAATATGAAGACAAGACTCAACTATATAATGAAAGTTGTCAAATTTTGCTCATGTTATACATTATACACTTTTGTGTGTGTGTGTGTGTGTGGGGGGGGGGTGCATGTTTATTAATCAATATTATAATTATATGACATATGAATTATATTTATATATATATAATTATAATATATATTATTAATACACACACACACACATATATATTGTTTTATTGTGACAACGTGCCCCATATACAGAAAAAAAAAATATATATATACTGATATTATTAATATAACTAAGCCAACCAATGTCTGTCTGTCCGTCTATATATATATGAAGAGTTCAGATACAAAAGGCTCTAAGTGCCATCTGAAATTTTCTTCTAGAATGATCTTTTTTATCAAGCTCGTATATTTAAGTTCAGTAATTTCACTTAAATGGCAATGAAAATTACCTATGAATTGTCATTTAAGTGAAATTACTGAACTTAAATATACAAGCTTGATAAAAAAAGATCATTCTAGAAGAAAATTTCAGATGGCACTTAGAGCCTTTTGCATCTGAACTCGTCATATCGTTTTTTTATTCTCATTCTTAATATCCATTCTGTGCTATGGTAGAGTCAAAAACACAGTAAAACTATGGTACATTTCAGTAAGGACATGCTGTCGAATAAACAGAAAGGTAATGAAAATACAAGTTGCGAACTCATGTTAGCTTACTTGTTATTTCAGCTCTAAACCACTAACTAGCGGCTAGCCTATCCAGTGTGTGATGTTTGGATGGACGGACTCACCTCAATAGGTAGGTGTGCACTCTCCATGACTGTGCTCACTTCCGATATCTGGTCTTATTAATTATCATTAATATAAATGTAATATCAATATTAAATCGTTGACTCAGATCAGCGTTGTTTATCATTAAAGTGGCAGGTCGCGACCGGACTGTCAACGTGCTAAACATTCAAGAGCACGGGATGATCTGATAACACCCTCTCGTTGTTCCTCCTTACACAGTATTAAACGATGCACCAAACCCCAACATTATCCACAACACGTTCCGCTACACATCCTAAACCCCTCAGAAATGTGAGCAAGAAAACATTTTCAAAGAAAATAATAAAGAACTGTCACAAGAACAACACTGGGCATCACGTGCAAGTAGCGCGCAAAGTCACCTGGGAAATGTAGTTTAACGAAAGACAGAACCTGACTTTGGATTTGTGTCGACAGATGGCGCAGTAATTCATTTGAACGTGATGTGAGCACATAAAAATGAGCCATATACAGCTAAATTTCTACGAATTACTTCATAATATAATATGTTGCTTTTTGCATAATTGTTCAACATTTTTGCATCGATACAAAGTATAGGCTAGGCTACCTTTGCAGCAATATGCAGTAATTGTGCATTAATGAGCAGTAGGCTATTTTTGTATCAATACACAGGTGTCTTTATCTTGGCCTGGTGTTGGTGCCACTCACTCTGTCATTAGGGCCGTAAAAGTGCATGTAAACTAAAAACATGTTTTGACTAGGACAAATATGGTTAATCATAAAACATTCACCACAGAATTATAAAGACATAGACTGCTGTTTGTACAGAATATGAGTAAGCAATTTATCAAACAATTTTATCCAATAAAACATTTATTCATTTGTCAAGGGCTTGTGTTCATGTCATTTTTCCAAATAATAAATAAATAAAATGAGGAAAAACCCACACAATTCATTCATTCACAAAATAGACAACTATACAAATGATTATGATTATTGATGCAAGTGCAGTCACTGTTTCTGTCTCAGTGAAATGTTTCTGTCAACAACAATAAAATAATGACTAATGCAGAAATAATAAATCATGATTGTATTTTAACAAGCTATAATTAGTGCTGTCAAGAGATTACAATTTTCAATCTAACTTTCTTTTCCAGAAACTGCATCTGAAGTGGCATTTCAGCTATATTTACGCTTTAATGCAGTTAGAATTGCATAAATATAAAGAAAATTAATAATCAAATGTACAAATAAAACCGCATAGTCTTCACTAAATGAATGAAATAAACATTGAATCTTATTAAAGCTAAGAAATGTATTCAGTCAAGAGCAATGAGAGATTTTCTCTTTCAATAACTGTAAAATTAATCAGTTATGGAATGAGTTCAATTCATCTATAAGCCGCTAAACAGTGCAGTTGCAGTTCTCATCCAATAGTGTCACATCAGTAATATTGCCGAATATCAAGTGTCTCCAACTGAGCAAGCCAAAAGGAGACTGTGGCAAGGAACCCAAACTCCATCTGTTATGCATTGAGAGAGAAAACCTTGGGAGAAACCAGGCTCAGTCGGGGGCCAGTTCTCCCCTAGATAAAGAACATGGTGTGGTTTAATTCCAGGCTGCATCTCAACTGTGGATTGATATCATTCCGAATATTTCATCCAGTTCTGTCTGCTTGAAGATCGGGATAGTAGCCTACATGACGCCAGCATTTGGAGGGAGGGAGTTGAAGCTGGCCATAGGGTCTGACTCTGTGCAGAGGACTTGTCTGGGTCTTGTGGTCGTCTATGCGTCCAAAGTGCAAATCCTGGACCTGGAACACAAATTTGTTTGTGGTTGTCTTGATTCAAAAGCTTAATTTCAATACTTTAACATAGTATGTAGGCTAGTAGTTTAAAATAAGTGTTTTTACCTTAAATCAAGACATATTTGGCACGTCTGCTGACCGACAGAAAGGTGTGCTCCACTTTTCTCCATTTTTTTCATGTTGGACGCATGAAAGCTCACCGCGGGATGTCACTGCAGCTCGCCGCGGGACATTGGTGCTCACCGCGGGACAGTTGTTCCAGCTGCTTACCGCGGGCCAGTGGTGCTCACCGCGGGAGTGCAGCTTGCTGGCGCTCTGAATGCTGCTCATCCGCTATTCTGCACATCACTGCCCGCACTGATTCACTCACTGGCGGAAAATCGGCCACAGCCAGGAGTCTTACTGGCTTTTGCGGTTGGTCTTCACATGGCTGCTTCTTTTTAGAGTCGCTTTTCTTTTGTATTGGACGAACAGGGCTCTGCTTTTCTTCACTGGCTAGTTTCCTCACACTGCTCCGGTTCACCTGTGCTATCCGGCCAATCACAAGCTGTGGGAGACGAGCAGGAGCAGGAGCAGGGGGTCGTAGCGGAGCTCGACCTGTCACGACTCGGGGCTTGTGCGTATTGAAAGCAACCGCACCGACCAGTGGAGGCAGAGTCAGGTCTGGAGATTTGTTCATTTCCCAGTGTGGCCTTTTAGTTGTAGTTAAAATTGTCGCCTGCGGTGTCTGGTTAGGTCGGGTCAGGTCATCATTATGCCCATATCCAGTGAACGTGGGTGTCTGGCCAGTGGGCTTCACAGACTCTTGGTGGATTGACGGCATCTGCTGCACACGGTGATGCTGCCTGATGGTTACTTGGTTAGGTGTAGTCAGATCATTTTTATGCCCATTTCTAATCACCATGAGTGGTGTTGTGTGCGTGGGTGTCTGACCAGTGGGCTCCACAGACTCTCGTCGAGTTGACGGAATCTCATTCTGCACACAGTGATGCCTGATGGTTGATGATGGCTTTAGTGGGTGAGCGATACGGGATGACCTTAAATAAGGTAGAAACATTTTCAGGACTAAAATTGCTGTTCTCTGTGAAATCCTTCTTTATAGCTGTCAATGTTCTCTCTCATGAGCTTGTTCACACTGGAGCGCAATAGCAGAGTGACATTCACTCGAAATAGCATAGTCTACATTGTAGATTACGTCACATTGTGTTGACATTCTATGACGTCACATCGTTACGTCATAGAATGCTCGTAGCGTTGGAATAGTAGCCTACGTCGCTCTTTGGTATTTGGGTTTAAAAAATGCTTATACAAACAAGTAGCCTAACATTTCTTGTATATAAATTATCTATATTTACCTAATTCACTATAGTAATATTTTTAGTCATTATTTTTAAGTTTGAGTTATGTGTTAATCTAATTAATTATTGAAAAATACCTATTTTGACATACTTTTATTACTTCTTTTTAAATAAATGTGCTTTATTTTTTTTAACTATAACTGTTGACATGCCCCAATTTGAAAATGGGGTTGCAAAAATGGAAGTGGTGGATTCTTAGCTTATTGAGGAGTTGATTAAATTTGCTAACATCTGCTATTATTGTGTAATCAATAATAATGTTTAATAAAATATATTTGTACTTCTAACCCTACCAAAAACATGTTTTTGTTCAGTTTGAATTCATTTGTCATTACGTTAATCGAGAGTTACAATCAATAAGCTGTAGAAAGTTATTTTTTAATCTTATGCTGTTGACCTTATGAAAGTCACGAACATGCACCACACATTCATTAATACAATCTGAGCATTTCTGCATTTTAGTTCCACTTGCAAGCTTGTATGTTTGTTCTCAACATACAATTGAGATTGCAGGAATTGTTTCAGACTATATCAGTAACATTAACACTTTATCCACATTATCCTTGAACATTCCTCAAAGTAATTACAAACTAAAGAGACAATATTAATAACAGTAACACACAACAATGTAAAATAAGGAAATCAAGAACATTTTATCTGACAGCCAACATTCTTCTCTTCAGGTTTGACCTCAGGCAAAATAGTGAGTGGGAAATGGCCCTCTGTGTAGAAGAATGGAAAGACCATCTCAATGAAATTGTGTGTGAAGGTGTGATAGCAGTCTCACAGAGGCGATCTGAGAATGACAGCTGTCCTGCACTCATGTCCAGTTTCACCCTCACTATTGCAGACCTCAAATCCAAGTAGTGGGACGTGCGACTCCAGAGGATCTGTGACTCATGTCCGATACACCAGACTCCACTGGGCAAGTTTATTTGGACAGACTCTGTGGCGACACCTACCATCCAGGACGTGTTGTCCTCCATGTCAACGTGCCTGTGGAAAAGCCCACAGAGCCCAGCACACAGGGAAAATGATCAAATCTCTCCAGGTTATTGGGAATCTCCACATAATCTATCTCGTATGCCACACACTCATCAGATCAGCAGATACTATCAGGTCAAAGTTGGCTGTGTTAGGATCCAGAAACACAGGACCTATCGATCAAGAGAGAGAGAGAGAGACAGTTTAAAAATAGAAATGACATGGATTGAAAAGAAAGATTGAATTTGAGGCATTTACTAGTGTTTGAATTGTTACATGGATTGACTCACTGTAACTGATAGATCGTCTGACTTTCCTCCAAACATTGAGATTTAAGTTGCCTACATACTTGGCACAGTCAATAAGATCTCCTGGAGTCATCTCTGGATCCTGGAATTCACACTGGGCTCTGGGAAAACATTCAGCGGCGAGCACTGATTTGATCAATTTCAAATTTTTATCGATAGTTAGAGGAGAAACTATGGAAGCTTGTTTCCACCACGGAAAAGTCTATATCTCACAATTCCTAGAAACAAGTAATTATATTTAACAATTCTGAGATAAATAGATATATAATATCAGAATTGTGAGTTATAAACTTAGAATTGTGAAAAATAAAATCAGAATTACGAGTTTATCTCTCGCAATTCTTATTTTTTCTCAGAATTGTGAGATATAAACTTGTAATAGAGAGAAAAAATCAATTGCAAGATTAAAAATCCCAATTACCTTTTTTATTCCATGATGGAAACTAGCTTCAATAAGAAATTCTGCTTACCTCATCATTGTGTCCTTGAAGTTCTATTGAAAATGTAGGAAACAGTCAGGAACAGATTTTAGTTTTGTTCTTCTTCTTCAGTTTAATACATTATTTTAAGGTTAGAATGTATAGAAAATAGTTTTTATTATTGTTAATAGTAACATTGTTGTTATTAATTGTCTAATGTACTTTTCAAGTTGTTTATACTGTACATCTGTACTGTAAAAATCATGTTTGTGGGAGGAGGGTGTAAAATGGCAGAAGATGATCAAATGAAGGGTTAACTTGAATTCTTCATCGATCTTCTGACTTTTATCTTTCAGACTTTCCAGTTTTAGTTCGTTAAGCATGGATGGCATTTTCTTCATCATCCAAAAGCTGGTGAAGAGGTTTAAAACAAAGCCTTAATCTGATTTTCCAAATGGGTTGCATCATCCTGAAAGGATTCACATTAAACAACAACAAAAAAAACCCTACAAAAACATGTTGCAATAATATCTAGAGCAAATATTCATAATCATCGCCTTAGTTGATTATATTAAAGGTGCACCAACCAATTTCTGTTTGATTTACTGATCGATCATTACAAAAAATTACTTGTCACCCATTATCAAAGTCACCATGTAATCAAACCTGACAATTTAAAAAAAAAAAAAAAGGGATATTGCTGTATTTATCATAAATGATTTATCCGTGCAGATCATCATTTATTTTTAATTCACTTGCCCTCGTAATCTTTAATCAAAATAACTTCCCCTCCCTCTTGCAGTGGTCCTCTTCTCTTCTATGATGATGTGTTTACTGGTGCGAGGGCGGGGCAACCTGTCACTCACATGAGATTGACCAATAGCAAACCACAACCATCTAAATCAATTCCCCATGGACAAAATCAAGTCCCACCGTACATTTTTTCTTGTTCATGGAGCCGTTTCACTCGTATATACATCACAGTAATAAAATAAAATAAAAAACACTATCGCAACTTCCGTTTCATGCCGACTTTAATTTATTACCCAAAGAGTCCAATAATAGTGGTGCTCCAAAAATAACACAATCTCATGGCAATTTGTCATTATTTTACATTTTGATGAATTCATGGCTAATTCATATGGATCTGTATGATCTCATTTGTAAGTTTTTGTATGATCTATTCTACTTCTGCCTCAGTGATGGTTATGTTTAGGGGTGGATCACATGGGACCAGGTTGCTGTAGAGCAGAATTTGACTGGTGGTTATGTGATCTAAAATCATTTAAAAATCCAAAAACATTTCCCTACACAGATTACATAATTGATACGCTGCATTGATCAATAGAAAGCTGCTTGGTTTGAAAGTGACTTTTGTGTGAGCTGTGCTTCATGCATTGCAACACTGTTGACAATAGACTATAAACCTTTTTTTTTTTTTTTTTGTAAGGCTTTTTTGTAAACTTCACACAGCTCCTCTAGATAGCGCCTGTGATCCAGGAATGGATAGGACAGGTTTCTCAGAACCAAGTTAAGGGAAGGATTATTAGCAGATATTTGTCTGCAGACACCGACTCTCCAGTAGGCTACTGCTCAATACAGTCTTTGCAGCCACTGTGGCCGCACGGAAGCACCACTGGTGGTGATCGAAAAAATCGCGACAAACGGGACACAAAAAGTCTGCGTCGCAAAACGGACGTTTCGACGCCATCTCTTACACTTAACCGCTAACCCACTCGTTCACTTCAGAGCCGTGGTTCACTACAATCAATTGCCTCACGTCACTGACGTATGAACTACAGTCCGCTTTGAAGAATGAACAGCGATATCTACGGTGGCCGAGAGGTGCAAAACAAATCACAATTACAAAAACAAAATAACAATTCAGAAAACACAACGACAATTTAGAAAACAAAATAACAATTCAGAAAACACAATAACAATTCAGAAAACACAATAACAATTCAGAAAACACAATAACAATTCAGAAAACACAACGGCATTTCAGAAAACACAACGACATTTCAGAAAACACGACGACAATTCAGAAAAAACGGAAAAGGTAGGTATATTTTGAGAATGACGTACTTATCGCTGAATGGACGAGATACCTGTCAATCAAGCCAGAACCGGAATCAAGCGATACTGTCTGGAAGTACCGGTAGAAACAAATCGTACCCATCAACGTGCCAAAGATAGTTCGGTCCCATGGAGTGATAGGTGCGCCTAACGAATCTACGACGTGTCCTTGTTCTGTCCCTGGTGGGTCGAGTTCTTGCAGCAGCCGCATATGGCATCACGTTTAACACGCAACTTCTGCAGAGAAGTAGGCTACTAACCACGTTGTCCGGTAGCCGAACAACTGTCCTGGTCGACGCAGCTTTTAATGTCGTGGTATGTCGAAAAATGAAATAAAAGAGAGCATTGCAGTGAAGGCTTCTTTGTTGGTGTATTTACTCAAAATGAAGCATAAGAGAATATGCATAACAGCTCAAAACATACAATCTCAACATGTATATCACTTTTTTACAGTAATGACCGTTGTACACATAAGTGACTTAAACATTCCATTACACTAGAAGGAAAAATATGATCAACAAGCTATTTAACACTCTCTCTGTGCAGTTCTCATGCTCTAGCTAGCCCCAAAATGACGTATGGCAGCTGGTAGTAACACTCTAATCTCATGCTTTTTACAAACTAAATATGACTGAAACAACATCATATACTCATACACTCATTATGACCAGTTATAATGAATAGCGGGCTATCGCGCTAATCGCGAAACACTCATGCTAACCATGTGCTCAGGCATACTAAACTCATGACACACTATTAATATAGTAAATATTATGTGGTATGTCGCCAGCATGTCCACAATCACGGCACATGAATGTCCTTCTTCAAACTAAAAGTTTAATGTGTTCTATTTTCGCATAGCAAAACAAAGTTAATCACAAATTTCTTAATTGACAGGTATCTCGTCCAATCAGTGATAAGTACATCATTCTCCTACCTTTTCCGTTTTTTCTGAATTGTCGTTGTGTTTTCTGAATTGTCGTTGTGTTTTCTGAATTGTCGTTGTGTTTTCTGAAATGTCGTTGTGTTTTCTGAATTGTTATTTTGTTTTCTAAATTGTCATTGTGTTTTCTGAATTGTTATTTTGTTTTCTGAATTGTTATTTTGTTTTTGTAATTGTGATTTGTTTTGCACCTCTCGGCCACCGTAGATATCCGATTGTTTTCAGTGTTTCGAATCAACCCTTTTACTAAACCAGTCTGAATTGATTGCTTCAAGAATTGGATTTAATCGGTTCAAGTGGTTCTTGAGTCAATTCACCAACTCATTTAACCACTAGGTTTAGATAACCATTTCATTCGATTCGTTATAAGTCTATTTATTCACAAACTGAACAGGGACATATGAAAACAATTATAAAGTAACACTCTTATTGATAAAAAAACAAAAAAAACATTTGCCGCATCAGTATGTCATGGACTACGTGATGATGTAATTGGGCTTGGGCGTGACGTCACGGCAAGAATACATACGTTTTCTAGTTTAATCATTTATTCCCTGGATAGTTTATTTGGTTAATTTGTGTTATTTTTTGTTTATTTACTTTGAAGCTACTATTATTTTAACAGTAGTATACTGTAATATACCGTGTATGTTTTTTTGTAAGTGTTCTTGTTCTGTAATAAAAAATGGAAAAGGAGAAAATAATTCAAAAGAACAGAAAAGATTTGGACAGCGGAGCATCAAAGGCAGATACATAGAGAGACATACAATAATTTAACTTTAATTATGTGTGAATTTTACAATAGCCATGCCATTCCAAATCACTCACTGTTGACCTACAGTACTATTATTTACAGTTATTGAATTATTTACAGAGTAGTAGTTACTCAGGCCATAAAACTTTTAGCTGCTTAGAACGTACTAAACATATTAAACATTCTGCAACAGCAATATAATACAATAAAATAAACAGATTTAGCATTTAACACAATTTGCACAAGTAAAATTAAATAAATACTAAAAATAAATAAAGCTGGTGCATAATACTCAGCTGCTAGCTCTAAAGTATTTATTCTATTTTACATGTGACTGTCCAACAAGCATCACTAACTTCCCAGCGTTTGCTGTATACTTATACATCAAGGAAAACAAGTCATCAGAGAAGGTTTTTAGAAAAAAGGCAGTTTTCATTTTCTGGATTTTCAAACCTTCTGCCTATCTGGTCTTGGTTCTGAAAAGCTGTTAACCATTTGATTTGATTTTGTTAATGGCAGCAAAATCTTTCAACATTGTAAATGCATTAAAAAAAAACCTTTTAGGCCTACATCTAGATATCATAAAAAATGCTTGTATTTCACACTTTGAAATGATCACATCAGACAGATTTTGCAGAGAAACTAACCAACCTGATAAGAATAACAATAGTTCCAAAAGATGCATTTTATTACATTCAGAGAAAATGTCTTACAGTGTAGTTGTGCATATCATATTAATCATCTTTAGTTTAGACCTCGAGTGTTTCAAACAGTCCACACTGCTAAAACCAGTACATTTATAAGAGAACTGTCAGGACACCGGGATATACTTTATATATACACACCGGGACGTCTAGTCACCTTACAGAAATGCTACAAAATGCAAAAAAAAAATTAAACATGAATGCGAACTCGTATAGCAATGAGCACTGCTGATTATACTGTTTTAAAAGGTATGTACAGTGCTTGACAGTGATCAGGGTTTATTAAGGCACTTAAGTATTGGATAGCAAACGATGGTAAACCTGAATATTTCTGTTCTATTTTATTAAATGTAACTAATGTATGTTATTTATTATGATGAAAATAATTGATTAGGCGACCGTTCTGTACAGTATTTTAGAAATTACATCCGACAAAATCTGTAAGCATCCGGATGCCCCAGGTAGATATATAAAATAATTTATATTCTGCTTATTATTATATTCATTAATATATTCTGAAAGAGAAAACTTCCTGATGAGAAGACAGTTTTGTGTATTCCAGATGTTCACTTGCGTGACCGTACCTGACCTCACGACCCGTTCCAGAGGTGAAACACTGAGCACAACGGTGTCCTGGCTTATTTATTTGCCGCTGGATTACCTCTGTGCAATTTTGTTTCCTCCTCTGCTGGGCCATCTTCAGCAAATTCATTCCCTTCTCCAGTGCCGGTGGGGGTCGCGGGGATTTGAATTGAGCTGTCTGACATCTGAGACAGTGTGTCTGCGTCTTGCTCCGACTGCGGTTCATGGACTGGTGAGTTGGGCGTCGCAGTAGAAGAGATGGAGCGCTACATGGGAAAAGTGTGAAATGTTTGATAAATACATATTTGATATATATATATATATAGCTTTTTAAAGATCGATCAGCAGAGGCCAATCAGGTAAAAAACTGCTCAAAATAAATAAATATACATATAATTATATTATTATAGACTTACATTAAAGTAATTCAATACCTGCAAGGAGACACTTGATCTGTTGGTCCTGTCCTTCAGTTTGGACCATGTTCCTTTCATTCCTGATTTCACGGTCATCTCCAGCGCTGCTTTTAACAGTTTGGGCGTCTCTGCACGAGGAGGAATAATCGGGATGGGCTCCTTCTCTTCCTCTTTCTTCTCAGCGGGCTTTTTATCCTTCATCAACATTTTCCTAAAGGGAAGATAGCAGGTTACACCTTATTTAAACAAAAGCTTAGTGACCTAGTGAAATATCGTTGAATCATCATAGTGGAAAATGAAAGCAAAAAGGGGAAATATTTATCATTGATGATTTTCCTTTCAGCAGTTACACTCACTTTGCTTTCTTACGGAGCAGTTTCTGGGATTCCGGATAGTGCACAATGATATCATTCAGGTCCTTTTTGGTCAGGATGAGTAGGTTAGCAAAACCACGCGCTACAACGTTAGCTGTCCGTCGGTTTACTCCGCCTACAGCAAGCAAGCTTTATTTGGGGAAACGGACAGAAGCTAAGATCAAATTTGACAATAAGGGATTTAAGACTATGTACAGTATACCTACTAAATTAGATATAGCCGCCCTCACCTGACCTCTCCAAACACTGCTCCTGCTTTTAGGGTCACAAACACAGTCTTTCCATCGGGACCACCAACTACCTGGACTTCCCCTGCCTTTATGATGTACATCTCACGGCCCACTTCATCCTGTAACGTGAGAGGTTGACATTATAAACACATTTCAGATTTACATTCCTTTGGTACAATGACTTGTCTTCACAAACACAAGTACGTTTAAAAGTCTGTTATGTAGGCTAAACATCTTCTTTGTGTTTCTTACCTTCTTGCAGACATAGTCTCCTGGAAGATACACCACTGATCTGAGCCTCTTCAACATGTCAAAGATCATCTGTCTATCGCAGCCCTGAGAAAGACACAATGAAAAAAGTCAAGGCAGGTTAAAGATCTGTTCTGGGTTCAATCCAGTTTTAAAAATATATATAAAAAAAATCAAAATCTGCAGACTTGCTCTGACTTTTGGTAACTAGCATTGTCTTCTGGAGATTGCAAATCAGGGCAAAATGTGTATTCCAGCCATAGCACTTGCCTGAAAGAGTGGCACTTTGCTGATAATGGAGTAGCTGACATCCACCGCTATATCCAGCCTCATCTTATCAGGAAGTTGATCTAGTAGCTCTTGTTCATCTGTGTGAAACCACAAAAGTTTAATTTTTATCATATGATAATGGATGGCCAGAGGGATTATGGATGAATGTCTGTAATGTGTTTTGACATTGATGTCTTACCCAGCATGCCTTGGGACTGCCACGTGTAGCTGTACCAGGTTTTCACTCTGTTCTGCACGTCTTTAGGTATGCGGTAGGAGGCCATGTATTTAACGGTGTTATCCACACAGGCACGATAGTTTGTCTGAGCCGCCGTGGCTGCACCCACAACATCTCTCATCTGACACAAGACAAGCCTCAATCAATGATATTAAACACTAAAGAAAACCAGTCTTTTGATCCCTTTCACACCATGATAATGGCCTTACCTGACCAATCATGATGGAGAACACAAACACTCCAATAAAGTAATTGATGAGCTGAAACACAATCTCAAAAAGTGTTGTGGGTCCTGGCAGGCCGCCAATAGTCAGCAGAGTCTTCACAGCAAAGTAGTAGCAGCGAATGTAACTGAAAAGGTCACGAAGCAAACATAAATGGTAATTATTTAACTTTGAAAATATTATGAAAAAATTAAAAGGTGTCATTTCATAGAAAAAATAATAACATTGATTTTCCTTTCAGAAATGTTGTGATTATGATTTCACATTCATAAACGTGAATATATATGAACATATTCCCGCCCACATTCACATATTAACGCCTATCCAGCAGGTTGGCCTACTATGATAAACAACAATATTGTTGCAACATATATGCATCAATCCTAGTCAGTCATAACAGAGGTCATTTACATATTCATTTCCTTAAAGGTACATCAGATTAATACGGTTCATCATAGAGAATGTGGAAAATGACCATGTAAAACTGTTTTTGGTGCAGAAACCTGGACTAATATTGTAAGTGGAATGGAAGAATATATTAACACACGCACACATTTTAATTAATGTAAAAAAATAGAAACCTTTTTGAAGCTAAGAAAGTGGGACTTTGACTATAATGTGAAAGATCAATAGTAAGTTGATGTAAATTAAAGCTAATAACAAAATTGATTCACATACCTATTACCCGTCCCATCATAGGCCCAATCTGAGAAACCCAGACCTTCATATGAAGAGCCCCAGTAGTACAAACAGGCATTGCAGTGGACCGCATAAAGCAGGTAGGTAGTGGTTCGAATGACTCTGATAAACGAAATAAGAGATATAAACCAAGATAAGCACTCCAAATAAAATGTCAAACAAATGCCCAATACAAAGGTTTATAGAAACTAACAGCTAACCTGTAAACATAAGCGTTGGTCAGGATAGCTTCCAGACGCTTGTTGAACTCAAAGAAAGACATAAACTGCACAAAGGAAAGACACATTAAAGAATTAACAAAGTTCATCATGGACTGATCTTCCTAAAGCCCAGTTAAACGGTGAGAGTAGCAGCTTGCCTTCAGGATCCTGGGTAAGCGGAGAAGTGGATTAATCCCTGTTTTGAAGTAGAGAAGCTCTAGAGGAAGTAGACTGACAACATCCAGCTGCAACACAGGAAATGAGACCCTTAGGAGCCGTTCACACAGAACGCATTGTTTTTCAATGTAAATGCGCTAGGCTAGACAGACGTCTTTTGCTGTTAAAAGTTTTAAAAACTTTTAACAGGAAAAGCACATTCAGTGTGAACCACCCCTTAGAATACAGAATGTGTCCAGTACCTCAGAGCATAAACATGAAACAATAAATGGCATAAATGTCTCATTACCTTGAATCGTACAGCTTTGATGTAATTATCTCTCATTTCTTTCTTCCCGCTCTAAAAACAAATAGTTTGCAAAACACCGGGTGAAAAAAAGCATTTATTTTACTTTACATATTCTAATATTTTGCCTGACTATATTTACCACAATGTCCCCATGCTGCACAAACTGAAGTCGGGGTTGAAAGGCCAGGACGTCCAGAATATAGACGGCATCACATAAGTAGTCAATCAACAGCCACACATGGATGTTATCCGGTGTTTGATAAGGAAACGCCCAACGCACAGGAATCATCCACGCGCTCCAGTTAAACGCCAAAGACACGCAAAACAGCCAAAGTACGTACATCAGATCTACAGAGAACACATAGCAATGTGAGATTTCATCGTTTGTTTTACTCAAATGGTTTGTGGAAAATATTGTGATGCACTAAAATTTTCTTTAAAACTTGTTGAAATGTTGAATACTGAATGTATTAACTTAAAGTAAACTAAATAGTATGACTCATTAAGTTCAATTCAATTAATTAAACCATCAATGTGCACCAAAATGTAAATTATGCACAAAATTATAATTTATAAACCTGATGCCTAGTTGCCAAATGCTATTAAAGTTTTAAAAAGAGGGAGGAATGTGAAGCTTACAGAACAAAGAATGAAGGAAAATCAGTAACTGATCGGATTTATGTGCAAGTATGGAATGTCAAGATAGTTCAAATGTAGACAGCTGTAGGCAAGTCTAAATGAGTCCACAGGATTACAATGAAGAGAGGAGAGAAGGAGTGCTCACTAGTGAAGGGGTCGATGCTGGTTGGAAAACGGTACTGCAGAAGCCGAGCAATCCTGGACTGAGGTTTCATTTTACAGCACAGGAGCTTGGTTTTCTCCTCTTCTTTCTCGGCGGGCACCTCGGGCACCTCCTGCTCTGTCTTCTGCTCTGCTGGAGGTTCAGGAGGAGGAGCTGGAGCTTGCTTGGCAGGAGCTGTTCATAAAAGACCATATTATTTGCTACGTTGACTTAGATATTTGGACACTGAAGTCACTTAAAAAGTATGAATTTCATTTCATTTATTACGTTAAAAATCTAATTAAGTGGCATCTGCAAACAAATGATGCTACAGCATCCAATTACTTTTAACCCCCGCATTAACTAGGAACTTAGCTTATTAACTAACCTTTGACGACCAGTGTTCAAATTCTGAACTTTTTGTCTTGATAAAGATCAGTATATATTAGGGCTGCACGATAATGGTTAAACTAATAATCACGATTGTTAGTTCTCATTTGAGAAATTTCCGTCATCAGAATTATTGCACTTTCACATAAGCACAAATCAACAGAAAATCAACTCTGCATTTGTTATTTTTCTCACTTACATTAACACACTCTCTACATCAATAACTTTTAAAACCTTAAAAATGTCAATTGAAACTTTTTTGTGAGGATAAATAACCATCGTAATCACAATTAAAATACGATTGACTGTGCAGCCCTAGTATATCTATTGTCTTGTCAACACATTCCTCTGAGAAACAATTTGCTTGAAAAGTGTGCTTCTGCTACTGTTCTTTAAAATAAATGCCATTGGCGTGTTATTTTTTTGGACTTAACTCACAGCCAGGTGGTGTCTCATCGTCTGAATTGTCTGGATCAATCAGTTTCTCTTTGACCCGCTCTGTTCTCTCTTTGAACAGCTTGACCAGCTCCTGTAATCTATCGTTTACTACGGTACTAGTCTGGCTGGCAGAAGAGGATGGCCGTTGATTAAGCCTTAAGACAGAACATAATTAGTCAATTTAACATTTAAATAATTAGATAATTACTGCAACAACAAACAACAAAAAACCCACCAAAGCAATCACATATTTGTATATATTGTTGCTAGGTTTCCCAAAGCACATTATAGAACATGCATAATTTGCAACCAACCTATATCCATGATGTGTTTTTTTATTATATCAATATTTAATTTTTGTTCATTCATTTTAATTTCGTTTATTTGTTACCCGTCATCTGCACTTGAGATGCTACTCTGGCTTGGCCAGGCCCGGACTGAGGTTTCTAACTCCTCCTCTTCCTCATCATCTTGTGAGTAAAGTCTCTTGCTGTAAGAGAAAGTTAAGAGCAAGTTATGATGGACCTCTACAGGACTGGAATTATAAAATAAAGGGCAACAACAAGTTACAATAAATGCTTTAAACAAATGACATTTGCATATGATAAGTAAGGAAATGATGAGTAGTCTTCACAAACTCAAATACGCACACAAATGTACAGAATGAAGTGGGGAATATGGAGCAGATTGAGATGAGTCCTGAAATAGACTTATTTAAAGATTCTTACATCTTGGTCCAAATTGTCTGTGGTTTTCTGTCTCTGCATACACCGTTTGCATCCAGAGAAATAAGTGTGTGTATGTATGTAAGTAAGTGTGTGTGCAAACAACAAAACAGAAAAGAAACAAAACATGAAATGTATATTTGGATATCAATAGGGCTTTTCACAGTTGAACTTGTGAACTCAATGATATTGTCAACAACCATGTTTCACATTTTATGCCGAGGGTTTATAGATTTTCACATTGTACATTTTAAACCCTGAATTAACATTCTAATTTGCATATTTATGAGATCAATCGCATTAGCTGCTTTTCCACCAACAGGCTGAATGGTGCTAAGAATGGTAAGGAACGGTTCCAGTTATATTTCCACTTGAGCTTGGTTCGGCACAGTTATACATAGGTTACAAGAACACTAGGGTATGCATACAATGCATGTGACAAATTTCATCAGCATAGTGATGATCGAAGCCAGATTTTTCTAACTACGCAGTGTCTGTATGCTCAGCTGCACATGCACCTTCAATTTTTTTTACTTTGTTTGTCCACAAGATCATAACACTACCCAGGGACATTGTTTCACAGTCGAAAAAGAAACTGATGAGACGGAACAAAAAAAACCTGGAGACATAACAACAATAGATGCACACATTGGCAAGCGCTTGTGTCTTGAGTCCAAAGACATTTTTATCTGCCAAAACTTCTGGAGAGATATAGCGCAGACACGAGACAATGATGAAACTTTCTACCGTCCATCAAATGAAGTATACTTTGAAAGGATATATGTTCCGCTGTATTCATACACTAGCGTTCAAGTCAAAACTGAAGTATACTTTGGGCTTTATGCTAGCTCAGGTCAAGTGCAGTGCAAAAAAACATTTACTCTTTAGGTGCAGTCACATTTACCATTGTTCAGCGGATTTTCAAAGGCAAATCCAGTCCATGCTATAAGAATCCACACGATCGTGAATTTTGCGTGAAGGCAAAAGATTTCAAGTTCAAGTTGGTCACATGAATTCGCTGACTTGACTTCAAAGTGACTTCTGTGTGAGCTTTGCTTCATACATTGCCACATAGGCAATAGCCAACTGACAAAATTTAGCATAAATCCGCACCTTTTCTACATTCAATGCGATTAATGAAAACAAGGCAGATTTACCTGGTTCGATTGGCTTTACGGACACCAGGCACAGTAAGGGTTTTGAGGTTGGGATCCTGTGGGTTTATTATAGGGGGTATAGGGCGAGATCTCCCTCGGTCGGAATCAACATCTTCCACATTCACGGCTGGGTGCACACTCAGTCTGGAGCTCGCTGAAGACATAAAAGATTATACATAAAAGAAACCTTGACACTGACACTTTCAGTAGCGTCCTCTTCAAGACTTACCAAGAGGTAACCGGGCCTTAGAGTTTGAGGTCAATGATTGGTACATGAAGAGGTCACTTTGGTCACTACAGGCACCCAAAATCTAATGTTCTCTAAGTCACACTTGGCAGCAAGGCATAGTACAGCAAAGCATAGCACAGACTAATCTAACAGAAAAAGGCGACAATGTGGATCACCTGAGGGTCTAGCAGAGGTGGGGTCATCCTCAATGTGGAAGGCAGGGTTGGAGACGCCTGACAACTGCCTGGAAGGGGTGATGGGTGGAAGACGGGGGTAAGAGGGCACATTGGGCAGGTCTAGGATGGAGCATGGGGAAGAGGGCGAAGGGGTACGGGGGGAATGAAGCGGGGACTGGCGGACAAGGCGGTCCAACTCCAGATCCCTACTCTTCAGCGGTTGCTCCTTGGGCATCCTGTTCCGGCTTAAGTTTGTTGAGACGGCTCTGAATGTTAGTGTAGCACTGCTGGGCACACTGTGGAATGTTGCTTATCTTTTGTGGAATGCTGGATATTTTTTGTGGAATGCTGGAGAGTTGTTGTGGAATGCTGGAGAGTTGTTGTGGAATGTTGGAGATCTGTTGCGGAAGGATGGAAAACCGTGGAATGCTGGGGAACCTTTGTGGAAAGTTGGACAACTTTTGCGGGAGGTTTGATATTTGTTGCGGAATGTTGGACAGCTGTTGTGGGAGGCTGGATAACTGCACGGGGAAGCTGGGAAACTGAGGAGCACTAAAAAGCGTCTGGTTGGGGAATTGTGGGGTGATTTTGGAGAATCGCTGGGAAATTTGTTGGGGTAGCTGAGAGATTTGTTGCGAAAGCTGTGCCAGTTGAGGAGGGAGCGACGGCAGCTGTTGGGTGATCTGAGACAGAGCAGGGGGTAGATCGGGCATGGAAGGCACTTTGGGCGGGGTGACGTCAATGTCTATCAGGAACTGGTTGAAGTTGTCGAGGGCTTGTGATGCATATGGTACACGCATGAAACAGCTCTTCAGCGCATCACATCTGGAAGGGACTGTGGGGAGAGCAGCACATATTCAATTATATTGTATGTTGCATGATTTGTTTACAAATGCAGAATATTCTGAGAATAACGTCAGGAAATGCCAATTACACTGGCCCCAAAAAGTATTGCATTAGATAAATGATCAAACCAAATGGCGTTTATTTTATTTTTTAAATAAAATATCACAAGCACATTATTATTTAAAAAATAGCACAAGCACACTTTTTAATCATAATAAATTCACAAAAATAAATCTGTTAATTAAATTATATACTAAAACTCAAGAGTAAGGATTTTTTCCACTGGCCCAAAAAACTGAGAATTATGAAACTGTAACTTTTTTTATTTACATTTATAAATAAAAATTAAACAATTATTATTTTAATTTAGCATGAATTATTTAATATGTATTATTTAATTCTTTAAAAAATTATTATACACAATTTTGTTTAACAAGTTTTAAGCTTACTTTACAAGGAAAATTTGCGTTAAATTAGCTGAAACTTATACTGTTATTATAATTAGGCCTATAAAGGAAACTCAGAGACGGCAATTAATTAATAATCACTTTTGCTGGAAAACATACTAGTTTACATTACACTTTCTGGTTGTCAAACGTAAGTGATCATTAATGTAAACTACAATGCAATGATATTAATCCATTTGGCTTAAAGGGTTAGTTCATCCAAAAAAGAAAATTCTGTCATTAATTACTCACCCTCAAGTCGTTCCAAACCTACAGTTTATTTGTTGATCTTGAAGATCTTTTTAATGTAATCGAGAGCTTTCTGTCCCTCCATTGACAGCCTTCGCAACTACCACTTTCAATTTGTAAGTGTCAAATAATTTTCTCACGGTAAATTATGTTGTTTGCACTTCATAAAATTGAGGTTAAACCACTGGAGTCACATGGATTACTTTTATGATGTCTTTACTATCTTTCTGGTGCTTGAAAGTGGTAGCTACGTAGGCTATCAATGTAGGAAAAGAAAGCTCTCAGATTTCATCAAAAAGATCTTCATTTGTGTTCAGAAGATGAACGAATGTCTTGCGGGTTTGAAACGACATGAGGTTGAGTAATTAATGACAGAATTTTCATTTTTGGGTGAATCACTTTAAGTGTCAAAATACTTTTTTTAGAGCCACTGTATGTGAATTACTACATCTGAGTAATAAAAATGTAAAGGAAATATATGTCATTTGGGATGCCATTCTGTGGCTTTTTACCATGTTAGCATCAAGGTGTTTGCGTGATCTGTTTCCGAATGACTGAGATAAACACTCACCACTACTTTCCTCTTCAGTAAATGTACTCTCCACCTACATAAAGCAAAATTACAGAATTATGAGACATTTATTTCAAACACTGTAACACAGAGAAGAAAAAAGCAGCACTAGTACAAAGAAAATATGATCACTGCACTACGGTGCTTATGAGCACAGCGTACTTTATTCAGTGTAACTTCAGAGAGAGTTTTATGTAGGCTACTTGGTGTAAACATTGTTTTAATAATACCTGTGGATAATAATGGTAAAACAATCTATTTAAAATGACATCTGTTATATAAAGCCGGATGACCAACGTGATGATACTTAAAGTTTAAAGTTAGATGGACAGTAAAAATATATTACCGGTGAATCAGTTTCTGAAACGGAGGAGCTGGTAATGGACTGAGGTTGCTGAGTGATCGGGTCAGGTTCTTCTTCGGCTTCACTGGAGTCTCTGGGCTCCTCCTCCTCCTCCTCATGAAGCTCTTCAGGTTCAGGTTCAGGCTCTGGTTCCTCCTGAAGAGGTGAAGAGGACTTAAACTCCTCCACAGGGGTTTCAACTGTAAACGCAGTGTCTACAGCTTCTGCCTCCTGTCCTTCTGGAACAAACTCCTTAACTGAAGGTACTTGACACCTGTGGATACAAACAGCATGACGCAATTATTAACGTTACATAAACAACAGGCTAATCACATATGTAAGCAACTAACGTTAACACATCTGTGTCAGCTATAAACAAATTCGCATAAGCACCATTTGCGCATGATGGAACAACACGAGGCGAGGTCTGTTTTGTTTTCCAAAAACCTCCTTTAAATAGTATGGTCATTTATTTGAAACATTCACAAAATATTATAAACGAAAGCTATAAGCTAGCTTCAAGCGTCATCGTCGTTTTATAATAATTAACTTACTTTGAAATCAGACCCGGTCTCTGAGCGCTTCAGGTGATGCAGTGTTCATATCCATCCCTTTTTGTGTCGTTTGTTTATAAATGAACGTGATACGAAATCTATATGTTGACACGATTAATTAGAACGAGATAAACGTTCATTCTGGAAGTAAAGAACCTGCGCCATCCATCACTGCGACGAGGCAGAAAACAAGCATCAGAGGCGGGATTAGTAACTATAACAACCGAAGAGAGGCCACCGCGCGCCTCTAATATGGGATGCAATGCGGTTGCTAGGAAATGCGTGTATTGTAATTATGTGTATTGTAATTATGTGTGTGGCCATATTAATATAAAACACAAATCTAAAAATACGCATAAGCTACTTTCAGCTCAAGTTTGTATTGCAAACACTAATGTGAAAGGGTCAAACAACAATGAAAGCATTATGACAACAGTTGATAGAAACTATGATAACAAATGATTCTTCCCAGCTGAAAGAGAAATCCCAGCTTGTTCACCATGATGTTTATTATACTATTTTCAGAAGTCTTACTCTTCAATTTGACTCCGTAGGACTTCTACATCACTCTCCTCTTCCTGCAGCACTTGTAGTCTGTGACACAGAAACATTCAAGGTATTAGACGAGGCCTATATGAAGGATATTACAAAATATTTCAAGCCTATGTTGACAAAATGTAGAATTTTACGAATCGGTAATTTAAAGACCATGCTAATGGACTGCTAATCTTAATATTGGGACGTGTCCCTGACATACAATAGCCCTAAAAAGTCACACTTAAAAGTGCATGAATTTCATTGCAGACGCCACTTGGCTTGATATTTTATCTGTGTGTCAGTGTACACATACATACATATATATATATATATACAAACTTTTGTGTTAGATGTGATCAATTGCTATTGATCTATTTGACAGCACAAATTTGTAAATGTATATTTTTATATTCTGAAACCTAACAAGTTTTTTTTGAGAAATGTTTTACTTGAAAAGTGCATCTGCGCTATATTTCCTTCAGATAAATGCCACTTTTCAAATTATAATAAAAAGTTAAATTAATAAATTCATTTGATTCAACAAATGAATTATAGTATTTTAAATATTACAATTAAAATATTATAATACAATTATTATAATAAATAATTATATATAATAAATTAATTATTATAATAAAATATTTAAATATTTTAAACTTTATATGCATATACAGCATACTGTATATGTTTGTCATACACAAAAAGAGTATAGGTCTGATCAATTTCTAGTTATTGTGGATGAGTTTGCATGAATTACTCTTGATCATCATCTTCTGGCTCTTCCGCAATGGTCTGAATGCCGTGCTGGGCCTGTGTGAACTCCCTGACAGCCATCTCTGCTGTGTGCCGTGCCACTTCTTCTGCCATGCGGGCCATTGTTAGACGCTCCTGAATCAACCTGCACCAGAGAACAGCAGCACGAGTAAGCCTGTTTCTAAAGTTACTTCAATTATTCGATCATCATGCTGCCACTGTGCTTTTAGTCATTACCGTTCCTCCATGACCAACATGGCGTTGTCCTCCGCCTCTCTCCTGATGCTCTCGATCATGGGCGTCCATCGTGCAGTTTGGGTCTCTGCGTCCTCCAGCTCTATGTTTGCTTGTGAGAGTGGAAGAGATTGTTCCGGTGACCAAGGCGTCTGTGGATGGGACTGATGTTGTGAATATGGAGGTGAGTTCGCTGCTGGACATGTTTCCTTTGCTTGAGCCTCATCTTCAGAGTCAACCTCCTCAAGAATGAGATCTGCAGGAACTGATCGAGCACTGCCTGCTGAGGACACAACCATGCTTGAGGACTGGTTTTCATTACTGTGCTGGGTTTTGTTCCTTTAAATTTAGTGATAAGGCATTTTTGAACTAAACAGTCATTCAAGTCAGTAATTTAAGCCTGGTTTGTTTTTCCTTTACTTTTAACATTTCAAACATCAGGATACATTGGCATTTGAGTGCTTAGAAAATAGGAAACATCTGTAAGATTAAATAAGGCCCCCTATAAAAGGAGTTAAAATGTTCCCCTCAGATTTTTATTTATTTATTTTATTACTTATGGTTAATTACTTTGGTTGAGAGCAAAGTTATTTTGCATGCGTTTTCCATGGAATTTTATTTAATTTTAGCCAATAGAGACTGAACCCTTTACACATGTGTGCAATCATGCATTTTCCTTTATTAATGCAATGTATTAATACAATATTAATAATTATTGACATGAAGTATATCAAATATGAATATACATTAAATACATAAAGATTAAATTACAATGAATAAAAACAAAGTGTGCAATACTGTTCAAAAGTTTGGGGTCAGTAAGATTTTAAAAAAAATGATGCATTAAAGTGATCAAAAGTGAAAATATTTATGTTACAAAAGATTTCTCATTCAAATACATGCTGTTCCTTTGTATTCATAACTTTATACTCAATGAATTCTGAAAAACTATATCATGCAGAATGTTTTCAACATTGACAATAAAAAGAAATATATTAGAATGATTTCTGAAGGATCATGTGACACTAAAGACTGAATGGCTGTTGAAAATGATTTTTTTCCATCAAAGAAATCAATTAAAAATTTAAATATATTAAAATAGAAAACATTTATTTTTTAAATTGTAACAGTATTTCACAATATTACTGTTTTTACAGTATTTTTTATCAAATAAATGAAACCTTGGTGAGCAGAAGAGACTTACCAACCCTAAACTTTAGTTTATGACTTAAAATCAGCCACAAATAGCTACATATACAAGTCAAGGCAATTAAATATTTTTTTTAAATAGTGGTTTCTCACGACTCTCAAGATTTAAGTAATTAAAAAAAAAACATATACTAGTCAACTAATGAAACATGCAGTAAAATGAATAATAATTACATCTCATGAGGATTACAATTGTTGTACAGTCAATCTAAACGTCAATTCAAAAAGATCACTGCAGCAACAACACACACCCATCTGAGAGATGCCAGCCATTCATACAATATTTAGAGTCTAAAAACATCAGTCTTGGCTAGTTTTACAGTACAGAGAATGTCAAGCATTACATTCAGTAGATTTTCATAGCTGCCTGGTCATTCAAAAGAGCTACAAAGCCACTATTTAAACGCATCTGTCTCCACTGTCCATTTGTCTGTGACTTTGTGTAATGCTGTTGCGTGCTCTGTCTCCTTTTGTTTAAGGGGTTCTCAGTGTCCTCCCCCCTGTAACAGAAGGAGAAGATGGACTGAGTTATGAGTTGGTCCTACACTTCAACAGAATCGCTCACCCTGAAGTCTTTCTACTTGTATTCTGATGTCTCACAGAGTGGGTCATGTTGTTACGCATGCAATGATCTTTATGTGTTTTCATATTCTACTGAAACCACACTAGAGGTTCCAGGAAACAAACTGAGTTTGTTATGAAAAACAGCGTAAACAGTGTTGAAGGAGGAACGTCTTACTCACCATTTTGCACAATCATCCCATCCTCCTGGTGGAAAGACAGAGAGTCAGTGTGGAGAAAGAACTATTAAAACCAAGGTAATAACGTCAAAGCATTGACCCTTACTTACCAAACATTCTTTGTTTTTAAGCACCGGCTGTGGCATTGAAAGTCCAAGGCCCTGAACAATCCAGCCCACCATACTGAAAACAAGGGGACATCAAGTGGACATCTATGCCTGTAATCACTTGCAAAAGACCGAATCAAATATGACATGACTCACCTGGGAGTTTTTAGATCAATCTCCGTCATGCTGGTTATTGACTCTGGAGGAGGTGAATATACTGTTGATTTGAGAAATAGTGTTTTGCTTTTTTACCAAAGATGAAGCTAAATAGTTACGGCCTTTAAAAATCTAGCTTTTTCCAGATCATACAGTTTGAACAATACCTTTGTTTGAGCATTGTGATGACCTCGGTGTTGAAGAATTGGAATTTGGGGGTCTGGTCACATGGTGCGGTATAGCATTCTGGAAGCTGCTCTTTATCCAGGTCATTACTCTGTTCACACATTGAAATAAGTAATAATGTTTCTTAAAATAACTTTTGTAAGGGGCTTAAGTCACTGTGAAATCACAGTCCCCTCCCTCTTGCAACAACATCTTTTCTCTTCTCTGATGATGTGTTTACTGGCACGAGGGCAGAGCACAACCTGTCACACATGAGATCGACCAATAGCAAACCTCAACCATCCAAACAATCAATTGACGATGGCCAAAATCAAGTCCCGTCCTACATTTTTTCTTAATCGACAAGCTGTTTCACACGCATATACGTCACAATAAGGAAGAAAAGAGCATCGGAATAGCATTTGAATGTAATGATGCTTGCCTTAGCAAAAAACAAAAAAAACCTTAAGGCACCTAATACACCAATGACACCATTTTCCCCTGTGTGCTTTACAGAATGACACTCACTTGGGAGGGAACTGAGCAGGGATTTCCACCTCGGACACCTCGTCTTCTGACACCAGCTCTACTACTGGTATATGTGGCAAAGGCTCTTGATCTGGTGGAAGAGATACACAAGCATGAACTCACTGACACTAATTCAACCATAGAGCTTATTCATTTAACTCATGCTTTCGCTTTTTCCCATAATGCAAACTGTCTGATACACACCTGGGAGGTCCTTGGCTTCATAAACCTAAAGTAAATAGAAAAAAAAATTAAAACAGAAAATAAGACAAAAGGAAACAGCAGAACATTATTCATTTTGATTTTGTTTTTTTCTTCAAATGTATCATATAAAGTTACTATTCATAACTCTAATTAATAACTATATATATCTAATAAAATATATAGCTTCAGACAAGTGAATAATCAAAGTTCCATTTGAGCTTTAACAAAGCTTTAACAAAACAAATTTTTAAAGACATTTTAATGTAATATAAGTTGAAATGACTTAAACATTCAAGTTGATTGTACTTAAAAATGTTTTTTACGGTGTACATCATCGATCTGAAGAAAATGGAAAAAGAAAATGAAACGTCTTGCACCTCTGTGACTTCTTCAGATTCTGGAGTCTCTCCCTGTATGTATTTCTCATCAGGCTGTGGGACCACCTTTCCAAGTCCCTGGATCCAGGCAATACCTCTAGCCCTGGCAGACAGAGAGCACACACTGTATGGACACTTCATGCACAAGGATTCTTCACTGATGCTGGACTGATGTTGCTGATAAGAATATTGTTCATTGCCTTACCTGTCAGCAGAACCTTCCTCCTGCAGTGATTGAAAGATGGTTCAAAGAACAGTTCATTTCCAAAGAAAAGATTTGATTTGAATGCACACTAATGCGCAATACCAAATAGTGTTAAATATCAATTATTTGAAATGAAATCAATACTTTAGCATCAGCGTTGGCTCTCGTAAGATGAGGACTCCCTGCAGGTTGTGGCAGCGCACTCACAAAACCATTGGAAAGCCAGTTCAACATGCCATTCTGAACACTGAAACAGAAGCAGGTTTCAGGTTCATACATTCACAGAGGGTCTTATTTTATGGATAAGGTCAATCAAGACTCACCTGCCCTGTGAAGTTTGGGATGATTGGTCTTCCTCCCTGCCTGTTTTGTGTGAATTGAACTTATCTGCATGAGAAGAAGATATAAGAGGCTCATTGTGCATTAGTATACTATTTTGATTGATTGTATAATACTGTAGTATTATATTTTACATTAAACCCAAAAAAACAACAACATTTGAATACATTTAAAGCGGTAAGGGTGCTGTAAATGTACCTTGATTTGATGTTTTCCCATTCTTCAGAGAAAATAAGATAAGATATAAGAGAATCAGAGATTTAATATATGAGAGGACATGACTTATTTCATGTTTTTTTTACGTGAAGGGGTTTGTGAAGTTAGAATTGCCCTTTTTGACATTTTTTAAGAGAAAGGGAAGACAAAAAATGATAGGGTAAAGAAGAGGGAATGGGATCATAAAATGTAGAGTGCCAGATTTGAACCTGCATTACCGACATGGGTCAATACATGTCAGAACGTATGCGCTAACCGCACTGTTACTGTGAAATTCAGTCACACATATTAGTGAGGTGTGTATTATGAATGCAGGTTAATGGGCTTGGGTTTACCGTTGTGATTGGCTCGTCCCTCAGGTCGTCCTGTGTATCAGGAGGATGTGGCACGACCTTCACCACCCAGTTAAACATCCTGAGAGAAGGGGATAAAACTCTATTAAATCAATAAATATCTCTTAAATACATGTCTGTAATAATGGAATAGACTATGGAATAATGGCATAAACTTCCATTCTTTGAATCAACATGGAGTAAGTATAGATCTTAACCTGAAACAAGTTACAGTTAATTATGTTTCATCCTCATCAAGCTTAACTTAAAACCCAGGAACCTCGCTGAGAGCTAATGCTTGCTTCATATGCTTCAGTTCATAATGTTCAAAGAGATTTATTTCTAGGACAAGGATTCATCTTTGGGGAAAGCCCAATGAAGTTCCTATTTATCCAAACCTACAGAGCATCTTTACAGGGAAACCCCACAACCATTTTAGAAATAGAATGATGTCATGTTTGTCACATCCATTAGCAAACATAAGAGGTTTGATAAGCTTGTTAATGAACAATGAAATAGTTTTTCATGTGTCTACAGACTAATTCTCACGACATACTTGCTCTAAAATTCTCAGACAGATTTGGACACAGTTGTACTGCATAATCGAAGCAACCAAGATATTTTGTAAGGTTGTTCAGGCCCATTATGGCAGCCATTAAAACGATTAGCAGTCAGCAGTTGCACTGCAAGGGGTGACCAGGAAGTCAAGCAAATGTAGTTAATCACTTCCTTTATCTTCACTCTGTCCAACTAAATGGACTCGATCTGTCTTTTATCTACACAAATATTCTGCACAAAGCAAAATAAACAGTCCAATCAAGTTTAGCCTAGAAGACCAAGATGCTAACTATCGGTGAGCTTAGCATTGCATAGCATAGCATAGCTGATGTTTTACCATTATCTTATTTGAATGTACATTAAGCTTGCACGACTTATAATAAAAGATATACACGTTAACTTTGCTAATGCAATGTTAAAAATGTATTTGTATAACCTACTGTTCGAAAAATTGGGAAGAAATTAATACTTTCTATTAACCAAAAAATCTGAAAAAAATTTATTACAGTCTCAAAAATAATATTAAGCAACAAAAACTCAACATTAATAAGAAATGCTTCTTAAAACAGCAAATCAGCATATTCGAATGATTTCAAGTGACACTGAAGACTGGAGTAATGATGCTGAAAATTCATAAAAATTCATGATTTGCCATCAGGAATAAATTACATTTAAAAATATATTAAAATAGAAAACATTTTTTTTTTTAATTGTACACATATTTCACAATATTATTGCTTTTACTGTAACTTTGATCAAATAAATGCAGCCTTGGTGAGCACATTGTGCCTTGCATTGGTGCGCATAACTTGAAACTTCCAAAACACAGAAAAATCTTACAGACCCAAACGTTGGAATGGTAGTCTAGAAATTAACATTGAGCAAAATGAAAAATATTTTAATCACAAATCACTAGTCAATAAATTAGCAAGAGTTGCATAAATTCTGTAGATAAAGTAACTTAGCATGGAATAGCCTTGCCTACTTGCAGGCAGCTTTTTACAGGAAGAAGAGTCAGTGTTGTTCCACTCAATGTTAATGGCTAAAATTAAAAGCTTAGCGTTTAGCCATTTTGGGTTTGCCTGTTTTTTTTGTTGTTTTTTTTGCCCTGGATATAGGCTAAAACCTTATTGGATATATTAAGTAAGTCCACTTGCTAAAACGTTTAGAAATGTATTTTTTCCTATGATAAAAAGGCTTAATATATACAATTACTTGTCATAATCAGATCTAAATTACTGCTCCCTTCTAGATCTAGAGCAACATCAGCATACATAATTTGAGTGATTCTGGGGGGGGGGGGGGGGGGGGGGACAGGTATTATCAAATATCAATTTTCTTACCTGAATGCTCAGCAGTGATTGGGCATTCCGTAGGGATTGACACCATCCAGAGCGGACTTCAGCAGTCTGTGAGGATTAGGATTGAGGCAGGACTGGGCAAACGGGATTAAATCTTGAAGGACAGTGCTACCCCACATAAGATTATACTTAAAAACACTGGTAGCTGTTAACCAAGTACAGTCAAAGTTACAGTCAATGAGAAGACAATGCTGAAGTTGTAAGGTTTCGGTTAAGAATTTGTTTTATCTAGCTATCTTATCTTGTTGGTTTTTTTATCATGTAAATGTGCAAACCACAATCTTTCCCTCTGAAATGACAATAGATCTAAAACTGTTTTGTAATTATTTGTAAAACTTGATGTGAAGGTGTTCTGTGATTGTGCTAACTTTCCCAGTTAAAAAATGGCAAAACATTAAACCATAAGTTTTTATTAGCGCACACAGCTAAAATATAATATCATCAGCCATTATCAAGAGTTTATTGAGTGGATCCAAGTAAACTACATGATTTAGAAGGAGCTTTGAGTATCATAGTTAATTAGCTCTGTGTCATTATAAGGGCTAACACAGTTTTAGATGGTAAACGCACTGAAGCATAGCCTGCGTCATCAGTTCCCCTCTCTGAGATTAAGCCTGTAGCTAAGCTACTAATAAAAGTATGCTACATACAGAGCACACGTTCTTCTCACACCCAATTGGTAAGATTTGGGTTTCATGTAATTAACTAATCAGAGCTGACAGCAAAAGAAATTAGCAGAAAGTAGCATCCAAAAAAGCTATTTCATGCTACATGCTAATTTTGTTAGCTTAAGATGCCTCTCTTTATCCTGCACCTGAACGATTTGTTCCTGGTCCAATTAAGTGCTACACAAGTAACACAGTTTACTGTGATTCTTTGACTTTTGAGGGTGAGCGCATCTAACTTGTTGCTTTTTGAAGCCAATGCCATTGCTATGCCAGGTCTGAGCAGCTGAGCAGCTAAATAGCAGCAGATCCAATAATGAGATAAAGGCAGGATAAGCTCTGAACCAGTGAAGGGCCTATGCAACTGATCAAGGGCAGGCTATTGCCTTGCAAACACAAACCACAGCAGTTTTCAAGCAAACCATGAACTGATCTCAGGTAAATCCCTAAAGCATATCTCTTATCAGCACCCACAGGCCAGTGTCACCACCGTGTCCTCGAATGTGATTGGAGGAAATGTAGAAGATAGTTGAAGAGACATCTAATCCTTTAACAGGATACTGGTGGAGAGAGTGAAGCGAGGGGTCCTGTGAGTTTGTTTTGATAATTAAAATGAGAAATGAAGGGTGTAGCTTGTTTGGTCTGGTTGTTATAACTAATTGTGGTCTTTAAAGTAAATTATGAGTAAGATTAAGATAACCATAGATAGAGGAAAATACAGAATGTCTGAACTTATTGTGGTGATTATGCATTTGCCTCATTTGACAGGTTTGACATCAAGAAAAAAATAACCAAAATGGCTGCAGCCTCAACCGCTGATCCCGTTAGCCTCTGCTGGTAGATGTCGTAAATACACCATCTGACTCTAACAAGCATCTTTTTAGGATTGATGGTGTCATCATTAACAATTAGATCTAACCAGTAAGTCCACCTAAAACCCTTACGGTTAGCCCTTTGTAATGCCTGATCAAACAAAAATGTATGATACGTACAAAAAAGCTAGCGTACTAATTGGCAAGCGGTACACTTGCGTACTAATTGGTAGCTGTTTATGACGCCTGATCAAACAAAAAAGTAAAAGTAATACATATACAAATGAATAATTGAACATTTGCAAAGGATATAGGCTAAGCTAGCAGACTATTTGGCTTGCGGTATGCTAAGCTAGTTCACGGAAAAGTTGCTAGGATAGCGTTTTTTAACGCCTAATCAAACAAAATAGTATAATTTATAAAAATTTTACATTTGCGAAGCTAGCGGACTAATTGGTTAACAGCATGCTAAGATTGTTCAATTAAGGGGTTGCTTTGGTAGCCGTTTTAATGTCCGATCAAACAAAAATGTATAATTGAACTTTTGGGAAGGGTAACTGTTAAGCTAGCAGGCTAATTAGCTATTAGAATGTTAAAGTGCCATCCTGAATAGTTAGCTAGCTAAATTTAAGCTAAAAATAACAAGAAATGTTTGATTACACAATATATTGTTTTGGTTATATAGTATATTACAGAATATTCTATGTAAATGTAATTTAAAAGACTTTTGCCCAGGTTCACAGACAAGGCTTAAGACATGCATGTTTGAGCTGTTTTAACTGAAAGCAACTTGTATTGATATATCTTATAATATGTCAGTGCTATTGTGTTGTCTCAAAATACACTGGTAATGTTTGTACTCAAACCAAAAAAAAGGAAGTACAAAATCAGTAGAGGAAGTTAAAAAAGGCATACTTACAGCCATATACTCCATTTTATTGTAAGCAAGCTATATACCAGATAATATCTGTGAACAAAAGCAATACATGCCCTGCATGATTTACTCAACTGTTAATATAAAACAAAAACAAATCAAATAAAACATCAAATTAATAGTCAAGGGAGTTTTTCATTTGGCACTACAAAAAGCACAAAGACATTCATATTGACACAAACTACAAAAATGACACAGGTTTAAAACACAGAAGGCCATGTGGACAAAGAAAAGCATTCGCGCTTTTCGCTCAAACTGTGCGGCTACTACGAAAAGCCTGTGGCGGTCAGTAAAAAAATGATATTTCCAACACAGTGGTGATGGTCTGCACTATTAAGGCACAGATTCAGCCTTGAAAGGCACTGATGGACACAATCCGAGGCCAGAACTGCCTCTCAAAAACAAAAAACCTCACAACTGGGGAGACTGGAAGTGTGGAGGGAAAACAAAGGAAAGTCCCACAGGAAGACAAACTTTGAGGGGGGGAAAAGAAGTAGGGGCGCGCTAATGTAGGTCATGATGACAGTACAGCCACGCCTCGAATCTCCTCAATACCCCCTCCTCCTTGTCTTTGGCACGCTCAGTGGAACTCAGGCAGAGGAAATGCTGGCAGGCTACAAGCCCCCATCCCCCCTTTACTCTCCATAAAGTCAAAAATCAGCAACATCTGTGTAATGCAAGCCAGGCTCCACAGGGAAGAGACTATAAACCCCGCTAAATGTGCGTGAGACAATTTATTAAGCCTGGCTTTTCTTTTAACCCTGCACTTTCAGCAAGACCTCGACACAGAGTTTGCGGTTTCCTCCATTATTGAGGCTGGTTAGCAGAGGATGTGAAAGAAATGTGCTGATCTAAGCTTGTTTTCATACATCCAATGTTTCCCACAGTGTACAACCGAACAGTTCGGGCTCAACAGGAAAACGGAAACCTCGCAGACGGACGACTCACTTGCAACATCACACACAACCGTAAAATGACCACAAAACAATCAAAATACTATCAAAAGTGCAAATTCTATGTTGGGAAGAGGGTTTTTGATTGGATGAGCACCATAAACAATCGAATGACAAGGTGTGTGTGTGCAGAAATACTTGGCTATTGGGTAGCGAAAGTGTGCGAACTTTGTCAGACCCACTGCTGCAGGGACCTTTTGCAGTGAACTAACACTTTGGGCGTCTGTTTCCTCTGGAGTGTGGTGATTATGATGTATATCACTCCCAGAATGCACAGCACCAGAACCAGAGGCACAGTCACCAAGATGAGGGTCATGATGTGTTCATCAGTCTCATTCACTCTTAGAATAACATCTACTTCCTTTTTCTCGTCCTCTTTGTTATCATTTCTGTCCTCTGTATCTTCTTCATCACCATTTCTGTTGTCGTCAGGGTCTTGACTGTTGTTGGTTGTCTCTGGCGATCGCCGGTCTGGATTTACATTCGTTTCCACATCAAAGTGCACCCGGCAGCCCATGAAATCATTTAAAATTGATCTCGGGTATCCAGCGTCAACCTTCATTCGTTTGTTATCGAACCTCCAGTACTTGGTGTCTTTGTAGAAGTAAGTGTACGCTGTATGGAAAAGAGTTAAAATGGGAATTAGTGTAAATAAATACACTAGTGACTAATGACATGTCATGATCACCAAATGTTTGATCAAACGAGATTCTAGCCAATCGTAGGCAGGCTCCGAATTCCAAAGCTATAAAAAGATGTGCCAAAGACAATCATGAACAATGGCGTGAAATTAGAAGTGAGAGGAGAAAATTTCCAAGTCAAAGGTCTTGTTGCGCCCCAGTTTTTCAGCAATGAGGTCACATTTTCCCTCTCAGCTTTGGATTAATGGACTTGTTTCTCTTTTTTCTTGCATTCAGCTGTGACATTTTCTCGGGCAGCCGTCCCCCCAGCCTGACTCACCTCCATCATCGCTGAGGAAGGCCCCTTTCGGGGAGCCGGGAATGGAACCCCACACACTCACTGGTTTAGGGTAATCTTTATCCATGACGCGGGATTCTTCACTAAACCGCCAATATCTTCAAGAGAAAGCAATAATGGAAAACATTTACAACTTCTCATTTTGAATTCTCTAATATATGCTAATGCATAAAGCGTTAGTTCACCCAACAACAAAAAAATCATTAATGAACAAAATTTTAAATACAGCACTCAAGTCATAAAGACAACTTTTATGGTACTTTGTCTGTCCAGATCATATCTCATTCCATAATCAAAAGAAAGAAACTAGAAACAGAAAATCAAGCTTGCTTTTAGGAGCATTAATAAGTTTTGCATTGTGGTATTATTGTTTTGACAATCTTAATTTTTATCATCGTAAAGGAAAAAGCTCAAATGTATTAAATACATTTTATACATATATAATTATATATTATACAGCAGTGGCCAAAAGTAATGAACAGAGGGGATAGGTTTGGGGATTTGTTTTTAATGACCCAACAAGTCAGTTTTATTAGTTTTTTATTTTATATACAGTATTAAATTTGTCTTTAAGCTATGCTAATTCATATTAAAATAATACATTATTAAACCTTTTTTTCGCATTGCAGTAATGATAATCCCAGATCAAACTGCATTCTGAAGCAAGATTAAATTAAATATTATGTCGTTCTATTGACGGCTCTGTTGATATCTAACTCCCAACCACTTGACACATCTGGGATGTTTACCTGTCTCCTCTGAAGAAGTAAGTATAGCCAGATGGTTCCCACCACACTGCCGTGTCCACTCTGTCAGGCATGCCTTGACCATAACGAAACAAGTCCTGAGGGTATCCAGGTTCCACGTCTGCTTCTCTGAAAAGCCAGTATTTACTTCCTGCAGGATTGATACAAAACACAAAGAGCCATATTAGAGGGAAAGGGAGGGGTTGCATGGCTGAGAGATGATATCACAGTGCGCTCTATTCAACTGGTGAGATTGCACAAAAGATGTTTTGTGTTGCATGAAAGCAAATTTCCTTTCAAGCAAATGCACAAATGAAACATGAAGTCTCACAATCTGCATAAAAACAAGACAATAACTGTGGCTCTTTCCACTACACATTCCCCACTGCAACTTCTCAAGGTTTCTTCTCTCAGAATGACAACAGAGCAATCAGCATCTGGAGCTGAAGCTGACGCAATGCAGACGAAGTCTTGTGATGCTGCCAGACTTTCCTTCTCTTCTCTCTGAGTGTTTTACAAGTGACATAATTTGACTTCAAGATGCTGTTACAGCAAGAACAGATGTTTAAAGGAGAAGAGGATTGATATCTAGGAAATTTTTGAAGATGTCAGTCTATAATTCTCATTCAAACAAGATGCACATTCTCTGCTTTTTGGATCATAATCTGCAGCTTCACTTCAACTGTAAATCTGTAAATCTCCTTAAAAAAAATAAATACTTGAGAAGCAAAACTGCATAAGATAGTAGGACTTTTTTTTTTTTTTTTAAGAATAAACCTCACAAAAAATTAAGTTCTTAAATATTGAATTCATGACTCAGACCTTTAAAGAATACAAATTTCCCATCATGCCGTTCATAGGCAGCGTCTATGTTCTCTGGAAGCCCCATCCAGAAGAAGGAGATTGGCATTGGGTAATTATCCAAAACCCGGTTCCTTCTAACCCTCCAGAACCAGCGACCCTGAAAAAGCAAAACAACATTCATTTATTCATAACACCAAACAGAAAGATGTGTGGATTTGTATGCTTTGTTGGAAAAGTTCAACCATCTTCTTGCAGACACCTGATCCAAATTGCTATCAAAACCAAACAAAAGACATCGCTAGTGTTTTACAAATGTTCTTATGCAGTTGCTAAGGTGTTCAAAGTGGTTTTTAGCACTTTACTATGTAGTTGCTAATATGTTTTTTTATCAAGAACCACTATAACTGCATTTCCTGAAGATCACTCTTTCTAACCTTGAACACAAACATCTCCCCTCTCAGCATGGTGACCGTGTCAAAGTTCCCCTCGCAGATGTCAGGTGCATCCTGATCCGAGCGTGCCGTGGGCCGGGGTCTATGGGTGGGGTTGACCGGAGGCACCCAGGGCTTGGTGGGCTGCAGCGAGGGTCTGGTGGTTTTTGGTTGGGCCACTGTAGTGGTTGGCTCTGGCTCGGCAGTGGTTGTAAACAGGGTTGTGGTGGGAGTTGCTTGAGTGATGACAATCTCTGGAGGGCCTGTAAATACCAAACCATAATGCATTTTCACACTTAGCTAATCATACTCTTTTCCACACTGAATAGACTCAGAACGCGTCACACTTTTCCATCCAGCACCAGAAGGCCCATGAGGCTCATTCAGCCTGCAGTGGAAGGCTTTCAAATGGAGAAAACAGACTCAAACAAAGACACATACACTGAGAAATTCGTTGGTGCAGAACCCAATGCCACTGCACTCAAGCTCATAAAATAGAAAAACTAAATTATGATCCACGTTGTGAGAGCTGCAAAAAAATTTGACTGCAAAAGTGTCATTTGGACTTTTGCATAAAAGGGGTATTCACACTGACAGCAATTAAAGGAGAAGTTCACTTTTAAAATGAAAATTCTGTCATCATATACTCACCCTGATGTTGTTTCAAAGCTGTATGAGTTTCTTTCTTCTGCTGAACAGAAAGGAAGATATTTAGAAGAATATCAGTAACCAGACAGTTTTTGGGTCCCACTGACTTCCATAGTATATTTTTTTCCTACTATGGAAGTCAATGGGACCCAAAAACTGTCTGGTTACAGACATTCTTCTAAATATCTTCCTTTCTGTTCAGCAGAAGAAAGAAATTCATACAGCTTTGAAACAACATGAGGGTGAGTATATGATGACAGAATTTTCATTTTAAAAGTGAACTTCTCCTTTAAATCTTTTACTTTCTTTATCTTTCTTTACTTTCATTAATGTGGCGTTCCACATGTATCACTCTGGGTCGCTTGTCTGTGTTAGTGGTGGGGATTTTTCAGTGGCTCTTTTTGCAGGTTTCACTGTTACACCAGACAAACGACACTAAATCTTCACTCAAATGATTCATTCAGAATTACTGAACAAAACAAGTGACTTTCATCATGAGTAAAACATTGAATCATTCAGTTAACTAATTCATTCAACATTCTACAATTCAAGTAAATCACTCACATATGCGACCACATTTCATGCTAGGCAACAACAACAAAAAATCTTTAATTAGCCAACGGCTACTAAATTGTACGATTTGACTCGCCTGTGATTCATTTAGAGGCAAAAAAATTAATTTAGCGCAGATATCATTTCATTGCCTAATGTTCCGATCGGACCAGTGCCGCATTGTCATGAAAGTTTATCATTGGCAAGGCTTAAAAAAAACACATGCAAAAGTAATGAGAAAGGACTTGAAAGGACAATTTCAAACAAAATGATGTCAACATGCCTGTCTTAGCTAGCATCCTAGTAAACATAGTTGGTTATGTCTTAAGTGAATGAAAACAGTGGAGAAAGACCACGCATGTGTAACAGTATCAGTATATTCCGTGCATTGTCTTAAAGTGATTTAATGTTTTTAATGTTAGTCAAACAACATTAGACTCACTGCAACAACAAAAAAAATCACTCTTATAACTTTTGACTTAATAACTTTTGGGTGACTCAAGAAAACAATGGCGACTCAAGCTTCAGAGTGTCTGTAGAGGGTTGTCATTAAAAACACTGATACATTCAGGAACAAATCCCTTCATATCTCAGTAAACCAATTATTAAGAAAAAAAAAACATTGATTCACTCAAGTAGGAAACTGTCTTTTTGAGTAAAAGATTGAATCATTCACTTATTTATGAACAACGCACCACTACTGTGTGTTACTCGCAGACACACAACGTTTGTGTTGTTGCTTTGTTTGGAACTTATTTGTTGGCAGAACAAAGTAACTGTCAATATTGGTTCTCAATGTAAGTAACTCAATATTAACCTCTCGTTTCCCGAGCTGTTCTTTAAAACCAGTATCACACACACAAATGAATGTGAATTCATATCATGGTTCTAACTGGAAAAAAAAAACCTGAACTAACTATAATGGATAGTAAGATAAATGAATTGAAACAAGAAGTATATTAGACTAGCTTACCATAGATCTGGTGAATGCCATTTATATCATCTTCAGCTAATGAGAAGCTTTGTGTGTCCATCCACTGGTAGAAAGGCGACATGATGGCGGAAAGGTCGTTGGAGTGCTCCAACCCCAGTGCGTGACCCAACTCATGAACAGCGACCAGAAACAAGTCGACACCTACAACCACAAACAAAAACAGTGAACCAAATTACTACACCATATACTAAGAAAAAACAAAGGGTTAAATCTTTTGGTGAACATTTTAAGACATTTAAATGCTTCTAACATCTAGAGGTTCTGTGAGAAAATAAATGCTTAGCTAATATAAAGTAAATGTTCTTTGAAGTAGGAAATTGTTCAAACCTGAACCCTCCCGTTGGTTCAAGGTCCATGGCTCGTCTATGTCAAAATGTGTGTCTCCTCCCATTCCGGGACCAGGGAAAAAAGCATGTGCCAGAGACCCTCCTTCCCCATCGAAGAGAGACATATCGCCATGATACCCAGAGGCAAACAGTAGTATTATGTCAGGCCCCTCACTGCCATTCTTTATCTCATGATATGGGACCTCCTCGAACCGCAGAGGCGTTACTTTCTCCCATACCTGAAAGGCTTTGCGAATAGCCTCATAGGTCTGCTCCTGGCCAACTTTGGGTGAGTGGTTCTGAATACTTGAGCAGGAAATAAAGACGTTTTTTCTGGTCATTATTGACTTGATAAATGCAAGTTGAATTTGTTGTTGTGTTGATGTTTCATTCACCTGTAAGTCAGCTTGTCCTGATCCCACTTGTGGCCAGTAAGCGCGTACCGCTTACGCCGAGCACCTCGCTCCGTTGACTCCTCAAAACGATCAGGCACTCCACAGCGAGGTCTTTTCATGGCTCTGAAAAAAAGAAAAAAGAAATAAAAATAAATAATATATATATATGTATGTGTGTGTGTGTGTGTGTGTGTGTGTGTGTGTGTGTGTATATATATATATATATTAGGGCTGTCAAACGATTAATCGCGATTAATCGCATCCAAAATAAAAGTTTGTTTTTACATAATATGTGTGTGTACGGTGTATAATTATTTTCTATATATAAATACACACACATGCATGTATATATTTAAGAAATATTTGCATGTATATACTGTGTATATATATATTTATATTATATATAAATATTTTACATATAAATAACACATTTTTCTTAAATATATATGCATGTGTGTGTATTAATATATAGAAAATAATTATACTCCATACACACACATATATTATGTAAACACAAACTTTTATTTTGGATGCGGTTAATCGCGATTAATCGTTTGACAGCCCTAATATATATATATATATATATATATATATATATATGTGTGTGTGTATGTGTGTGTGTGTGTGTGTATATATATATATATACACATATATACATACACATATATACATACACACACATCCATACATACATATACATACACACACACACATATTTTAACATAAGTTACATATAATTCAAAAAATAAAAAATTATTTCTAATTATTATCTATATTATTTTAAAATAAGTATAAGCAGTGTTATTTTAGTATTAATTATATACTATCATGTACCATGTGCTTTTTTTTACCAAACATATTTTGAGTTTTCAATTTAATTTTAGTTTAAGTTTTAGTAATTATGTATGTGCTTTTGTCATTTTAATTAGTTTTTTGATATTTCTATTTAGATTTAATTTATATCGTGTCCAGTTTTAGTTTTAGAAATTTTAGTATTTGAACTTAAACTTATTTAAGTTTTTTGGTTGTTTTCTTTTTTCCATCTAACACTAATATTTTATTGGATTTAATTTCAGATTTCCATGAACACATTTTTTCTTAGTTTTTAGTTAGAGTTAACAATAACAACACTGGTATAAAATATTATTTTCTAAAAACAACAACAATAAATATAAATGCATTTTTAAAATAAAATTATTATTACTGTTGTTATTAAAAATATTCATTTTAATGATAATTATTAAGTATTATGGATAATCTACATGACCTAGTTACACTGTAGGACAGTAACTCATGAGACTTTCAATTTTCTCAGTTAACTCCACACAATTAAAACAGACTGAGCTCTTGTTGTTGTTCCATGAGCAGTTGAATAAGAGGAAATCATACTTCAGAGTGGCCAAGTCCATGTGTCCGGTAACCTCCAGGCCATAGAAGCGCTGCATATCCTTGATGGCGCTAGAAAGGATCTGGGCTGACTGCATGGTGGACATCTGTCTGCTAGCCTGGGACAGGTAGCCATATGTCCTCAGCCATGACTTTAGGAAACAACAGACACAGATAAAGTTGGAGAGTGAACAATGTATTGAAACAATTACTACCAAGTAGTGTGGTGAGGATGGGATTACACAGCAACTATCCATTAGAATCCAAACTCAAACCATATTTTAAAAATTCCACCAGAGACATGTTTTGAATGTTTGGTTAAGCGCTGGATATTAATAATCTGAATATGTTCACAGTTAAGACTTCTGCCACATGGTCAGGCTATGAGTGAGGACAGCTGTAAACATACTTAGGCACATCCTTACACACAGATGTTCACCAGGGGTTATATTGTATGGTTAGTAAACAGACAGGATAAGATTCTGAGTTGTTTCTGTAATACAGCCCTAGATTTACATGTAAACCAATAAAATCCTATATGATCCTATGAGGAGCGAAAAAACACTTTAAAATGTGCTTTTATTTTAAAAACTAATAAAAAAAGCGTATAAATTAAAATTCTAAGCTTAAAGAGAGATATATTGAGATTGCTTTTTTTTATGTCAGATACTGCTTATTTTTATGTATTGGTTATGTCCAATAACCAATACTTGGAACCATTTATTGATGCTTTCTGATGCAATTATAGAATGATCAATAAACTATGATAGAAAAAGCTATAATATTTTTAATAATAATAATAATAATTACTATTGTTATTTATACAATATAATTTTTATTCAGAGTTGTTCTCATTTATATGACCATACATATATTTCCATCTTTGTTTTGGGATGTCTAATTGTAAATTGTCTGCATTTCTCACTTTACAGTGAAAGGCTATTTAAGCCTGATATTAAAGATTGAGAAGTGAAAAGTAGGAATGTCATAAAAAAAACACCCATCTCTAATTGTAAAGTTTTCTTAAATGTGATGCTTTTCCCCCTAAACTGAACCTAAAACTCATTTTCTAATGCGGTCAAATCGATTAATCGCATCTAACATGAGTTTTTGTTTACATAATGTGTGTACATATTTATATAGTGTGCGCGTCTGTGTACATATGAATGTATAAATGTGTGTATATACACATACACACACACACATATATATAATATATATATATATATATATATATATATAGCAAAACTTTTTAGATGCGATTAATCGATTTGACAGCACTATCATTTTCCAATCCTGAGCACCGAAAAATACAGCCAAACAGAATTTCACATCTTAGCATGAACAAATAATAAAGCCAGTTTTTTTTTTCGTGTATTTTTTATACAACACTCAAAACGAGGTAGTCTACAAACCTCTGCGTTGAAAGCTTCTTCTTCTGCAGCTGTTTCAGCAATGTTGACAAACAGCAGGATGAAAATCATACTAATGGATCTCAGCGAGCGATGCGATCTACTCCTGCGGGCTGACATCTCTCCACTCCCGGGACAGCAATGAGAAATTAACACAATCTTCTCCCCGCTTAAATGGAAACCCGAGAGATTGTACAGTCTTTTACCACCAAAACAAGGTCATTGTTCTTCTTTGACTACAAAACCACCAATTTAGAGCACGTTTCTCTTCTCCGGTCAAGTTTTCCCTCGTGCAAACAGTTAGTAAAGGTCTCCAGTGGCGCGCGCACGCTTGTAAACTACATTAGCATGAGCAGCAGCTATACCCATTAAATATTGAATAAAAGAGTACTTCTTGATATTTGCATTGTCTATGTTGATGTAAGTGCCGCCTGGAAACCCATCCAGAAATGTCGAGGACCAGGCGGCGCGTCCTCGGAGTGATCCTCAATTGTTTTTTGCAGGACACCAAATATGAGCATGAAATCTCACCAGGATCTCATGCTGATCTGCAGCACGCAGCCGCACCCGATTCCCTGCCCACTTTCTCGGTTTACCCCTGTGATGTTTTTGCTTTTATAATACACAAACCACATATTTTAAAAGACAATCTAGATGAAGGGAACAGTACAGAAATCGGTTTATTTACAGAACGAAAAAATTAAGCAAATTTGTTTCAATTTTAGTTCTCACTGCCACCTGTTGGCCATATTCAGTACTGCAAAAATAAAGTTCGATTTATACGCAAAAAAAAAAAAAAAAAAAAAAACTATTAGTAGCCATGATTGATCAATATGCCTCTCTCTGGAAATCATATTCAAGCTTATTTTAAGTCAAAAACTGAATTTTCTTGACAGAGCATTTCAAATGTGTACGGGCCCATCATGAAGAGTTCACGCAGGACTAACATTCCAATAGTTAGCTTGTGTTGGGGTAGCTTTTGTACCAACACAAACCACCATGTGTTGGGTGAAAATTAGTTTTATTTAGGTGTTTGTCATGTGTCGTCTTATTCCAGCTTTAGCGATGCTGATAAGGACGAGAAAGAAGATGCCCAGAGTCCAAATCACTCCCAATGGAAGCACCAATGTGAGGAGATCTAAAATGAGAATCCATACAGTTCAAACATGATATAAAGCATTGCTATGGTATTTATCTATTAAACACCATATATAAACATACTTATCTTGGGTGTAACTGGTAGCTCTCGTCTGATTGGTCCATAAGATAGTAGGCCTTGAGCCTGCTCCTCCACAACAACCTCTCTTTTGGATATAGTTTTACATTCCTAAAAATAAATCAGGTCAGGTTAAAAATTGAAAACGTGATTGTACGAATCCTAACAGGTTAAAAAAAAAATGCTTACAGGAATACAAGACTGTCCATCCTCAGGTGTGCAGAGATGCACAGTGCAGTGCAGGTAGAAACTGTGAGGCTCGTTTATAAATCGAAACATATCAAACGAGTAACGGACAGTCGACCCCTCACCGTTTCTTCCTGCAGGGTGCGGCGTACCATTACCAAATGAAGTCGTTTTGTCATTTGCGCACCTTAAAGACAAATAGGAAAACGTCAAGGCATTTTCTGAAGGGTGAAATATTTATTTGGAAATTATTGCAACTCAATCTCGTGAGAAAACGTAACTATTTTACAAGGTGGTGATTTCGTACAAAATTATGGAAATGTATAAATATTAGGAAAGTAAGCATGAAAGCAAATGGTGCTCCCTGCAGAGCCAAATGACATCCAGCTCCCCCTCTCTGGATGTCATGCTGACCAAGTCCAGCTAATCTATCTTTCTTCTGGGTGGAGGGATAGAGTTAAGGATAGGGTGTAGTTGGACCTTCTAGCTCCACCATTACACCCAAATTACATGTAACCATCACTGGGACGCAAGCAGATTATACAAAAAACATACAAATTAGATTGTGTGAGTTCATATGAATTCGAGTGCAGTCACATTTACCACTGTTTGGCGAATTTTCGTAAGGTTTGCCGAAACATTTTCCTTTGCATATCTCCCATTGGATTCAAGTTCGTTGAACTTTAAGCAAATTCGCTGTGTTTACCAATATAATTTGGAAGTGACCTCCGAGCAAAGGTCCAATCACACTTTTCGGCGAAATTTCGCATTCAATATCCAGTCATTTAAATCGAAATTTGCATGATCTGGAGTTTTGTGTGAGTGCAAAAAAAAATTGTGATCTTGCTTGTGTTCAAGTTGGTCACACAAATTTGCCATGCTGACCAACAGAAAGCTGCTTGGTTTGAAAGTGACTTCTGAGTGAGCTGTGCTTCATGCATCGCTATAATATTGACAATACTTTTCCTAATGAGATCCACACCTTGCCAATTCGCCAAACCAAGTAACGAATCAAAAAAGTTACGAACTGCCATGAGAGTGTGTTATTGATGCTAATTAGAGACACTTGGTCTTGGATTTAACATTTAAAGATAAAACGATTTCCAATACTAGCTCACCCGTTTGCCAGCAGTGTGTGGCTAAAGCCTGACTTATCATTAGCTTGAGGAGTCTGCGAAGCCCAACACTCATTGATTTTCAGATGGAAGAAGTCTTCTGGCTCCGTCACTTGAATCTGCACGTAGATTTGATCCCCGAGCTTAATAGTAGGTGGGCTGGTGAAAGCCTCAATGTATGTGTGATCTTTGAACAAACTCATCTCCACCTTGGCATCCACTTCATCCACCTTGAACATTCTTTCACTTTAAAAACAAATCAAATCGGTTGAATGCACTTCCTTTATCAATGTAGTTGAACATCAGAGCATTACCTAGAGAAAGAGATGATTGGAAACGCCAGGCTGACTCTGCGGATGTATGGATAGATGCACTTGTACTCAATCTGCACAACCGGATCTCTCACAATGTTCCCGTAGACAGGTGGGTCAGACATCAGTGTTAAAGAGTAAACAATGTGCGTTATGTTCTTCTGTTAAGAAGAGTAGATGCCATTTAGGAATATGTAATATAAATGCTTTTTTTTAAATGAGAAAAACAGTACTTTACCTCCAGAGGTTTACCTCCACAGGCAGTGTACTGGTCCATTGGTGTGTGCACTGTGAAATAAGCTGATCCAGAGATCTCCTCTCTATGTGCACGGCAGCTGGCGTTAGTCAAATGAACATCTTCAACTCCCACATTGTAGTATTTGAAGTACTCTTCGTCCACCAGGATGGAAATGAAGTCTTTTCCACACGTCACATTCATTATTGCGACTTGAAAAGAAAATTGTCCAGTTAAAACAACATGACAAAGAAAACCGCTGGTTTAGTCTTAGCTAGAACTTGGCAAAGAGATTGGGGCCAGTTGCTTAAACAGCCACTAAGTTAAGACTGTCTTAAACTAGTCTGACCAACCAGCAATTAGTGAGGGCTAATCTGTCATACTTTTTAGCCCAATCTACCCTTTTTAATGTAACTTTTTCTAATCTAATCTTTAAAAAAAGGTTATGACCAGTCTTATAAGAAAAGTTAGATGACTAACTTCTAAGACTAGACCAAGCAGTTTATTCAACTGGCCACAAAACATTCTTAAGAATGAAAATCTTATAAACTTTTCTTTATTTTCTAATTTAAGAAATGATAAACTTTTTTTTTTTTTTTTCATTCACACAAATACCTAATGTTCTTGTCTTTTTTCTTAAGACATTAAAAATCATTGTAAATAACTTATAAGATGATTACCTCCAACCTAGAGCCGTTCATTTTATATTTAATATATTTTTAATAATAATTTCAAAACGTAAGATGTGTTCAATACCTGCTCTTAGGATTATTTAAATGAACATTTTAAGATTTTTCAAATTTCTCTTAAGCTTTTCGTGAAACCAACCAGCTAAACGCTAGGCTGGGAGATAAGTTTAAAACAGCTAAGCAAATCAACTGGTTTAAGCAGTCTCTTTCAGCAAGGCTGACTGTCCTTTACCCTGGTCACAGAGATCTCCGAAGTAGCCAACTGCACATTTACAAGTTTGCCTCTGCGACAAAATGCAGGTGGCCGGGTCAGAACATTGTGATATCTCACATTCACCTGGATGAAAAATGGCTTTAATAACTAGACTTCACTGAGATGACACCATTTCCATCACATGTTACCTTACCAGAAACACTCCCAACAGCACAAAGTAATGCTGCAAGATGCAGAAACACCTGTGTGAGGGAAAATGACATGTTAAATCTTACACTAAAACACTGATATTGTATTTCACCCCAAATAAATTAAACATAGGAGTTCACACCTTTGATTTCTGATAGCGTGCCATTTGTGTTGCAGAATCCTTCTTTATTTAGAGTTCTTTCTTTTTTTGATAAGCTTTTGGAAAACTGTTTTGTAAAACAGCAATGTTAATATAAGTAGCCTAAAATTTAGTCTACATGTCAAAGGGTTCTTATTGAAGTAAACATGGATTAAATACTTCAAAGACGAAACACTAAATGAATTTGATGAGTGACACCTGCTGATCGGTGTATTAGGCTACATCAAAGTACCGCGAGAGCGATTCGAGAGCAGACGGTTCCGTATGCTTTTGAATCGCTCTCGCGGTACTTTGGTGTCATACACCGCTTCAAGTCGAACGCACCTAACTAGTGAACAGTGCAGTGGCAGACGTTAAACCACCAATCACACTCTTTTGAGGTCGGTCCAGCTAAACAAACAAACAAACAAACAAATAAATTAAAAACTGGCGATTATTAAACAGATATACTTAAAAAGACAACATTATAAATAATAGATAGCCTATAGGTCATATACAATATGTACAAATATACACACAACAGCAAGAAATAAAAGAAATAAAGAAGTTTTTTTTTTTTAAGGAGAAATAAAACCTCAGCCATTTATATTTCTGTAGCAAAATTAGTAAAAGTTGTATGCTGTTCCGAATTCAGCACCAGCCATGTGATTTCAAAGAACATGTGACTCTTTTGACGTAACGTAATCAAAACAAAATCCATTAGTCGGAGCTCGATTTACCAGGCGGTGATGTTTGTAGGAAGTCATGTGAGCCGGGATATATGGCGGCTATGGTCAATTTCTTACATTGAAAAACACTGCGATCTGCTTCTGTCATCACTGGCGATGAAATAATTATCTGGTTTATGTTCTGTACAGAAACAACCGCGTTTTCCCCCCGGATCATCGGCTCTAAATTATTTAAGTTATAGAGGTGTTAAGGCTTTTATTCTGCTTTGGCTGTAACTGCTCATCATCTGCTCTCCGCTTTCAGTTCAGTGTCGCAGACTGCAGGTCCTGTTATTTTATAAGTGATGCTTGTGATGAGATTCTGCCTCGGAAACAGATTTTAGGGCGCCGTTTTTGTTCGTAACAATACAAGCGCGTGATGACAAAAATCTCTTAGATGAAATATTAACACAAGTATTCCGTCATACACTGACCGAACTGTCATCTAATGATACTTTCTCTTTATTAACCCTCTGAGCTGTATTCAAAGATCAACTTTATCATTCATAGTTGTGTCCTGTGCGTAAGTTAAGTTTTTTTTCTGAAATACTTTGAAAAAATGAACACAGAAAAGGATTTTTCTCCACTGACACCAAACATTGTGAGAGCTCTCAACGACAAACTGTACGAGAAGAGGAAGGTTGCAGCCCTTGAGATTGAAAAGTGAGTTATAACCTATTGTTTGGTAGGTCAAAATACTCATAAATAAGAGGATATGCTTTTCAATGGATATAAATATCATATTGTTTATTCTTCCTTATTGCACTGATACACATTCTACTGCATGCAGTAGTTTAACATGTATAGTTAGTTTCTCTCTGTAATAAGTCGTTGGTATTTGTTATTTTGCCCAATGAAGAGCTGGTCATCTGACATGTCACATGAACTCATTAGTCATGCTTATGATCAATAGCCCATAGTCCAAACAGCGTCTATTACATAATTACAAGTACTCTAGAAGCCCAGCCAGTATTTACAAATGAATTATTAGAATGCTTTCCCCCAATCTTCTGCCAGGCTTGTGCGGGAATTTGTAGCCCAGAACAACTCTGCACAGATCAGACATGTCATCCAGGTACTGGCCACAGAGTTTGCGCTGTCCCAGCACCCTCACAGCCGAAAAGGAGGCCTCATTGGGCTGGCGGCGTGCTCCATTGCCCTGGGAAAAGTATGTGAACTAATTGTGCAAAACAGGAGGTCTTTGATTCATTGATGCTTATTGAAATTGACTGCTATACGTTCAGTGTGCATGCTTGTTTATCTTATCTTTTGTGCTTCTCAGGATTCTGGATTGTACCTGAAGGAACTCATTGATCCGGTTCTCACCTGTTTCAATGACTCTGACAGCCGTCTGCGCTACTACGCCTGTGAGGCCCTTTACAACATAGTGAAGGTTGCCAGAGGAGCAGTGCTGCCCCACTTCAATGTGCTGTTTGATGGGCTTAGCAAGGTAAACGGATGCCCCTTCATGTCTAGATGCATGCATGAAAGGTAGAAAATGAGTCACATATGGTATTTCATGCTAGTTTTGAATAGTTTAGTAATCAGTACCATTTAAGTATTTAAATAGAAAGTAATATTTCTTAGGGGTAAAAAATTGTGTTGTCGTCACCAAATAAAGGGTTATTTTTTAGTTAACTAAAACCATAAAACACATTGTTTGTTATTTGAATTAAAAAACGTTAACTAAAATAAGATGTAAAAAACTTAAATGACAACATGGCTTATTTTCTTTTTGTTTACTGTGATGTACTAATTTAGTGTACCTGATGTTACTAAAAATAAAACTGTGTGTTTTTACAAACAAACACTCAAGGAAACTTGTTTATGGTCATTAAAATAAAGCTGAAATGAAATCAAATATAAATATTAGGTCAAAAACTTAAAGGTATAGTGGAGGATCTTTCCTAATTTTAGATAAGACCCGCCCTCTCCACTTTTTGAAAAGTTTGATTGATTCACCAGAATGATTGACAATTAGGAGGACCAATAGTATAGGTGATCCACCCGGAAGTAAAAAAATCCTCCACTATACCTTTAAAGAACTTAAAGGGTTATATCACCCAAAAATGGAAATTCGGTCATAATTTACTCGCTCCAAACCTGTAATACTTTCGTTCATCTCTGAAACACAGAGCCTAAATTAAATCTGTTCATCATATAAAGTGATCGTGTCTCTTCAGAAAAATTTGGATTAAACCGCTCAATTCATATGGATTACTTTTCTGATCTTTTTATGAACTTTTTGAAGCCTCAAAGTGGTAGATGCTTAGTTGGCAATGGAGGGAAATAAAGCTCTCAGATTTCATCAAAAAGATCTTCATTTGTGTTCCGAAGATGAACGAAAGTCTTACGGGTTTGGAACAACATGAGGCTGAGTAAATTATGACACAATTTTCATTTTTGGCTGAACTAACCCTTTAAACGACAATTAGAAATGCTGCATTAACTGAAATAAGTTTAAATACTAAAGTTATCAGAACTAAAATAAATCAATTTAAGCTAAATAGAAATATTTTAAAACAAACTTAAACTAACGAAATGGCAAATGCTCAAAACAAAATTACAAAAATTGAAACTGAAATTAATAAATAGTAAAATAGCATATAAAATAAAACTGAAATAACACTGGTAAAAAAGTTTCTGTTGTAATATTTTCTAAAAGACTGAATGATAGGGAAAACGCGTGTTACTGACATTTTGAAAATTATTCCTTTTATAACTTTTTCCTGCTGTAAAGTCAGTTTTTTGTTGAGTGTCGCATGTGATCTGCTCTTTATAGCTTGCCGCAGATCCTGATCCGAACGTAAAGAGTGGATCTGAACTCCTGGATCGGCTTCTTAAGGTGAGTTTGATGAGAGATGTGTGGAATCAGTTGAAATAGTGACATAATCTGATTAGCATTCGTCTTTTTTTTTAAGGACATCGTAACAGAGAGCAACAAATTTGACCTAGTGGCTTTTGTCCCACTGTTACGTGAGAGAATTTACTCGAACAACCAGTATGCCCGCCAATTCATTATCTCCTGGGTGAGTTGAGCACTCTAATAGTTTTAGTTCACGATAACAGAATTGATAATAGTTGCGTTATGTTTTTGTGACTTCCTGTGATGGTTTGACTCTGCTCCAGATCCACGTGTTGGAGTCAGTTCCTGATATCAACCTCCTGGATTATCTGCCAGAATTTCTAGACGGACTCTTCCAGATTCTTGGAGACAGCAGCAAAGAGATCAGGCGGATGTATGTCTTACCGCCTCCACCTATACCTGAGATCGTCTCTCCCTCTTCCTCTTTTCTGCTTCCTTTTTTCAGTTTTAAAGAGCATTAACCGTTGCTGTTCAATAGGTGTGAGGTGGTTTTGGGGGAATTCCTGAAAGAAATTAAGAAGAATCCATCCAGTGTCAAATTTGCAGAAATGGCCAACATTTTAGTCATCCACTGTCAAGTGTCTGATGAATCAAAGTCCAGTGAGTCAGATGTAAAAATATGTACAAGGAGTGTATAGGCAAGTAGTGTAATTATCTATTTTGTCTTTCTGCAGCTAATGATCTCATCCAGTTGACGTCTATGACATGGATGAGAGAATTCATCCAGCTTGCCGGGAGAGTTGTACTGCCGTATTCCTCTGGCATACTGACTGCAGTGCTGCCTTGCCTTTCATATGACGACCGCAAAAAGAGTATCCTACACTGCGTTTGCATATACTCAGTCTCAGCACTGCATTTTATGTTAGATGTTTTTGTTAATATTAGGTTGTCACCGCTCAGATCTATTTCCTCAATAAACTCTCTCCAGGTACTAAAGAGGCTGCCAGTGCATGTAATCATAGCCTGATGAAGCTTGTGACCCCTGAAGATGATGAAGATGATGAAGAATCACAGACCAAAACTTCTCCTCCAAGTGATGAGACTCCAAAGAAAGAGGGAGATCTGAATGGCATGTTTTTTATTTGTATTTTTTTGGTACATTTTATTTGTACTATTTTATTTCTATTTGTGGAAGAAACTTGAGATGAAGGGGTAAGAAAAAAAAATTGACTGCATTGGCCGGGAATCGAACCCGGGCCTCCCGCGTGGCAGGCGAGAATTCTACCACTGAACCACCAATGCATATCTGAGAAGACAATGTCGCCCCCTGGCTATCAATAAAAGGAATGGAGGGATGGAAACATGCCACCTAGTGGTCAAATATGGTAATTGTCTTTGACAGGGGCCTCACTTTGGAAGCCAGAGGGCGACATTAGGATTTCAGGAACGCATTGGTGGTTCAGTGGTAGAATTCTCGCCTGCCACGCGGGAGGCCCGGGTTCGATTCCCGGCCAATGCATCCAAATTTTTTCTTTTTGCACATGCTCTTCCATATTTTCTAAATAGGTATTTTATTTACACTGTTCGGGTCAGTTTTTTTTTTTTTTAAGCTAGAATGCATTAAATTGATTAAAATGGACGTTTTACATTCTTACAAAAAATTATAGCTCAAATGCTGTGCTTTTGAACATCCTATTCATCAAAGAATCCTGAAAAAATGTATCATAGTTCCCAATGTTTCATTGATCATTATAAGAAATTCAAATTTTTAGAGGATTATGAGATCCTATGGTAGTGTAATTAATAAAATAACGCATATTGCATAATGTTAAGTATATTGCAATACTTTTAGTAACATTGCCTGCTTTGATTTGATATGTCTGTTTTTGATTTTAGATTCCCTAAATGAGTCTCAGGACTCTGTAGGCTTCAGCAACATCTCTTTCTTCACTCCAGCAAGGTACTTTTTGACATTCACTGACTAGAAAACACTGTATGTCTTAATTAATACTAATTGTAATAGAAGAGTCGACCAGTAGCTTTAAACCTGAGTAGCTTACTCCTCGGAATAAATGCAATATCAAATTGTTTACTCTATGCTGTGTAGTTCTGACAGGTCTGTGGTAAATCTGGATCTGGATGGCATAGTGCAAGTACTGGACAGACATTTACACGATTCATCCACCGGAATGATGACTCGCATCGCTGTGTTGAAGTGGCTGTACCATTTGTACATCAAGACCCCTCGCAAGGTTTCTTTAAATGTCCTTTTATAGGGATAGTTCACACAAAAATGAAAATTCTGTCATCGTTTACTCAGCCTCATGTTGTTTCAAACCTGTATGAGTTTCTTTCTTCTATTGAACACAAAAGAAGATATTTTAAAGAATGTTGGTAAACAAACAGTTGTCGGCACCCATTGACTTCCACAGCAGGAGAAAAATACTATGGAAGTCAATGGGTGCCGACAACTGTCTGGTTACCAACATTCTTCAAAACATCTTATTGTGTTCAGCAGAAGAAAGAAACTCATAGAGGTTTGAAATAACATGAGGATGAGTAAATTAATTTTCATTTTTGGGTGAACTATCCCTTTAAATATGCAGTTTCAGGTAATACTAAAACATGCAATGCTAAAAGTGATTCATTCCACTGTATGTCCTTGGCAGATGTTCAAGCACACAGATAGTTTGTTCCCCATGTTACTGAAGACATTATCAGACGAGTCTGATGAAGTAAGTCATCATAACTTCCAATAATCTCAGTGCCGATCTACCAAGGCAAAAGCCATTTTAAAGAACAAATATGTCTCACAGGTGATTTTAAAAGACTTGGAGGTTTTAGCAGAAATTGCATCATCACCTGCTGGGCAGACGGACACTTCTGGGTCGTGCGACAACTCTGATACCAAAACAGAGCTCCATATTCCAGGTGGGGTCCAAGATGGACAGCCAATGGTGGTTGGTGGGTAACCAATTTCTAGTACTATTTATATCTGGCTTTAAACCAGAAAAGCCAAATAATACCAAAATTGTGATTTGTGAAATCAAACCAACCATTTTTTTTTATTTGACAGGATCTAAGATGACAGACTTGTCTCCCTCAACTCCCAGTATGAACTCATACTTCTACAAGTTCATGATTAATTTGCTCAAGCGCTTCAGTTTAGAGCGGAAACTTCTAGAAGTAAGAGGGGCCTTCATTATCAGGTAAAACCGTCCTTGTTCCTTTTAACAAAGACTAGTTCCTCAAAGATTTAATCCTGTGCGAATTGCAGTAGTTCAAGAAGAAACTCCTGTAAATCTGAGGACACCACTAATCTTTCAATGTCATAGATTATTTTAGTAAGTTTCCTCTACTTCCTAACAGGCAGCTATGTCTCCTCCTGCACGCGGAGAACATATTTCACTCTATGGCGGACATCTTACTCAAAGAGGAAGATCTGAAGTTTGCCTCCACCATGGTGCAGACACTTAACACTATTCTGCTTACCTCAGCCGAACTGTTCCAGCTGCGGAACCAGCTCAAGGACTTGCACACACAGGTAACATTTGCTTTGAGGTCTAGAATCTTTAAAACAGATCCAAATCCAGTCAATCCAGTTGTGCTAATAATTATTATTCTCAATTTCTACTTTTTACCCTTCAGGAAAGCTGTGCTCTTTTCTGCTGTCTCTATCGCTCTTGGTGTCACAATCCAGTGGCCACTGTGTCCCTCTGCTTCCTGACCCAGAACTATCGGCATGCCTACGACCTCATCCAGAAATTGTATCCTTGCTGTAAAATCTATAATATATCTTTCTATTCCAGACTGACTCCATATTTTGTTTGCTAGTTTCTAGTTTAAAGTTTAAGATTTTTGGGGTTTTTGAAAGTCTTTTATGCTCACCAAGGCTGCATTTATTTGATTAAAATACAGTAAAATATTACAATTTAAAATAACTGTTTTCTATGTTAATATATTTTAAAATGTAATATATTCTTGTGATGACAAAGCTGAATTTTCAGCATCATTACTCCAGTCTTCAGTGTCACATGATCCTTCAGAAATAATTCTAATATGCTGATTTGCTGCTCGTTAACAAACATTTCTTATTATTATCAATGTTGAAAATAGTTGTGCTGCTTAATATTTTTGTGGAAACCGTACAGGATTCTTTGATGAATAGAAAGTTCACAAGAACTGCATCTATTTAAAATATTTTGTAACAGAAATCTGTTATTAGCATCTTTACTGCCACTGTAATCCGTCCTACTTTTAATTACAAAACACACCTTTATTCGAGCTGATCAGCGGAGATCTGGAGGTAACTGTGGACTTCCTCATGGAGGTGGATAAACTTGTGCAGCTAATCGAGAGCCCCATCTTCACCTGTGAGTGTTTCTCAAACTGTTTCTCATATATTCTCAAACTGTCTCTCCACATTAACACTCACTCTCTTTGCAGACCTTCGTCTTCAGCTACTGGATGTAGAGCATAACCCATATCTCATCAAGGCTCTGTACGGCCTGTTGATGTTGCTTCCTCAGAGTCAGGCGTTCCAGCTGCTCTCGCATCGGCTCAGTTGTGTGCCAAACCCTGAACTCATGAGGACCGTGTAAGTACCACACTGAACAATCAGAGTCGGTCTGTTCTCATAGTACTTAGTTAAAAGTTTGATATCTTCTAGATTGAATAGTCGGCCTGTTCTCACGTGTTTTAATTTTCCAGAGATCACCCAAAGGCACCCGTCAAGGACAAACGATTGGCCCAGCCGCACATCGACTACAGTGAACTGCTCCAGCACTTCGACCGAGTCCAGAGCAAACATCTGGAAGTGAGGCATCAGAGGTCAGGTCGCTCTGAGCACCCAGACAGGAAGCTGATGTTGTAAAGGGTCACAGACAGGATGAGGATACGTAGCCTTTGTCCAAAAACTATGGTACATGAGTCTCAGTAGGACCTGTAGTAGGCATTCATGTATCACCTTGTTCAGATTTGTATGTATTTGAGCAACTATAGGCATGAGGGACTTTGATGTGCTTTATTTTTAAGATACGTGAAATGCTTTATGTTCAGGTGCTGGAGTTGTTGCTTTATGTACCACATACACACTTGGACATAATTTGACTTGGTAATCTGTTACAGATTAAGGGCCGATGGTTATAACATTCCCAAATCACTGGTTTAATGTAACCCTCCCTAGAACATTTGTACAGCTCACCTTGCACGTCCCCTGAGTGATTATTATTCAGAACTTTTAATCTCAAACATGACATGTACTGTAAATGTGTCTTGAATGGATAATGTCTGTTTTTGTATTGTGATTTTATCCCACACAATCCACATCCAATAATTTTCTCTCTGTTTTCTTAGCATTCCCATTGGAGTCTGTTTGTTCATTTCATCGTTCTTTCCACATTAACACATTCACTCTTGGCCTTATGTACATGCAAGCCTTTTCTCTGTAATGTGAAGACAAAGTTACAATAAAGTGGAACATGATAATTATTTCGTTTTTGTTGTCTTTAATCTGACTCTTATTCATCTCAAGAACCCCAGAAAATCTCCCTTTTTGCAATCCAGCAGATGGCGCTTTTGTTTTACTTTTTCTAAGAAAAACCTTCCAACATCCGGCTGTAAGATTAACATAATTTCTCACCGAAAATCGGTAGACGACGCTTCTTGATTGATTAAAGTTAATTATAGTTCGAAGTTATGAATTTATTTTACGAGGAATTTAATAATTTCACATTTCCAAACGTTGTTCTAACATTTTTTAAAATACCCATAAATAACACACACTCGCTCCTCGTTAGTATAGTGGTAAGTATCCCCGCCTGTCACGCGGGAGACCGGGGTTCGATTCCCCGACGGGGAGAGAGGTTCATTTTTTTTTTTTTTTTTTTTTTCAAAGGATGGTTCACCCAAAAAATTTAATTTACTCATTTACTCACCCTCAAATTGTTCCAAACCTCTTGAGTTTCTCTCTTCTGTTGAAAACAAAAGATATTTTAAACTATGTTGGTAACCAGACAGTTGACGGCAGATTTTCTTTTCCTACTATGGAAATCAATGGGTATGACTAAGCTTGTTTATAGTTTAAACACTTAAAAAAGAAGAAGAAGAAATACAACACATACATAGTAGTTTTATGATTTATTATTGTATTAAAGAACAGCTCTATCCGTGTGCAGGGTGGAATGATATTAAAATAAATCAATGGAATAATGGAATAAAAAAAAATCCACTCGGAATAGCGCCATGAAAATCACTTGTGGCCAAAAATATATCGCATCGGTAGTGATTAGCACTACCACAGAGAATGAATGGGATACGTTTAGGGAAGATAAGCATTTAAGATCATCTGTTTTCAGATCCCAGACCAAGGTTCGACTCCCAGACGGAGAACATATAAAATAATATAATGTGTTATGCATAGTATTCAGAACTGTGCTGTATAAAATTACTAAAATTGTCTCACTGTTTCATTCAAATAGTATATTTTAATGTTACACAAAAATATACCCCATACAAAGAGTTACCATGGTTACTAGATTCTACCAAAATACTGCAGATCACAAGGTTAATTTGATTTATGGGCCGTTGAATGCTTGAATCTGATTGGTTGACGAACGTTCTATGGTGTGCTGTGTGTGCAATTATTTTCAGGACGGCTAAATTAGTTCCAGGCAGGTCTTGACCGCATTACAGTTCCATATCACTTCGCGTAGTTAACTGTATTTACGGAAAATAGGATACAATCACTGATCTATATGTTATTATATAGATCAGTGGATACAACTCATTACAAGAAAAAGCATGCACTTGATCTGCAATTTTCGATGTCTAACTTCACAATCAATGGAAACATGCAGTTTAATTTTAATGAAGTATAGTCCTATCTATAATCAAAAGAAAATTAAACTGAATATATAAATAAATTGATAGTCCTGCTGCACGGGTTTTTGTAATTATTGCAGATAATATAACAAATAAATAATTATTGATGGGCCTTGTTAAAAGGGCTTTCTTTGTGTTTCATTTATTAGGCTAGTCTACTGCCAATAATAGAAAAAAAGAATGAATTAATTTAAACGAATTGAATTAATAAATAAATAATAATATTGACGCACATGCCTCTCTCTCTCTCTCTCTCTCTCTCTCTCTCTCTCTCTCTCATAACTGCATAAAGCCGCTGTAAGGCCGGTTATGAATGTAATTTGATACTTATGATGACTGATCATGCCCAAACGCGTGTTCAGCGCGTTCAGCCTCTGTTCACAGTCGGTGTTTAAAATCTGCAGTCAGTCTTGGAATATTCATAGTCGTTAAGTGTGTCCCCAGCATTAGTCTGCAATCAGTGGCTCAAACCTCCGTTACTAACTCTAAAATTACGTTTTGGAATTAGCAACGGATGCATGGGATTAGATGCATAAGAAATTAGTCCTACATACAAGAGCGTTTTAATGACAAAAGCTTAACATCATCTGAACAATGTTTCGAGGTGTGGTAACTATAAGCGGAATGATTGACTCCGGGCCGTTGAATTAGAAAAATATTGCACACCCGAAGTGTAACGGCCACTCCGCTTCATGTCGTGACTGCATTACCACCTCGGGTGTGCATTATTTTTTCGGTCTGTCGTCAATTATTGCTTACCTCTTGTAAAAAGGGGTTTCATGATGATTTTAAATGCATTAATTCATTGTGTTTTTTAATACCATTGTAATTTTTGTAAGGTAGCCTAAGGCTAATGTTATAAAATGCATTTAGTCTATTAAGTAGTATTTACAATCTGTTTTTAGCTTTTAAAACGAATAGGCCTACATGCTTGCACTATATAAACACGAGAACACGAAACTGCCCTGTTTGTCTGAAGTAGACATGAAGATGTGCTTTTGAAACTTCTCTTTTTCCTCTTGCCCTTTGATCATGGATTCTTTTGAACATTCTCCATTCCGCACAAAAAAATGTAGCCTAACTTCACATTAAACATAACACTTCTCTCAAGTCCTCTTATTGCAGATTCATCCACCCACTGAACAACAATTTGGCCCAGAATAGTTAAAGTTTTCACCCTATATGCTTCTATGCTCTATGATCAAATGAATTTCAATATTTTTAACCATAATATCCCGTGTAGCCCTGGGCATACCGGAGAGAAGCTGTAATTCAATGTGATTTCTGGTGATTCACTCTCCACATGAACATTAAATATGGGTGGAATGAGCAATGTGATCACACTGAGAGTCTTTGAATTATCTATAACTTACAAGGACATTCAAATTATTATTTTTTGCTACAGTAGCTTTTGAGGAACTGTTGGCCCTCTGACGGTTAAAAAACAAAACTGCATGCATTTTGCGGAAGAACATTGTTTTGGTTGTGGTTCAGCTCTGCATGACTGTACAGATGAATATGTTTTTTTTTTCTCATAACAACAAAAAGAAAGAGAGATTATCCTACATGCTCATAAAACATTCACTACTAGGCTTAAGAGATATAATCAGTTTAAATGGAAAGGATCTCAAGATGACTAGCACATTAATAGACACGGTATGTCCTTGAAAATAAATTCAAGCACAGCGCTATAACAACCCATAATGAAATGTTTCTTCACAGTAGATCATGCTTTATAACTCTGTTAGAGACAGCTTTACATATAGCTGTTCAATAAAATACTTTATAGGCTACTCACCGTGTCGCTTTTACAACATTTCAAATCCCTCAGTTCCCGCCATCTCCGAAAAGCCAAACTAATGTTGATTCTCGTCTTATCTGTCGCGTTCTCTTTTTGCCTGCAGACTTTCCTCTGTTCGGTGTGTTGTTGATTTTTAAATGTGCGATTCCAAGGAGGTGTGCGATAGCTGCTCCATGTCAACCCTTCTCGCTCGTTGTGACAACTAACCTGGGCCACTCCCACACCAATCATGCGGCAAAGTAGCCGGAACTTTCTTTTTTTTTTTTTTTTTTAAATGCTTAAAGGACAAGTTCGGTATTTTACACTTAAAGCCCTGTTTACAGATCGTATCTGATGAAATAGAACGGTTAAGATTAAAATTTGGACACATGCTCCTGTTCCGAGAATTTTAGGCTTATTTCGCTTCCCCCCCCCCCACCCCCACAATGGTTGTCTAGGTGCACTGGAACATTCCTTCATAAAACACATTCAACTTTCGTTTACAAAGACGTGAAACTCACCGAGTGGTCAGGGGTGTTCACTGGTATGCTCACTCAAAAATCGCTGAAAAAGATGCATTCCAACGGGTGTTTTACCATTAGTTGTAAAACTGTGGACCTATTTTTCCAAACGTCTCACACCCGTAGATTCTTCCGTTGAGAGCTTGAATAATAAACACTCCAGCCAAGTTGGTGGCGACAATGCACATTTGCCGATTGCAAGCAAACCACTGGCATTTCACTGAATACACAGAAGAAGCAGAAGAAGAAGCGGCGGAGTAATACCGTAGGCTACCTCACACAGCTCTTTCAATACAAGTCAATGGAGTTGGACAAAAACTACGATAAAACCTGTTGGAAATCATCTTTTGCAGCGATTTTTGAGTGAGCATACCAGTGAACACCCCTGACCACTCGGTGAGTTTCACGTCTTTGTAAACGAAAGTTTAATGTGTTTTAGGAAGGAATGTTCCAGTGCACCTATACAACCATTGTGGGGGTGGGGGGGAAAGCGAAATAAACCTAAAATTCTCGGGACAGGAGCATGTGTCCGAATTTTAATCTTAACCGTTCTATTTCATCAGATACAATCTGTAAACAGGGCTTTAAGTGTAAAATACCGAACTTGTCCTTTAAAACAATACACAAGTAATAACAGATACCAACATAATACAAAAAAAAAAAAAAAAAAAAAAAAAAACAATGGGGGAAATAATATAAATTAAACATTAACAAATTATGAGAATTACATGACACTGAAAAAATTAAAAGAGTTACAAACAGATAATGTTTTCAAGGCTTTTTTGTTCTCAGACAACTTAATTGAGAAGAAGTATTTTTCAAGTTCTTTCACAAATATAAGAAAGAGAGGTTTAGTATTACGATATTTAGATTTATGAATATGGAATGTTGCTAGTAACAAGATCAGATTAATCACATAAAATGACCTTTTTTAGATCAACAAAAATCAAAATCAAAATCAACAAAGCCTAGGACCACATCCTTCCAATACAACACACATTCATTATAGATTTCATACCTAATAAATTCTAAAACATATTGCCAAAACATTTTCGTGACAATACCAAAAAAGATGAACTACAGTTTCGTCAGAGATGTCACAGAAAGAGCAACTGAAATATCCTTCTTCTATGAACTTTTTCATGTAGGCTAGCCTATTGGTTTGCAGGGTAGCATTTATGAATTATTTGAAAAAAAAATCTCTTTTACTTTATTTGTTAAAAAAAAGAGATGTGGAAGCATCCACACTTTTTTCCAACAGATATTACCAACTACATTATTCCAGTAAGCGGTCACAGGCGGTAAAGTAACAATGTCTTGCTGAAATAGTGAACGGACTGATCTATTATTGTTTTTATAAGGAAAAGCAAAGCACAGTTTGCCAACAGAAGTATTGACCAAACTCAAAGAGACTGAAAGCAGAGATTGAGTTCCTCTCAATAAAGCAAGAGCACCTGATGGGATTGATTGAACCCATAACTATTGAAAATTCTTTGGGAGAAACAGGAAATTGAAAATGATCCAGAAATTCCTTATATGAAAACAACAATCCTTGAAAATTAATTAATTGACTGACTAACAAGATATTTTTATCAAACCAATTCTGAAAAATATAGATTTATTCTTGTACAAAATATTACACTTATTCCAAATAAAATATTTATGAGGTGAAAAGTTGTGCTTAAATATCAAAGACCAAGCCAAAAGAGAAAAGCCCATGAAAAGCAGATAATATTACTGGTAATTTTTCAATTTTGCAGTTACATAACAGAAGAAAATCCAGACCACCAAACTAAGAAAAAATATAATTAGGAATAAAGTTCTACAAAGACCCTGGGTTCTTTCTAAACTGTTTCAACCTAATATTCATTATAACAAAAACTTTTCCACAAAAACTTAAAGAGTATCTGTTTTTGTATCTGTATATATTTTTACCGAGCTTTGACTCCAAATGAACAGATTGAGCAGCATAAATAAGCCTTGAGAGGCCTTCAGCCTTCGTAAGAAGTACCCTACCTCTCAAAGAGAGATCTCTTTGTAGCCACTGGTTAAATCTCTTCTGAATTTTATCCGTAAGGGGTTGAAAATTAAAAATGCATCTTTCTTTTTGGTCCTTCACTATATAAACTCCTAAATAACAAACCCTTTCTTTCACAGGAATACCGTGAATAAAGGAGTCATTGCAGTTTTAATGGCCAAAAGCTCACATTTTTGAACATTTAAACGCAGGCCAGAGGCTTTGGAGAAAGACTCAATAACACTGCCAAAGGGATCTGCATAGCATCCCTAAGAAAGAGGGTCGTGTCATCAGCAAGCTGACTGATAATCACCTCTCGTTCAGCTATCCTTTCAGATTGCTGGTTTTTATGTGAACACAGAGAAGCTGAGCAGCGAGAAGAAAAAGATAAGGTGAAATGGGCCAACCCTGCCTTATTCCCCTTGAAATTTCAAAATGGTGGGTAGCACCATGATTTAGAATAACAGAACTACAACAGAAGACCCTTTTGTGTATAAAGTTCTTATGGCACTACAGAAGAAATCTCCAATTAAATAATCATTATTTAATAAACTTATTGGGCGCCAATTGTCAATAAAAAGCAAATCTTTGTTCTGTTTAGGAATGAGGGAAATTACTCCTTGAGTCATACTGGGAGGGAGTTTGTGGTTTTTAATACTTTCAATAATAATTCCAAAAGAAAAGGGGAAAGAATATCTGAGAATTGTTGGTAGAATTCTGCTGTAATGCCATCATTGCCAGGTGACTTGTTACATTTGAGATGTTTTATGGCACCAGCTACCTCTTCTAATAATATATCCTGATCACAAAAATCTTTTTCTATAGCACTAATTGAATTTACACTTTCTAAAGAGTCTAAGACGAAAGTGGCATTATCAGCACAATAGCTGGATTTGTAAAGATTGGCAATGATGACAGAAGTAAGAAATAGTTTGACAATCATCAGTAACATGACCATTGTCATGTCAAGTGGTGAATTGTGTTACGCTTACCCCGCTGTCTCTCAAGATTGAAAAAATATGATTTTTAAATTTATATCGTTTTTACGTCCAAGTGATCTGCACACGTCACACACCAGGAAGCGCGCGGGCCCTCAGATCACTTGGACGTGGTTGTGTACAAGAGGTAAAAACGATATAAATACTATTCGTTTTCTCACACAAACCGCTCGTTTCGTGTCTTAGGCCATCAATGTGTACTTACGATGGGGAATTGTTTAATTTGGACTTCTCTGTGCATGCTCTTTGAGGTGGTGACCACAGACCTGCATTATATGACTGACAGACAAGAACGGTTTGACCTAAAAATATCAAAATTGAAACTACTGCGGAAACAAAGACACCTACATCTTGGATGCCCTTGAGGTAAGCTAAAACATACCAAAATTTAATTTCAAAGTGAACTATCCCTTTAACTCTCGACCTGACAAAGGCCCCTTCTGCTTTGCGTTCATAGATCTCATCTAATTTATATTGTAGACTAGCCAATCGCAATCTCTCCTCAGGTGAGATCTTGTCAGGAGACACCAGAGAGGTGATTTCAGACACAATTTTCTCCTCTGAAATTCTGTTTAGTTCGGAAAGCAAAGCACCATAGGACCTTAGATATTTACCAACTTCATATTTTAAAAGTTCCCAATATCTACCAAAGGCTCCTTCCTTTTGTGCCAAATCACAATGTACAGAAATCATTTTTTTAAGTTCTAATTTAACTGAATCGTGCCTTAAGTGAGAAATGTTCATTTTCCAAAAGGAACTGCAATGTGGCAGCCGGAACTTTTCTCCATTAGGCAGAGACACGCAAGTGACGTATGTACGCAATTTACTTTCGAAAACCATCCAAAATATAAACACTTATAAATAATAGGCTTAGCATAGTGAATCAGTGTAAGACAAAAACATGTGTTGGAAGAAGAATTGATGATGTAGCCTATCTCATCATTTAAATTTTGTTCATTTTTAACTACAGAAAAAGTTACAGCGTATAGGACCTCCCACCCAACAATTCTATCAAAACTATCCCAATCAGGCAGCCCACAAACAAAGGTTTAACTAGCCTACCTGTACGTCAGCTTACCACTGATTTATGAACCAGCAATTAAAACTTAGGGCAAGTAGGCTATAACATTTCTCTGCCTTCCAATGGCCAATGAATTGTCTTTCTACTTTACGAGCATGGAATAAAACAAGGTCAAGTTGACTTTTTCTTTAATATTCTGCTTAAGAGTAGGCTGCTGAAAGATAAAGGTAAAAACACCATTATTGACTTAATATATAAGATAAGAAACCATGTATCACCATTCACAGATCAACTTCAAGATTAGTGGCTCAGATGTTCAGAGCAACATTTGCAGTCTACACAGACAGAATAGTAAATAGAAAAACAATGAAAAGTCCAGTAGTAGGCTAGTGCAGAGAGAAAGTCTCTATAGAGAATGACAGTGTAAATGGTTTGATAAAACATTTATTAGTTAACTGAAGTCATGCACTCCATGTGGAGATTGTTATGCATGCTATGTTATGTTTGTTATTTGCTCTGTAAGGTTTAATTGGCTCACTAGGGCTTTTTTATCACACACTGATTCTCTCTAGGGACATTGTAGAATGCACTCCATTAAAAACTTCAAAAAGGAAAAGGGAAATACAAAAATCTGGAGTGAACGAAAGCTTCACTTGACTGATTTTTAGCAAACTTGACTCATTTTGGCAGTGTTTGTGCCTTGATGAAACTGTGGACATAAGACAAATGGTAGAATGAGAAAACTGCCATTCTCCAGTGGCCTATCAGTGATATTGGATTGCAGGAGATGATCTTTGATATGCCGTGTGCAACTGTTCTTTGTCTGTGCCCTTGCTCGGTTCAGACTGCCTCCAGTGTTGCTGTTCTAGCGGAGCAGAAAACTTCAGATATTCATCATTTCCCACTCCTCAGGCTGTCAGGTGCATCTTGTTGAGTTTCAGCAACACTCTCAGACTGCATTTAATCCGATCTTGTGGTAAAAAGACTGGTATTGAAGATGAATGAAATCTAGATGTAGACTGATGTGAACAAGGTGGGTTTATCTGCTTAACCCTACTGGTAAGATAATGGAACTACGCCATTCTGAAAAAACAAAACAAATCTTCCTCCAATTCATTCCTGTATTGAAAAGTAGCCCTGAATTCTGACTAAATTATCATTTTTAAAAACATATTTTAATTCAAATTGAATGAATTATTTCAAAATAACAATACATATAAGTATAAAAATAGGCTATATGACAAAATGCAGCTGGGAAATGGGTGATCCAAAACATGAACGAAATTTGTTTATCATGTTTGAACTGGTTTTGTGAATGGCACATTTTGACTTAAACCAACTTAAAGAGCTTGCCCAAGCACGAGCGAGCAGGAGATAAAAAGTGAGGTTGTACGGAAAACCCTTATATGGACGTGTTAGCTCCGGACATGCGTCATTTATTTAAAATCATCAACATTAGAACAAAGGTAAAAACAAGTGTATGTTTCAAATCTGTGTGACAACTTTTTTCTGCATACATAAATATGCATAGCCTATTAAACTGCTTGTGAATGAGGCCAAATGTTTTGTTTATGACTGAGATGATAATAACATCAGTTCATTATAATTAAAATCAAGTTACCATGAAATAAAATGGGCAATTCTCATTTTCTATGAAAAATTGCAAGACTATTGCATCTTCATGCCGACATTAAACGAACTCAAACGAATTTAGACATGACATAAAATCAGTTGTTAGAAAAGATGCATACTCACTCCTAAATGAATATGAATAACACAATCCTGTGTCACTTTCGCTAACATTACAATAATAATTTGAATGAATTTCATTTTGAGAAATTTTGGAGGCGTAGCCCACCCCAGCACCCTATAAATCCAACCCTGAATGGCCCTATGCAGCCTCTCTTGGAGAATTTTCCCTTCAAACTTTATGTTCCCCACACACAGGCTCATAAGTTCTTGTTAAACCTCACCTTTGCAGGTGAGATCATTCAACTATAAAATGAGCGCAGGAAGTCATTACCCATTTCCTCCAAATCCCATAAAGAGGTTGACTTGACAATAGGAGACATGCTCAAAGAAAAGCTGCTGTTCTCTGTCCAGGCCTAAGATGATTAATAGGCGGCAATATCTTGCTTTGTCTGAATGAGAATTGTTGTATATTGCTTTCCAGGATCCTCTCACTGTGAGCAAGTCCTTATATATGAGTGTGTCTCAGTATGAAGGTCCTGGGGGCTTTTGCTTTGTAGAGAGATGACAAATGACCCTGTAGCCAGTTCCCACTTTCCTTGCTGCCCTCAGGCAAACGGTTTGTTTTTTTTCTGCTCAGAGTTATGCAATGTTTGTTTATTTCCAGATGAATAAAACTGTCTGAAAATACTTTGCCGTGCATCATTTTAATTAATACCGTTTGTATCATGTCTTTTTTAATTTTCATGCAGTTTGAGAGTAGGCCTAGGCTACACAATAAAACAATCAAGGTTAAATAAATCGGAACTTTCACAGAGCTTATATGAAGCCATAAATATGCTAGTGTACTCATAAACATTACGTTCTAGGAGATAGACACATTTAAAAACGTTTGTAACGTTGGCACCAATAGCCTCATGGGTAGCGTGCCGACATATAGTGCCGTTGTGCTTCGGGTGACCCGAGTTCGAGTCCCGAACCTTTCCCGATCCTGTCCCCCGTCTCTCTCCCACCTTGCTTCCTGTCCACTCTATCCTATCACAATAAAGGTAAAAATCACAGAAATAAATAAATAAAAAATGTTTGTAACTTCTGGGAAACTGGATCAAAAATATTGATGACTCATCCTACACTACACAATATATTGTCCAATCAAATGCTATAAAATGAGAATGCTCCCACTGACCCCACCCCCGGTAATGTGTCTACAGGCTATTGGCCATTTAAAAAAAAAAAGAAAGAAAGAAAGAATAAAAAGGAAGAAATAACGAAAGAGCCCTTTGATATGCCATGGCCAATATTCCTGTTTCTAAAAGAAAGGACAGAAAACGGTAAAACCTGTAAAAACACTTTTTTATGCTCTATTTGTACAGAAGAATTTTAATAGATTCAAAAGATTAAGGTAACATGAAAAGTTCTGAACCTTTGTATATTGCGTTCAATAATTGTGCACTGATGCAGAAATAATCAAAAACTGCTCTTTTATTTATAGCAGATCAGAGTAGACATGACCACTCTAAACACTGACTGCTTTACAGTATCTCTGCTTCCTTTCACAGTTGAGAAGTCTGGGAAATTGAAATAACCACCTTTGAGTCACATCAATACAAGTTATTTGAAATTTCTGCCTCATAAAACATCTTTCTTGATAAGGGAAAAAATATGAGGGTAAGTAAATGTTTACTCAACCTAATGTTGTTTCAAACATGGATGACTTTCTTCCGTGGAACACAAAATAAGGCAGTGCAAGACTTTTTTTGTGCCATATTAATGTTTATTTATGCCATCTTTATTTAATTTTTTGACTTCCTCCCTAATACGGTCCCTGCATTAAGCAGTCAAGGATCCTCTTGCAGCAGTCTCTTAAATCATGTGCCGAATAAATGACAGAAAATGATTATATTTCTTGCCAGGCGTGGCACTGCATTTTCACCCTGCTCTGAAATACTAATCATAATGACTCAGTGATGGAGGGTTTTGTCTAGGCTAGCAGTTTCATAAACCATAGTTCCTTCAATGATCAATAAATAATTATTTATAGAGATGTGGCACGGCAAACTGCGTATAGTTCTGTTGCTTCCTGATGATCCAATAGAAGAATCTCGTGCCAGAGAGGGTTTGCAAACAGTTTTTCTTCTCACTGTTTGCAGTATTCACCTTGCTGTGACAGAAACTCCGTTATTTCAAACAAACACACCATCATTTGTTTGGCCTCTATTCTCAAGATTGGTTCCTGCCTCTCAGTGGAGACAAATGATTGTGTTCTTTTTTCTGACAAGCAGTCAATACTTCATTTTGTTACACCTCAGCTCGTTTTAGACGCACAAGGTTTTTCGGGTAAAAATCTGCAGTGCCTTGCAGTAGACCTAATTCAGCTGGTCTTTTCACCTTTTAAAGAAACAGTTGTTGTTAAAGTCTAAAAATCACTTATCACAAGATAAACATTGCCAAATGAAGATTAGAAGTGAAATTCATACAGAACTCTTGTACACTGTAAATGATTTCTGTTGTTTTCACAGCATTATACTGTTTTTCTCAACAGTTTATTGCTGTATAACCTATGTACACTATGTTACTGTAGATTTAGTTGCTTTCACAGTATTATTTTGTATTTTCAACAGTTATGTACTGTGCACTCAGTTGACAGTATGTTACTGTAGATTTTCAATGCATTCTGGGAAATTATTAGTTACTGTAAATCTAAATACAGCAGTGCAAATTGACCGCGAAAAACACCACACACAATTCCACAGGACTACTAACATAACATTATCCTTACAAAAAACATTTCCAGGACTGGGTCCTACAGTCTAACAGTCTTAATTTCTGTCAGTGGGGGTGCAGGAGAGCGCGTTTACTTTGAAAGAGTTTTTCTGGAACTTCGTCATATGGTAAGTAATAAATCTTAATATTTGTATGTGTTCGAACTTCTAGCTAATAACTTTAAAGTTTTTTAGAGAATAGCTGACCACGATTTCGATGTTTAATTTATTCTCAACATTTTACTATAAGCTGTCTACAGTATGATAGGCTACTCTATGTTTCAATGTAGTTTGGGACATGTTAACCTACTGTAAATTTAAATAGAGTAGTACGAAATGACCGCGAAAAATAACCACAAGCTGCCATTTTATGAAGAAATCTTTAGTTCCCTGAGTAGCCTAACTTTGAGAGCGCAGGCCTTTGCATCGCGTCGCTGTGTCTGTCGGCGAAGTTTTCGCCATAAATATCTGGTTAGTGATGAATCTTTATTATTATTTTTTTATGCAAACTAAATAGTAGCAGGTTAACGTTTAGTTTAGAAGAAGAACTGCCCGCGGCTTATGTTCTACGCCTCGTTTAAGTCAGAAGCGTAGGCCCTATTTCCTTCTTGTTGATAGCTAGCCTACTTGATTAATAAATGTGATTTTATTAACATAAATTGCATATGTAGCCTCTTATAAGGTCAGAATGATCTAATAATTTTGTTATTTACCATTTTAAGTCGGTGGAAGTGCCCGCGCGTTCATTATTTTATATCATACGGTTTATATCAAATCGATCAATATATCCTGAAATCGGATACCCAAGGTTAGGATTCGGATTCTTGTTATAAAATTAAATTTTCGATTCCTCTTATTGATTTATTCGCGCTTATTTTCGTCTAAATCAGAATTTTCTTTTACACGCCTGTGAGGACCTGACCTGGCGATCTGCCAGGACCTTGTGCAGTTGACTCAGTCAGTGTTCATTCATACACTTTTGTTACAAATTGATTTCTATTAGTAACACTAACACCAATGGGTTTTTATTTTGCACAAGTGATGGTTTAGAGCTTATCCCCTATTGTGATGTGACTTATTACAGATTATGCTATATTGTGATCAATCTTGATTCAGTAAAATATTTGTTATTTTTTTTGTAGGTTTCTTGTCAGGATAAATCCTGAAAATTCGAAATACACATCACAGTTCCAGGTGAGCAGAAAGAGTGGGAAGGTTGTTCGGAGGAAGACCATGGCCTTGAATCCACACGTTGCATCTTACATCAGGGACTTTGCAGAATATGATTGGCACAATCATTAAGGTAAGAGTAATATTAGGGATGTGCAGTGGAGTCCATATCTGTAGAAATGATTTGTGTCTGAATCTGTATTTAGAAAAAATCCAAAAAGGGTGGAAATGACTTAAACCATACATTTTTCAAATTGATAGTCTGTTTTAAAATGTAATTATGTTCCCTTTACAGTTTCCATTTAACAAATATGCCTTGTATAAGTCAAATAATTCATATTTTTATATTATAATTGTAACATCTCTTTAAATAAGTTTTAATTAAAATATGAAATGGTAAAAATAGGGTTGAGTGATATGGTAAAAAATCATCTTGATAAAATGTTTCATATCAGTCAGTGTTGATAATTATCACAATCAATGTCAAATATTTATTTCTTTTAAGTTTTAAATGTTCTCAAACATACATTAAATAATGAAGACAACAGGTAAAGTTGTCCTGAAATGTATATGTATATTCATATAATGAAATGTAATAGGGGTGGGAATCTTTTTGATTCTACGATTCGATTCAAATCTATTCTTGGGGTCACGATTTGATTCAAAAGAGGCAGTACTTTTGAAATTGGGAATTCTCTTTTGAATCAAATTTCAATTTGATATACGGTATGCATAGAATAGAATTAAAATATATGATCAAATCTAAAATCAAATCTATGCATATCTTAATGAAATTTGATTCAAAATCGAGAATCGAACAGCAGAGAAATGAACAGCAGCTACTGTTAGTCCTAATCAAGTGGGAGTTATTTAGTTTAAATTAGACACACCTCATATCTGCGTTAATTTAATCTAACCCGCTGCCGCTCAGCGTTCACATTAGCCTCTCACGGCGTGAGCTCACGCACGTCTTTTTCATCATTAAAATGAGTAAGAATCAAATCGACAGACATGACTATGAAAGGAACTGACTATAGTAAGCATCGTAAGCCTAAATTGATCGTAGAGACCATTGGTGGTAATTGTTCTATAATCAATTTAAGGTTACAATACTTTGGGGAAACGCAGCCCTGATCAGTGACCGATTGTTTGGAGTCAGAGATATAGAATATGGGCCATTGCCTTCTCAATATTTATTACTTTAGCTTCTGATACAGGACATGTTCATTCTCTTTTACAGAGTATTTGTTTACCACAGAAAACCGTTTGCGTGTCCATGTTGAACGTGTTTCTTGTATGTAAAAACTAAAGTAGCCTACCTAAGCTATTTTCTGTGAATGTGCGAGACTTCCGGTTCATTACCCACTATATGGAAATAACGAGATGAATAACAAAGTGCTGTAAATGATAAAAATATTTGTGCTATAAACTGTTGACAATTATGACAAATTCAATACATCAAAATATCAAGAAGCATAACAAGCTTTTTTGTACTGCTAGAAATAACTGTAAGCAGATGACACCGGAAGCCAGACACATTTCATTTACAAATGGCCATGCCCACTGTAAAAATAAGGTGGATACCATAGACAAAAAAAAAATCTCCTAAAAAGGTGTTGATAATGTGAGTTAGGTTTTTTTGATTATTAATTGTATGTTTTGCCTCTGATTGATTTGTGCTTATCATTCCTTGCAGGATTATCAGAAGTGTTGTCGCTCTTCTTCCACTTGACACCATCACTACCCTCCTCACCTGGCCTTCATCCTCACCTGTCTTGCTTTCTTTCTAAGTTTCTTTTTTACCTGTTCAGGATCATTTTTGCATGAATTGAAATACATGAATTGTTCACTGATTTTAATTATTAATTATATATTGTTCATTAGTCTTATTTTAAAGCAGATTTTTATTGTTGTGTTATATTACATTATTATTACTAATGTATTGTTTAAAAATACACAATAAACCTTGTTGTGCAGTTAAAGCTTCAATTGTTCTTTTTTCTATTTCCCATTAACAGTTAAAATAATATTCCTATATTAAAATAATATTCCTATAATAAAATATTAAAATAATAATAGCACTATAAAAGTCATAAAATAACATTTCATAACTGTATAATAGTATACAGTATTATTACAAATCAACGGTGTAATACTGTGTTTTAACATGGTAAAAAAATACAGTAAAATAATGTATTTAATTTTACAGAATGCTTAACAGTACTGTATTTAGTGTTACAGTAATATTACTGTTGAATGAAATACAGCAACTACTGGATAATTGTTGACAGTAAGTTACTGTTGATTTGACAATACATTTTTTACAGTGTAGCATGTTGAATGATAATGAAGTTTGACTTTTGTTTACTCACCATCATATCGTTTCAAATCTGTATGAGTTTCTTCTGTGCAACATAAAATGAGAAGGTTTGATGAATGTTGGCTACTGGGTGGTAAATGGATGGAGACATTAGCTATGTTTCCATCCAAAGATGCGAATTTATCTTATGCACAAAATTGGTATATCGCATTAAACAATTGCGAATAAAGCAGTGTTTCCACCCCATGTGTTCAAGAGAACAAAATCGTCACTTCCTGGGAAATTGGTGAAAAATATCTGTAATAAAATGGAAGTTGCTGCAATCGGGAAAGCTTGTAGCTCTTCTTTCCTTGCGTCTCAGAGCGTGCAGATGAAACGAATAAACGTTGTCACGTTATTTTCGCATGCTGGTGTTTGGGAACGAATGAGACACTTCTGGGAGGGAATTAAACCAAATCATTTTGATGACAGACAAATCAAACCATCATTTGAGAAACTGTGTGATGAAATTGGTCCGCTGGTTATCCAATCACATCCACAGTTGAGGCAAAGTCATGTGAGTTTTTTGCTGCGCATCGAGGGATTTATAGTGGTGTGGGTATGAAATCACTCTGTTGGCCAAATGCTAACTCGCGTAAGCGAGTTAGCATTTTAGCATGTCCGGTTCCATCGTCCCGAAATCAATGGGTTTTTTGAATGGGATTTTGGTTAAATGGCTGAAATAAGGTCTTTTTATAATTGTGCTCTTATAAACTATTCTAACTAAAACTTTCTGGGAAAATGTACTTGGAAAATGTAAAACTGAAGGAATTCGAGGGACCGTGGTGTAGTTCGTTTGTAGCCCGTAGATTTTTACATATTCTGGCGACTGCATTTAGGCTTCACAATTAATAAAAGTTGTGTTCATCTGTGAAAATTATCTTGATGGACAAAATGTGTAAATATCATAAACTTTTGTTGTTCGCAGAGCTTTTTTTTTTTTTGTGCCATAATCCAAAAGCCTATGGGTTGTCGAGGGAACTATGATGCTAACTGCCGATTGGTTTACAAAGTGACATCATACCTGCACCACTCTATTTGGTAAATGTGTTTCCATCATAGTTTATGCACGTCTTTTTATCGTTATCGGATAAAACATTTATAAGCCTTAATTGAGCGTGTTCGTTTTTTATGCGCATTTTTAGAATGTATGGCTTTTCTATTCTCCGTGTTTTTATGCAATATCCCAAAATGTACATAAAAATAGGTGGATGGAAACATAGCTATTGGCATCATTTGTTAACAAGTTATTAATAATTTAAAAAGATACAGATAATTCAAGGGTAACAATTGAAACTACTGCAAAATACGACGTGAAATGCCCTCTTAAAGGAATGGGACATGGATTTTTTTTTTTTTTTTTATATGTTCCTTGAGGTTCACTTATGTGAATCAGAATCAGTTGGGTCTCATAGACACAAGAGTGGATCCTGGCAACAGATTTCGAGGAGTTTCATTTCCACAATTCACCCCTGCAACCACATTCAATCTCCACATTGTGGTGTTCCCTACAGAGATATGCAAATAGGTGCTGACATGATTCCCTAGTGATGATGCACTAGGTAATGAAATGGAGTGAATGCTTTTGAAAACAGATTATGAAAAAAAGAAAGAAAAAAAAACTTTTGTTCCTTGTGTATTCATGAGCTTCACTTCAGTATTACTGGAGGACAGGACATTTATATCTCTTTGTCAAAGAAACTGAATATATTTCATGGGCTTGATTGGTTTAGAAACCTAATCATGCCATCAACTTAAACTGAAGAAGAAGGTCAAGAGTACTTTTCATCACAGAAACTTGTTTACTAAAAACTATTCAGCAAAGAGGTAGCAAAAACACAACAATCAAATATGGTCAAATAATGTCACAACATCAATTGTTCTGCTTTATATGTGGCTAAGTAACCCTTTCCTTTATTCATTTTGAATTCGTGGCACATCTGAGGTGCTTCTTAGGTATAATACTAGCATAGAGAGGAAAAAGACTGCATTTGTTCTCTGTAAACAGACACGTCTCGCCACCTCTCCAGTTTAAGAGGATGACTGTTCCTAGGACAAAACTCTGGCTCTGGATCAACCAGGTGCAAGAGAACCGCTCGCTTTCCCCAGTCTCAGCTTCTTTGTCACCTGATCTTCATAGACTTACTCAGCAATGTTCTCTCAAAGGTTTAGTCTTGTTGACATGAAAAGGAATCACAAAAGAACTCACTTAAGAGAAAATAACGTAGACGTACACAGACTGAAATTGTTGGAAATACAAACACATCGTTTATCTTGTCAATTATACTGTATATAATGTGTGCAATGCTGCAATTTAAAACTTTTTATTGATAAAGAATCTGAGACGTGCTCCGAGCGATGACTTTAAACTGACTTTAAAAAAATGAGTTGAATCTTGTAGCCTATAACTTAACTTATTTTGTAGGGGGGCGCTTGTCTGAAGTTTAAAATCATTGGTTACCCGCAAGCCAATCACATAACGTTTGGTTATGGCGTGTGTTATGCGCATGCTCAGCCGCATCTAACTTCCACAGTATAAACACATGTATGATGCGAAAACAAAACCATCGAGCGAAATACCGGAGTGAACATGGCTGTGAACGACTTTTGCAGATTATGTGAAGTAAATCTACGCATCCACGGTACAATCAGCGTGTACGTCACGGCTCTCAGCCCGCCCTCTGTTCGTTGATTGGCCGGCTGTTTTAAGGCCGGAGGAAAACGGGGAAAACGGTCGCTATCTGAGACTGAGTACAGAAGCCAAATGAAATTGAGCGGAAGTACGAAGTCTGACGTAGTCAGGCTACTTATTTTGATGAGTTAAAGCCATGTAAAAACATATGCTGTCATAACTTATAAATCATCTTTTTTTTTTTTTTTACAGTGTGTCCGATTTAAAACAAGTCAAGAAATGAGAGCGATATGATCCTCAGAGCTTGAGTATCTTGACTAACAATTTATTATATTTATTATTTATTTAACAAAAAGGTATTTTGAGCAGTAGGATTGAGTATAGCAAAACAATAATACATTTATTGCAATTTTTTAATAACTTCTGTTCTGTGGATAACAGTTGGGCATAATAGGCTAATCTTATTAATTATGATTTTCACAGCCTGTTTGATACGTCTATTTCTCAGAACATTCTCTATTCAAATAAAAATTCTATAGAGAGTTGTTTGCTTGAGAAATCATATCCATGGTCAGCTGAGTGCAAACAGACAGAACTCATTCAAATAAAAGCTCTGCCTGCAATCAGCACAATTCAGAAAGACGGGCTTTGAACTTTTGCTCCTTAGTCAAAAAGCCCTGATCTGTGAAAAGACTTCTTCTATGAGAGATTGGATTTAGATCCTCCAGACTTCAAATAGAGTATTTTTCTGTCTCTATATCGCTCATCCATTCACTCCCACACATTAGTGCCACTGACAAGCTTAGCTCAAAAAAGAACAGAGAAACATTTTCAGTTTGCATAATGTTATGCAGATCTGTTTCAGCTCGGTTTACTTAAGCTATACGAATTCCAAACAACACAAAAGTTGTTTATCTTCATTAAAGAGGTGAATTAAAGGAAATTGACTAGTCAAAAATGATTTAGTGCACAGGCATTTCACTTCATTGCTTTTTAGCGCAGTTACAAGAGTGGAACAGAGGAGCAGCGAGATAACAGTGTATATTACAATACTAAAATCATTCACACAGGCAGCACATTATTGATTGCTGAAAGTGGAGGCTAACATGGTTTAATTAGTAATAGATATTTGATCTAGGCTAAGCAACAATAACACTTTTTTTTAATAGCTGTTGGCATATTTAAAGCATACGGTGTCAACAAGGCGGTTATATAGTTTGACAGTTGCAGGCACACACACCTTATTGTAAACTGCAAGTAGAATTTGAATCTTGCATGTATGAAGATTTTATTTGGTACATTAGTTGAATGTTCTTGAACTAAGCTCTTATGTCATTACACATTGTTTACATTCCTGTAAATGTGGATAAAACATTGATATACATTCACCTTGAAATCCAAATCCATATTTACTCCCTAATTAGAACTTCTTGTGACTTGCAGGAATATCTCTTCTGGCAGACAAATTCATGAGCCGGGCATCTGTACAAACATAGATGTCCAGCATATAGTAGTCTTGTTTTTTTTCTTGGATGTAGTTTGCCTCTGGCCATCTTTTCCTCATTAAAACTGTTTATTCTTTTTGTGAGGCAATTAAATCACTCATGCACAGATGTATAATGAATATTTAATTATATAGAGAGTGCTTTTTTGAATAGCAATTTATGGCTTAGCCTACAACTCACTCATATTAGAAAATTATTTTGAACAAAAACATTTTTGTACCTGATATCAGTATAATATTGTTCTTGTGACTATAAACTGTCAGGAAACACAGACTCATGGATATACAGTGAAGCACAAATGTGGTTTATTGGTGATTACCCTTGGAGGAACTGGAGACAGGAGATAATACCTGGAGGTAGCAGAGATAAAGAAAGGTGAATGATGGCAGGTGTGGATGATTGAGGAGTGTATGCAGGTGGGAGTCAGGAGGGATCATGGGAAATGTAGTGCGAAGGGGACAGGTGGTGAGGTGACTGGATATCATGACATTAACATTGTTAGTTGATTGTTCAGAAGCATTAACATGTCTTTTCTCTACCTTTTCTATACATCCTCTTGACGATGAGCATCACAGGAACTTCACTAAGCTGGTTTGAGTCCTACCTTACCCGTAGATCTTTCAAGCTTTGTGAAAATCACATCAACTTGTTGCTGGGGTACCTCAAGGTTTGGTACTCAGACTCTTTCTGTTCTCTTTATATATAACATGCAGACTTTATATAGGTAGTTCTTTAATAAGTTCTTTATAGTTTCCACTATAAAACTGTATAGTGTTATTGTAAGTCACCTTCACAAAATGAATACATAAATAAAAATATTAAATAACACTATTACATCTACTGAATGTAAACAACCTGTCTATTGCCCACAACCCACATGACCCCATTGACTTCATACTAAAATTCTGGTGCACTACAATTATTTAAAAATCTGATATATTTACTATGCTACATTTTAAGGCATCTCACATGCTACTGTGGCTCCTTCCTTACTGACAAAATATGTTGGTGTCTTCTGACTGACGCTTGTTTAATTTGCATACTGTCCCATGCAATGTGTCTGAATCAATATCTTGTTTCATATTTCCTGTGTGAATATAAAGCATCACAAACAGAAGTATTAAGAAATGCCCAAAGCTCATGAATAATTAATATGAGTCAGCTGAACTGCACCATAATTAATCAGGCCCTGGGCTTTCAACAGCACAAAAAAAGAAGAAAAAAGAAATGGATTGTTCTCTTAAACAGGTGCCTTTTAAAGTTTGATCTTCAAAAGAGCATTTTTGTACACCTTTAAACATGATAAGAAATAAACAACTTTAAGTAAATTATATATATACATTCAGTATATTACATCAACTTAACTTAAAAAAGTGAAATTAAAAAGACACTCTTTCAATGAGCTTCACTCATTTATTCCTCACTCATTTGAAATGGAGGATGGTTTAGGTTTCACTGTATACACAGCAGGATAAAAAAAAAAAAGTTACCTGACAATTTCCATTTCAAGAAAATGCGCTTAACAGGGTTTTGTTAGCTTTGCTCTTTGTAAATTGGATCATGATATAAAATTTCTTTAATATTCAGGAAAAATGTCAAGAATTAAATATTACTATTTCATGCAGAACTTGATGTTATGCGATTTTCTAAATTTTTTTTTTGGCCTTGTCTCTTGTTGTTGTTCTGTTGATGTGTGAGTTTTACCCGCTCATATGAAACCATTCATCTTGAGGGTCGACAGGACTGCAGTGATCCACGCTGTCTTGTTGATATAACAGAGCTTGAATAAATATGTGATATATTTGCAACCATTACACCGGGAAAGCATTGCCATACTGATGACGGGGGCAGCGAGCAAAGCCCACAGATACATCAGAATGGCTTTATGGTGCTTCTATGCAGAATAATTATTCAGACAATTTGTCACAATTCTTCAGATCCATAAGAAAATCTGCAATACTGCAAGAGACACTTAGTGAGGCAGCCGTCCTGTGCGGTTTAAATCATGGTCCGAAATTGGCAAAACAAGTCAGTGATTCACATGCTTGTAATGTGAACTTAATAATCACTGTAAGGACATATTTTATTTGAATATGATAAATATTAATACATGTTTATTTGTTCTTACTAAAGACATTATGGAGGAAATTACTGAATATTAAAAACCATTTTTATATCTTCTAAGATGTGAATAGAAAACTTGCTGCCATGATGCTGGTTTCCAAGGTGTTGCTCTTGTCCAATTGGATGCCGTCCCAAGTCTATTATATTTTGGTCTCTAGATATGGATCTGGTCCCCATACCATTTAAATTTAAGGGATGAAATGATCATTGACCTAAGAAAATGTTGCTAAAGGAAATAAACAGCTCACAAAAACTCCAAAGTTTTTAGGCTCCAAAGTTCTAAAGTCAAGATGACCTTTGCCGAAGTCTTGACTTGGCGTCGTTACCTGAATTTATTGACCGTCATTAATGGATGGGAAGAGCGTACTGAACATATTTATGCATTCACATAAGCCTAATTTATCACTCTGCCATCCTTTTCTCTTTCTCTCATTCTCTCTCTCAGGACGTGTATCACCTCTTTCTATAAACACTCGTTCTATAGCAATTATCCATCATGTCAGAGGATGAACTTCAAACGCTACACACACACACACGCACGCACACACACAGGGTGATATGCTGATACAGTCTCTGTACCAGGTAAAAGTAAAGCCACAGTCATTTAATTTGTTTTTAATGATCCCATGCAATGCCAAAAACATGGTATGGCATAAGTAATGACTAAATTCAAAGCAAGCATATCATTCATGGAGCATGCATGGGGTAATATATTTATTTTTTAAAGCTTTCAGGTCATTTATAGAGTTGACACAGGCTTGCCATTTAAAACTGCTCAGAGAATGTATTAGTGCCATTGCAAATGTTATGAGTGAACACATTTCCTTAATCATCAGTCTGAATTTAAATAACATTTGCTTGTGAAATATTGTTGAGGAGGGGCTGCTTTATTTCTCCTCAGCTGCCTTTTAGCCAATTTGGCTTTCTTATGCTTTATTTAGGCATGAAAACAATACTTCAAAGCTTCCTTTCATCCCACATCCCTGTCTCTTGACCTTTTGTGGTGACCTTTTTCCATTTGGCCAGTATTGTCATTAAAACATGTTTTCCTCTGACATTTGCTTTCCAAACAAGCGTACTGATGTCCTAGGAGCTTCAATGAGCGTCCACATCAAACTGATACGTGTTCAGAACATTTAATATTGGACCTGAAATTATCCTCAATATTACAGTACAATCATTGTTTGTATTCAAAAAGAGCTGCTCGATTTCTTGTCCAACCTGAAGGCTATGAACTCAGCTGACTCAAGGATTTCAAATGTGTTTTTAGACTAGCGATTCTCGTTTTATAAGTAAAACAAGGGTTTTACTTGAGGATACTTTTCAGTTTTGTTCTACAGCATAAATGATGTACAGTCATACCTCAAATGTGAATTTGCACTCTAAAAACTCTGTTGGCCTGTCCTATTTGTCAAAAAGAAACTTCCCAAAACCATACAGTGGGACACATATCAATTTGCACTCTAAAAACGTTGCTAACAAGCTAACAATGCTACAGAAGGACTCCAATGGCCTGTAGGTACAACTGACACTCAGTTTATACCCCAAACGTAATTTTTTATGTAAAAACATTGCTTAAAAACAAGCTGGTCTGTCTGATTTGTAGAGAAGAAACTTTCCAGTTTAGTTCTACAGCATAAAAGTTGTTAACATTCTAACAATGCTAACACTTCAATGTAAACATGTAAACTTACATTGTATTAGTGCTAGAAATCCACCATTGTAAAAATCCATTCGAAAATGGCAATGCTAAATGTCTTCCAGGGATTCGGACTTCAAATTGAAAAGATTTTAGAAAGCTAGTAATAATAGTGTTAGTTATGCATCAAGTGATGGCCAGACATTTTTCTACACTGTTGAAGCACTTTCCAGTACCTGCGGGTGGCCGGTCGTAGGTCTCCGTAGTGATTGGAGTGCGTTAATGGCTTTGCTATGGAGAAGAAGTGGAGTGGATTTAGATGAAGCTCTCCACATGTGGTCAATCAATCTGCATTACAGTAAAAGTGGCTGTGAGAACAATTAATCAAGTTCCTGTGATGTAGCATTTGGTGGGTGGAGGCGACATGTGCAAGGACCCTATTTTTCCATTTTCTTTTTTTCTCAGCATAATGTATTGTGTGTGTACCTCTCAGAGGGAGGGAATTGCATGTAAGTGCGTGTAGTTCAGTGTGTACGTGTAGTGTGGGCTCTGGAGACAGCTCACCCTCTCCCTGGGTCTCTGAATTACTCCTCAGGTTCTCTCTGCCTGCCTAATGATTTGAGTTTACAGCCCATTGCCTCCCATCTCTGCATGCAGCACATAATCTCTTTGTAGAGATGATAATTATGGCTTCATAGTTCTCGGAGCTCTTTTCTGAAGCAGTGCCTTGCTGTCTGGGATGGAGTTAATGAGAGAGGCAGAACTGAGTTAATCCATCCTGAGGACTCGTTGCCCTGTGTTTCGTGTGTCTGAGGCCACAAGCAGCTGTGAAATCAGGTAATAAGATACAAAACACCACATCTTAATCTCCGTTGCTTCGGCTCTGACTGTGATGAGATTCTAATGCCCATTTATGCCTCAGGAATCGGTCTCATCGTAAGAAAATGATAAAAAATAACAACAAAAACAGTTGGATCTCAGAATACATAAGAAACAACTTTGCCTCACTGATTTGGGATTATTTCATCTTTACTGGATCTCAGAACTTTTTAAGGTACAAATACGTCACCGATGAAAGTGTTTGAACAGTGCACATGTAAATGAATGGATAGAGGCTATATATATACACTACTGTTCAAAAGTTTGGGGTCAGTAAGATTTTTTAATGTTTTTAAAAGAAGTATCTTCCGATCACCAAGGCTGCATTTATTTAATAAAAAAAAAAAACAGTAATATTGTGAAATTTTATGACAATTTAAAATGCTCTTTTCTATTTTAATATATTTTAAACTGTAATTTATTCCTGTGATCAAAGCTGAATTTTCAGCATCATTACTCCAGTCTTCAGTGTCACATGATCCTTCAGAAATCATTCTAATATGATGATTTGATGCTCAAGAAACATTCATTATTATTATCATCAATGTTGAAAACAGTTGTGTACAAATTTTTTTCAAAATTCTTTGATGAATAGAAAGTTCAAAAGAACAGCATTTATTTAAAATAGAATATTTTCTAACATTATAAATGTCTTTTGATCAGTTTAACTCATCCTTGATGAATAAAAGTATTGATTTATTTTATTTCTTTCCCCCAAAAATAAAATTAAAATTCTTACTGACCCCAAACTTTTGAACGGTAGTGTTTAATGTTACAAAAGCTTTAGATTTCAGATAAATGCTGTTCTTTTGAACTTTCTATTCATCATAGCATCATGAAATAAAAAATGTAAATAACTGTTTTCAACATTGATAATAATTATAAATGTTTCTTGAGCATCAAATCATCATATTAGAATTATTTCTGAAGGATCATGTGACACTGGAGACTGGAGTAATGATGCTGAAAATTCAGCTTTGATCACAGGAATAAATTAAACTTTACTATATATTCACATTGAAAACAGCTGTTTTAAATTGGAATAATATTTCACAATATTACTGTTTTTGTTTGTATTTTTAATCAAATGCAGCCTTGGTGAGCAGAAGATACTTCTTTTTAAATATTAAAAATCTTACTGACCCCAAACTTTTGAACGGTAGTGTATATATATATATATATATATATATATATATATATATATATATATATATATATATATATATATTATGTATAGTACATACAGGACTTGTCATTAACACCCGTCAACCCGCCAAATGTGGATGGATTTCTGCAGTGAAGAGTTTCGGCGTGGGATTGAGCATACTGTGCATAATTTTACTCATTACTGCACATTTTGTGCTCACACCCAAAGTGCACATGCATAAAGCTGCCTCTCAGTACTAAATTGAGTTATTTTTCGCTGCTTATTGCGCTTAAACAGTAAATAATGTCAAAATGCCGTGCTTGGCAAGTATTCACATAAATACAGTTATGTTTTAAAGTGAATGTAAGCCGTTAAGAAAGTGAACAGTCTAAAACTGTGAGACAATCAAAGCCATAATAAACAATCTGTGTTCCAAATTTGAGGTTGATATCTCAGAAAAAGAGCTTTCAGTAAGATTTTGTTTGGGCGCAGTACCAAACCTTTTCATTTGTTTCCCATTCATTTCCAATGTGGTCATTTTTTACCACGAGGAGCACAAGTGTGACAAATTTTTTCAGGACCATTTAACCCTTTCAAATCATGTCCATGATTTCTTTGGTCTACAGTTGTATTAATATGAACTTACATAGAATTGCACAAAAATAAATATTTTTGCAGTTTTTCTAGTCCAACTGAGGTAGTTCTGAGTGCTTAATCCACCACGGATGTGGATGTTGGCCCAGTAGCTCATCAGCATCGTCATAATTACAAACCTAATCAAGAGGTTTGCAGATTTTATGATTCACCACATCATTAAGTAAAGAATCTCAATCTACTAAATCATTTTCAGAGTAAATATTTTTATTCCTTCTCTCTGTTGTAGTTGTAAAGGAACCAAGACTCCTGCTGTATATGGCAGTATGGGGAGCAAGGAACAGTGAAAGAGTTCCCTTGTTCACCATAGCAGGATCTTTCTGTTCCTAACAATGCTCTGCTGAGCAGTAACAATCCCATGAAGTGGATGAGAGACTGGACATCATTCTCTGCCAGGGTTTTGAGGCTTTGAACTGAGCATGCCATCATGATTCAAATGTATCTTACATGGCATCTTATTTATAGCAGGCGCAATGCAAATACTGCAGATGTATATAATATTCTCAACCACATAAGATGTTAGTACAGAAGCAAGAAGCCAATGTCTGTCTCGCTTCAGAATTTCAAAGCAGAAACCCCCTGAATTTCGCCATTATGGATGAAATTGTCCAGAGGATGTTTACTTGTGGAATTTCTTATAAAAATGGAAGAACTTACAGCAAATAAACTGTGAAGGCAAAGCATTGTAAGTCTCCAGTATCACAACTAACACAGACTATGACAGGACTCCTCTCCAAGAAAACCCAGGGTAGAAAAAGGATGTAATTTCAAAACTTTATGACTTTCTTTCTTCAGTGGAAGATTCAAACTAAAAGCGGAACAAATATGACATATACAGGTATGCCTCCGCAACATTTTATGAGGTGAGACAAAGAAAGGACCCAATAAAGTCTTCCAGCTGGCATGGAATATGATTCTGAATGGCTTCTGATTTTTTTCTATCAAGTGGCAACATGGTTTTTAAAGTGTTTGCTGAGTGTTTCTATTTAGTTTCATTTGTTATAAAGGCTATGCTTTTCACAGGAAGCAGTTTACTCATAAATAGCGTATATGAAATCGGGTCATCATTATATGTAATCACTGAACAATCAGTGCCTCAATTTTTCCTTCAACATGTGTGATTCAACTGTTAGTTAATTCATATTAACAGTGGCTTTTGGAGTTAAAATAATTTTAATCAATTCTGCTGGATGTATTTGGCTGAGGGGGAAACATTTAGCTATTTGTTGCTTTCTGCATTATAATATGTGAAAGAAAAAGCATTTCACAAATGAAGGCAGAAATATCCTTTCGCTGATGATTAGTGATGCATGGTTTAAGATGAGAAGAGCCTTGAAATATCGGATTATGTTATGATTCACTGACTCATTTTCAGTAATTGTGCCAGTGTTTTAAGAGCATAATTTTCTGTTGAATGCATTTTATCATTTTTATTTTAGTTTCGACATTTGGCCCTCTCTTGATTAAATGCATTAGCTCTCCTGTACACTTATAAAGTAAATTACCACAAAGTGGGAGTTTTATTGAGTTCCTCATCCCATAAATAATGTATCTGCAATGTCTTTGAACCAAATGAACTTGATGAAAAATATAGGCTATACCTGACTGAAAAATATACTGCAATAACGTTTGCCTAAAAAATATTCAACCTCAATCAGCAGATTTTTTTTTATTGAAGGACACACAGTACACATCTATTCATGGTTGCATAAAAAAGGACTCGAAATCACAATTTAAAAATAAAATTAAGGCTTTTCCTAGAGAACGTGAAATTATATTAGCATGGCCTATTACAAAGCTTGCTGTACCTCGATGACAGTGTTATCATATCGTCTGAATGGGGATGAAAGCCGGACTCTCTGTGTTTAATGGATTCTGAGGAAATATGATTCTCAGGCAGGAACTTCTAACATTCCCTTATCTTAAAACCGCCAGGAACATGAATACAAACTAAACAGATTTTCATATCAGAGAACAGACTTGCACAACAGAGACTGTCTCATAATTCACTGAATATGATACAAGTTTGCATCTGTAATAGAAGTAATGCGTTTCATAAATTAAACTGTATGTTGACTGTATTGTGCATTACAGAAACACATACTGTAGCTACAGATTATTATCAGTAGCATGTCTTGTTCTCGATGGAATTACACCTGCTTTCCATCAGAGTATGGACAGTCTTTCAATGTTAAATAAGCTCAGCCGTTTTGAATTGATCTGACCACCATCTGATTTAATTCACTAAAAGTCTCTCCGCAGGACAATATGACCCAACATTAGCATTCTCAATTGATTTTGCAATGTGAAGTCCACATTTGCAATCCCAAACCCTTCTATTATCTAAAATGACATCTAATTCAGTGTTGGAGGAGCCAAAACTGTATCTTGCAGGCTAATCATTATTTAAAGCAGGGCTATGCAGTTTCGGGAATTTCTTCGCTGTATTCTCGCTTTTTGCTTGCAGGTTTCTCTATAGAGCTCCCCCTACAGCTTCGGAATAGATATTTGACAACACTGTCGGAAAACTCGTTGGCAACTCTCAGATACCAGAGGCTATAGATCAACGACATCAAAGCAGATGGGACATTCTTTAAAACAGCTTCTTCATTCGGGTTCGAACAGCGTGAGGGAGTGCAATAATGACAGAATTTTAGCAGATTTTTTTGCCGTAAAGCAATTCGTTACATCGCGAGACCTGATATCACGCGATACTTCCTGACGCTGAGGCCGGCGGCCTGCCGGACCAAAGTTGCAAGGGTGGTTTTTCGGGCTTACAGGCGCTTGGGGGTGCGAAACGACCACCATTCAACCCGAAAAAAGTCATATAACTATTCCAATGACTCCAAAGCTGTTCGGTTAAGGTAAAAAAGTTACTTAGTTCACCTTTAAAGCTGTTAAACTAGTCATGTTATACACTATGAAAAAGTAAGGCAAGGCAAGTTTATTTTTATAGCACATTTCATACGCAATAGTTATTCAAAGTGCTTTACATAGAAAATAATCATAGAATAATCACAACAGATGCATAATAAATAAAAATATAATGCATAACAACTAAAAATAACAATCAGTAAATTCAGATAGTCAGGAATTTAATCAAACTAAATAATAAAGTGGGGTGCAGTATATTTTAAAATCTGAAAATCACATTTTAACTTACTTCGCAAGTTAAAAAAGTATGTTCTATGTAGTATGAATGTAATCCGGACGTACTACATCCTCCATGCTGTTACTGTAACACAACCTACCAGCGTCAGTTGCGCCCCTTATCTGGCATTCATAAATCCTCTCCTGTGGCCTCATGGGATAGTAAAGTGTCCATCGAATTCACACTTCAGAGTCTCGCCGGAAGTAGTAGGTCACCCGGGGACTTTTCGCCTACTGTTTTTCGAATACTATTTATTCGGACATACTACTCTGTTGGCGTACTGTTAGCATACTATATAGTAGGGAAGTATTTGATTTCGGATGCAGCCTATGTGTTGGCTTTTAAGTTCCACAGAGGTCACACCTTTAAGTTTGGGCTTGACCAATGAGAAAGGTGCAATTTTCAAGCGGGAAAGTTCCTTTGTTTAAAAAGCTGAGCTGGCAATTTGTGTCCATTTATACTCTGATAAATATATAACAAACACACACTGCATTCTATGAGATGGTAATGTCCACCAAAGTGTGAGTCATTAAACAAGGAGTATTTTGAGGAGACCACCTATGGGGCAACATTAACTAGTTCTATCATCAGGACACTATAAAAATATACAAACAGTAATAATATACAAAAATGCACTAGGGGAAATGTGTGTTCATTTATTAGACAGATTTGTCAATGAATTAGTGGAGAGAATTCCATGGGACTGCATGCCTGTACTTTTTTGCTAACAGAAATAAAATAAAATATATATTAAAAACAGATTTTATTTCAGCTATATTTCTCATTTTTATTTAGTTTAACAAAACTACTAAAATAACTCTAATTAAATTTACAATTATATGCTTTAAATTAATATTTATAAAATTATTATAAACATTGTAAAAGACAGAAACTAATAAAAATGACAAAAAAAATCAAAACATGAATGAAACTATAATATTATCCGAATAATACTAAAACAACACTGTGATGTATGCAGTCATTTGATCCATTTAGACCCGATCTCTGCAAGCTCACATTCATCTGCCATGCCCAGTGCAATGCCCACATCTCAAAATCCAATGCACAGAACCAATGAACCCAGAAGTCCCCACCCCTTCATTTTTTCTTTTTCGATAATCTGTTACACTCGGATGTGTCACAATATGGAAGAATTTTTTTTTGATACTCCTGTTTCATTGTGACTTTAAAGGAACTCTGGGATTCTGGGATGTCTATCACCCTCTGTGGTTGAAACATAGAATTGCAAGTGAACAGTTTTCCACTTGAGCTTCAGAGCATCTTTTCTGCACAGATGAATTTACCAATTTGAGGTAGGCTACTGTCAGTAATTTATTTCTAGCAAAAAATCCTTCATAATATCTTCAAACATATCTTTTGATTCAAACCAATTACACCGCATCTTACACAGCTTAGTTCACCCAAAAATCCCTTCTGTCTTTAAATTACTCACCCTCATGTCGTTCCAAAACCCATAAGATCTTCGTTCATCTTCGGAACATAAATTAAAATAGTTTTGATGAAATCCGAGAGCTTTCTGAGCCCCCATAGAATGCAACGTTATTACCACTTTCAAGGCCCAGAAAGTTAGTAAAGACATAGTCCACATAACTACATTGGTTCAACCTTAATGTTATGAAGCGAAGAGAATACTTTTTGTAATATTTCTATTTTATAATCTGTCAAAATCAAGGGTCAATGCAAAATACCATTTGTCTCAAATAAGAATAAGCTAAAACAGCAGTAAAACAACAACTCCTAAAAACAATGGGAGGATTTCCATGATTTTCCCCCCAAAACTAGTTAAACGTAAACCCGCCCCGTGACCGATTTCATTGATCACCTCAATGCAGTCTGTCAGCAAAAGTTCAGACTTCTGTCAAGAGTTCAGAAGGAAATCATGGATGGATCTGATCATGGCAAACAGTAATGCTAGGCTATATATCAGATATGCTACCAATGCTTATGGTTATGGGGTTAGTATTTAATCAGTTCTGTGATGACCAATGGTTTCTTTTGAATCGGCTGCTGAGAGACGGGGTTTGGCAACTGGTTCGAGGGGTAAAAAACATGCAGTGCATAATCCTCCACATGTTCTGACATTCACCAAGTAGGTCAACTAGTTCTCATGAAAAGCAATCAGATTAATGCACCGTCGCATGCTCTGCATCAGGACTATGGATTCTGATTAAGGAAATTTCACATTGCTCTTCTGGGCAAGAACCACCATTGCTATTGATATTCCAGGCAGTGTCTCCTTCCTTCTGTTATATACCCTAGACCTCTCATTTTAAATTACAACCCAATAATATCTCACTGCAGTGGGGGCTGTGGCAGACAGAACGGAGCGTATTCTGTCTCATTGATCTTATGTATAGCTGAGTCATAGGCTCCATGCTTAAATACATTGCCACGGGAAGTCACTGCTGGATGTGTCAGTAACCAGGTGGTGCAGAGTACATTTATCTTTTTTTAAGGATGATCAGACCATTTTAGTGTAAAACAAGTCTGAATAGCGATTCAAAAAACGTAGGTGCTCTCTAAAGCGATACGATTATTTCAGCAGGTGGAGCATATAGTAGATAAAAACTCAAGGTTCTCACCTTTTTTCACCATGCTTTCGTTAAATCTAAAACTAACCGTGGCATTTTGTCTTTTAAGATCAGTCATTCATAGACCTTTGGTCTAGATCCCCTAGTAAATAATTACTTAGTCCTAATTACTTAGGCCTAAGTCTCTACTGAGAAATTCTCTATCCTTTAATATTTCAGTGTCCATTCATATTTCATGCATCATTTCATGATCTGGTGTCTCTGTGTACATTTGGGTAAACTAAACAGGTGAAAGAGTTGGCAAGCCAAACACAAAGATCAAAGCCAGCACCTCAGGGTAGTTTGCTTCTGATTCCATCTGTTAATGTAATGTTTCTCTGATGCTTTTTTTCCCTCGCTTGATCAGCCTGAAAGCCCTGAATAGGGAAGGCTGATGAGGAGCATCTTTGAAGGCTGTTTCGATTGCACTCTTTCATTTGAGTTACAACCTGACCGTTTAAGGGAATTTGGCCTCCCTTGTCTTCAATCAGAAACCCTCTAAATATTTAAAGGCATTCATTAAAATGCCTTTAATCTCTGTAAGAAAATAATCACAAGAGCACTGTCAGATATTTAAAACAGTAAATCACAAAAATATTGCGCATCTATCAAGACATTATGTCAAGATTGCTTGATTGACTTCCTATATATAGCTACGCTAGAATATCTTTGTAACTTTAAAGGGTACATAACATGCACAGTTTCACCTAATCTCATGTTAATCTTGAGTACCTATAGAGTAGTAGTGCATCCTTAATATCTAAAAAAAGTGTTTAGTTTTATTAAATTTATAAAAGAAAATACAGCTTTCCGATTCTCTCCGGAAAAAGCCGAGGTCCTGGAGGCGGAGCTATAGAGTCAAGCGGTAGTTCTTGATTTCCAGCAAAAGACAGAAATCTGATCCAGTTGTACTTACATGAATGGGGTCTTTTATAACTGGGACCACTCCACGTTTTAATAGCAAACGATTTGCAAATCCAGCGTCGACCTGAGCCTTGTTAATAAAACATTCGTCACTGAAATGGCCAGACACACAACCGCACTTCCTACACTCCGTTGCTGCCCCGGAAAAACAAACTGCATCCACTGTTCCTGTAACACTGGGTTCTTTGGAAAGCTGGACACGGTAAGCTTTCCCTCACATCTAAAAACACACTTTTTTGGAGACATTCTTGAACAAATCCTATGCAGTGCTGGCTGCCGATGATTTCCTGTTGAAGCGCGTTGATGTGCGCGGTCTCGTTCTCCTCTGGTCGACGTGCGCGCGGGCGAGCTTTTCCGAGAGAAATGCTCATATAAGGAGTTCCACTCTTATCTACGTCATTAGAACCACGATAAAAAAAAAAACCAGCCGAAACTTGTACCAACCCGGAAGTAAGATTTTCAGCACAGAATTCTCCGTTATTCGTCCAAAATATTTTTTTTAAAACTTTGCCCATGTTTAACATGAGAATCCATCTCTTTAACACTGTAAACAACTCTGAATACATGAAACACCATGGTACCCCCCCCCCCCCCCCCCCCCCCCCCCCTTTAAATAATATGATAAAGGATAATCTACTAGAAATAATGTAGGGAAAGACTTGATTTTATCCATCTGGAATTGATTGGATTGTAGAAATTTAGTTCCATACCGGAATGGAGTGATCCCTCCTGTCATCCAAAACAAGGAGTCAAAAAAGGTGTGGTGGTTCCCATGAGAACAGACAGGTGAGATCAATGGGAATGATAATGAATAGCTTTCTCCAGGTATGTCATCTGAAAAGGAGCATAATTTCAGAAACAAGCATTTTTTATTTATTTTTGGAATAATGCACACAATATGCTCTTAATAACTTTCATCAGAATGCTTTAGTTTTAATAGAGGTTTGTTTAATTGATGATTTTATTTACAACACATCTCAACAACAGTTAAAAATAACACCTGCTGTAGTGTGGAGCAGATGGGGTGTGAGTCAAATCAGTGATCTCAACTGATGTGTTAGGATCCAAAAATAAGTTGCAGGTCTGCAAGGATAATAGGGGGAAAATGCAAATAAAAAAATGCAAAACATTTGAAATTTAAATCAAATAATTGCATGATATGATGACAAATGAATAGCATATTTTGGTGAGAAAGGTCCTCAAACAAGGATAAAAGACATTATATGATTGTTGCAGACTATACAGTCCACAGCAATGTGTACACTAATGGTATCAAACTAAAAGAAAATATATAGCCTACAATTTCATCATGAATATTGGTAGGATTACAAAACAAAAATATTTACCGTTTTGTTTTTTGTTTTTTTAAAGAGGAGAAAACGTTCCTGTTGTTGTTCCATATTTGTTGTCAGTCAAAGGCCGTGCGCACGGTCCAATCATTTTGGCGCTTGGAAGCTAGCCAAATTAGGCAAATTAAAAAATAACATAACAACATACAATTCAATGTTTGACCAACGACATTTTTGCCTAGTAAACAATTTGGTATTATTCCTCACTGTATGTCCAATGTAAAATCTGAGTAAAAACCAGTTCCATTAGTGCTGTTGAACTTCATTGGCTGTCAACAGAAGCGCGCGCTGCTACATGGTGCGCGTGTACCCCTGGCTCATGACGCCGTCAAGCAAGCAGTGCGCGTGTTGCCGAGCTGTAAACCTGCTGTCAAACAGTGCGGACGAGCGCGAGATACACCAGCGCCTATCCGAACAGCTGCTGCTTCCTGTCACATATTATGTCCTGGACACGCAAAGCCGTAACGTTATACGGGAGATCATTCCGCCGGGCTGTATGAGAGCAAAACCGCCGACAAACGCGTAACGGATTTGTGCCTGTTTCTGCGCGCGCTGCGCACGTGGGGATGTTGCGATGGCATGCACGAGGAGAACCAAAACTTTGGTGTCCACGTGCGTGATTTTAAGCGGCATGACCAATATTTTGTGTCTGCTCTACGTCGGATGGATCACCAATTATGTGTCTAATAACGGCAACGTCAAAGTTGCAGGGAGGACGCATGAGAAAAAGTTTGATGATGACAACAGAGGAGAAACCCTTAGGATTATTGAGAGACTGGACAGGCTGGAGAGTGTTGTTAACCAACACATACAAGGTAATGATGTTTGTATATGGCATCCTATGATTTATAATAATCGCATGTTCTCTCTTTACAGTAGCTTATTTACAGTAGACATGAAAATCAATACAGGTTTAAAGGGGCTTGCACTTCAGATGCTGATGAGCCTCTTTTATGGCTCTGTTTCTATACATCCATATCACATTTTTGTGGAGATGCAAATAGCTTGAGATACCGATCATAATTCTGTAGCACCTCTATCTGGACTAATTCGTCTCCTAACAGATCTCTGTATTCAGCTGGTGCAGTGTAAGCTCAGGTTTATTGTAGCTAGAGAGGGGGGCATAAATTTAGCACTTGGCAAAGTCCTCACGTAAACATCAGTCCTGCGGCTGGTGCCATCATGTTGCTTTGCTGGACTCAAACAGGACAGCTGGGGAGTGATGATATCCTGCAAGAGTTTGAACAGCCTCTCATCCTGGATGATTAATCATCATTAGTGTACTGTTGATGTGAATCTGATTCAGTAGTGTTATAAATTCTGGCCTTGGAATTCAAATAAGAGGGTGTTGTGTCCTAAATAAACTCACATATATGCCTTAACAGGCTTTGTGTGAGGAATTGTATTTCTGTAATGTATTAATGCATGCATTAATCTTGTTGAGAAGCATTTGACTGGATTTATGGGATATGTTGGCATGTACTATATACAGCTCCTGTGCTGAGCTCAAGGTCTTAAAGCTTGCTTGCTCAGAGCAGTCACAGTGAAGCCATAAATGTCAATCAAAATATACCCTGCACACCTACACGGTTAGACACTTAAGCAATTGAATGTGTCATGCTACGGTTTCACAAGAAGATATCACATTGTGATGCCTTCCTAGCTTGACGTTAAGTATTTTATTTTTAGTGAAATGTGTTTTTTGGATTTTAAAACGCTGTACAGAGAAAACCATTCATCGTCTGATTTCCTTAAAAAGTGTAAACATTGTGGCTCTTCTTTGGTCCTGTCAGAATGTTGTGCTTTTTGATTGAGCCTCCTGATTAGCCCGACAACAGGTCAGAAAGCCCTCGGATTTCATCAAAAATATCCTAGTTTGTGTTCCGACGATGAATGAAGGTCTTATGGGTTTGGAATGACATGAGGGTGAGTAATTAATGACAGAATTTTCTTTTTTTTGGTGAACTAACCCTTTAAAATATCGGGGGCTACTTATATATTTTAGTTCAAAGGGCTGACCAAAAAGTTGGAGAATCCCTTTGGGAAGTGAAATTACACATTTAATCTTTAATGTATTCAAACTCCCAATTCACAAACTGCTCCTTTGTACTATAAGTCAAAGACATAAGTCATAGGTAATCAAGCCGCCTCTGATTTGCTTGCAGTCTCCTCCAGTTTTACGATAACTGAGTCAGTGGCTCCTGCCAGAGAGTCTTATTTCTCCAAAATCCATTAAAAGGGAAGAGTCCGGTTTTCACGCCCATCCGAACTGTCTGATTGCATTGTCATTGGCAGAGACTGAAAACAGACCTTCAGTTTGGGTTGGCATGAGCAAGATGTGCCGTCTTACTGAGAGAAAGAAATGTAGTCAATTCTTCCCTTGTAACCCAGTTTCAATTAGCAAATGTGAACTTTGGTTAGTGGAAGGTCACTGTGGAAATACCATGTTTATTACATGGCTTTTTTTTACCAAATTGGATGAGCAAGGAGCGTGTATGAGAAACCTGCTAATGCAATTTTAATTTAATTTTTAAATTTGACACACTTTCCACAATAAAATCCATTCCACAGATTTCCCACCCAAAATCAGTGCTTAAAATGTGAGTTTCCACCTGCTCTTGGCCAATTAAACATGCTTTCCCTCCTCTTTAAAGCCTTCAAAAGCATGGCCAAGAACTGGATCCAGTTTATGGCGAGTACAGTAGAGTCTTGTTGGATTGCTCATGGGTGATTGCTGTGCAAACAGCTGCTGAGTTTTTCTGAACAGCAGTGCTGTAACTTACCCGTTCTTCACACAGCTCTGCACTGGAGATCAGCAGGGTGTCTGAGTGCTATAAAAATACCATCTTCATACTATTGTCTTCTCTTCTCCGTGCCTGTTCACAAGTTCATAAGTTCACGAGTCACACTTTCGAGCCGAGTGTTACCCCGCTAATTTATTTTGGACTGTCTCATTACGGTGCGCTTGCCTGACAATTAACGCTGGATGTTTTTGCATGCACACCCCGCAGGCATGTGTTGTTCTGTCGTACCGCCTCTGTTAAATACCACCTGAGATTGTTATCGTTATCAAAGGTGTTTTTGTCCACGGTTCTCTCATTAAAGGATAGGACACACAAGGGCTCGTTTTAACACTACACTTCACTTGCTGATGGGAAATGAAGGAGAAATGCCAAAGGGAAGGACTGAAGTGGGAAGAGGATACTTGATAACATTGAGGTCACAAGGAAAGTTGCTTCCTCAGTCTGTAATTTGATTCAGAATGTCTTGATTGGCTCTTTAAATGTGTTGTATTTAATTAAAGGCGAGTAATTGCTGAGACACCAATCAGATTTTGATAATTAAATGAGTTGTCTCTGTGGTGGCAAGGCGTTCTCAGTCTAGACAGTGAAAATGTATTACCAGCAGTTCATTTACTGCAGTCTTGCTGTGAAAAAACATTTTATTTTTATTTTTATGATCAGGGTACATGGTAACCACTGAAAGATTTGTTGTACACAACTGCAAGCAAGATAAAAGTAGGGATGCACAGATATTAAATATCTATGAAATGCACCAATATTAGAGATCTATGAAATGGAAATTCACCCTATCTATTTTCTGAATGTAGGCCTATCTTATGCCCCCATTATACTATTTTAAAGGTTCCAATTTTTGTTTTGGAGGTCTCCTACAATTTTTCTTTTTTACATGCATCCAAGATCAACACATTCCTCATAATATACATTGCAGCATCCCCTCTTTTCTCACAGTGTCTGAAATGATTCGATCAAGGATTCGGTCTCTCTAAACCCCTCCAGTCAGAGATTCTACTCTGCTCTGATTGGTTAGATGAACCAGTCTGTTGTGATTGTCTACAGCTTATAGCATGTGTCATATTCAAACTATATCTGAATTTAAAGTCCCCCTGTAGTCAATAATTTCATCTCTTAAAACTCATCTTTGATCACCAAAATTACATATTTAAATGTTTTTTTCCTGTGAATTTTTTTTACTCATGCCTTAAAGCTTGAAAGTAACTCTACACCCTTGCTTCATGTAGTATACGTGATTCCATGAATATGAAAATGAGCCCCGCCTCCACTCACTCATACAGGGTCGTATACAAGTCGATTTATCAGAATGGTAATGCGTTTTATGTATCGGTCTCTACAACGTCGGACACATAATGGTAATAATGAGCTAATGTGTTGCTAATGTTACATAAACCCGTTCGCAATCTCCGTACTCTTTCTAAAAATCAGCATCCTTAGAAACGTTTTGAACAATTTAGAACGTCAGTGGAGAAAGGCATATTGTTCATCATAATATACATCGTATACATAATTCACACACTATATTGCTAAATGTACCCAACTTTTCATATCATCAGAAAAATATACTGGGACAACCTGGCTTCTCTTGAGACTCCCCTGCTTCCCAGCAGTTAATGATATGCTACAGCCACCGGCACATTGACGTGATTGGTTACAATGTAGTTTGTGACGTCAGAAACACCAAACCGTGGCGATTTCTCTCTTTTTTTTTTTTTTTTTTTTCACTGCAGATTTAAGTAGAAAAGACTCAGCAATGGTATTGACTTGGTTGACATGGTTTGTCTTAAAGCATATTAAAAACACCACATAGACATATAAACTAGATCATTAAAAACTAGGGCTGTCAAACGATTAATCGCGATTAATCGCATCCAAAATAAAAGTTTGTGTTTACATAATATATGTGTGTGTATGGAGTATAATTATTTTCTATATATAAATACACACACATGCATATATATTTAAGAAAAATGTGTTATTTATATATAAAATATTTATATATAATATAAATTATATATAATATAAATATATATACACAGTATATACATGCAAATATTTCTTAAATATATACATGCATGTGTGTGTATTTATATATAGAAAATAATTATACACCGTACACACACTTATATTATGTAAAAACAAACTTTTATTTTGGATGCGATTAATCGCGATTAATCGTTTGACAGCCCTATTAAAAACTGGATTTTCACTATTGGGGGACTCTAAGTATCGAAGGCTTCCTCAGCAATGGATACACAGTGATATGGACAGTAACTATGACACCGGATTTACTGTATCAGTTTGAGTCCTCATCCTTTGGAAGTGCATGCAAAGTGAATTTGCTTTCACAGCGCGGAGAACAGCGTCTTCTCGACATGCTGACAGCATGAACCAAACTCTTTCAGGCCTCAGCTACAACTGCAGTGTTTGAGGGCGACTTTAACATTAAGCCAGTAATTATTTTCATGTCATGGTGGATTACATTTACATTTATTCATTTAGCAGATATTAAAATTCTAATTTGTCTGAATTGAAAAAATGAATGCTACAAGTGAATTTAGGCATCGCAACATTATAACGTACAGTATAAAAAAATGGATTTTCATTTTGAGATTGGCTAAAGGTTACATATTAGAGTTAATTATATTAGCTATCACTTACATGCGACGCAGAATGCATTATTTATACTAATCATCTTGTGCAACATGCTTTGAGCTGAAGCAGGCTTCGTTGTGTTTGCTCAACAGGAAAACGCCTGTACACGAAAGGAGGCATGCCCTTAAGTCATGTTTGGGGTCAAGATTATGGTTAATCGTAATGCGTGGGAGGCATTTCCGTTTGATTCTGTTTTTTGTAGCTTTTGTTTGCCTGTCGTGATGAGGTCAGCTCCTGATAAACACGTTTCTTCCCCTCTGTCAGTGAGCTCCATTTAGGGTGCATCCGACTGCACTGATTTGTCGGCTTGTCTCACGTATATGTCCGTCATTCGGAGAACAGCCCGTAATCAAGCTAGAGCTTCAGTAATCCTCAGAGAAACCATTCAGCTTTATTCCGCCGTCCAGTCAGATGTGAGCTGAGGGAGGAGGTTGGAATGAATGACAAAGTTATGTCTTTATGAATGCATCTACTGAAATCTGACAACAGATGCAGATACAAACTTACAGTGAGGTGACTTGTGATTCAGTCCAGTGATCTGATCCGTATCGCCTTAGTTGATTCATTGTCCTCTATGTTCGTTTATTGTATGCCGTTAGCCAAGCAAACATTCGACTGCAGAAACACTCACTGAGCCAATGACCCAGGGTGAAAAACTGAATCAGCTGCCCTTGACTAACCGAGCAAGACCAAATACTGTGTGCGGCTGAGATGGCCTTGCTTGAATGAATGACAGTTTCCTGAATATCTCAAAGAACCTGTAGAATGTTAAGTCTCCTGAGGCTTTTCTAGCTATTACTTGGCGGCAACAAATAAAATGAGACTATTAGAGAACTCTTTAAACTTGTTTATTTGTCTTGCTTGGAGAAATTGACACTTTTTTCCTTGGTAATTTTAGCTAAATAAACCCTGATGCAAAGCTTATAACTTATAAAGCTTATATAACGTCTATTGATTGCTTATATATACATATACGTACACATTTTATTCAAGTGTAAGCATTTATAATATTACAAAAGATTTCTATTTCAAATAAATGCTATTCTTTAATTAAATGCTTTTTTTCAACATTGATAATAATAAGAAATGTTTCTTGAGCAGAGAATGATTTCTGAAGGATCATGTGACACTGAAGACTGGAGTAATGATGCTGAAAATTCAGCTTTGCATCGCAGAAATAAATTACTTTTTAAAATATATTAAAATTCTTATTGTTTTCACTGTATTTATAAATAAATATAGCCTTGGTGAGCATAAAACATCAAAAAATCTTACCGACCACGAACTATTGATTTTGTTTGAAACTTTTTACATTATTATTGTGTATGCTTTTAGATATAATTGTAATTATGCATACATAATGAAAAGAGCAAACACTGGCTACTCAACTAAAACAATGAAAGAGCCTTTAGGTTCGTCATAGAGCAGAAAACAAACCATGGCGACTGTCTGTCATAGCTGGACATCTCATACACTGACCCATGAGGATTTCATAGAGACTGGGCCGTGGCTCGCCCAGTGGGCGCACCTGAGGGACTGAATTCAAATGTCTCTCTGTGACTTTATTAACCTTTGCACTGGTTAGAGAGTGCAAGAGTATATCGCCCACAGCAGGAGCTGCATCTTAAAACTCTAATCACATATGCGCCACACAGCATCCTGGCAATTGTGCTCAAGTTGTGTGCATCAGGACAATAATGCTTCCTGAACAGAAGCAGAAAACAGATCAGTGGAGCTGTCTCTTGTTATCATGGTGCTAAAGCTGGAGAGCCATTGTGTCTGCAAAAAGACCTGTATGACTGTCTTGATGCATTTGGAAAAGTTGATGTGTCATGCGGCTTGCTTACACAAAAATAGATGTTTCTTCACATCATGTTTGGATAAGGCTATTTAACAGAAACATACGTGGCTCAATCAGATTTTTATGGAAGCTTGTTTCGACATTGGAATAAAAATTTGTAACTTTATAACTCACAGTTGCGAGTTTATATCTCACAATTGTGAGAAAAAAGTCAGAATTGAAAAAAAGTCTTACAAACTCACAATATAAAAAGATACTTTTTATCTCACGATTCTGACTTTATTTCTCACTATTCTGAGTTTAAAACTCAAAAAAAGTGAAATATAAAATTGCAATTGTGAGGAAAAGAACCCTGAATTGTGAAATAAAAAGACACAATTACCTTTTTTTAATGCTTCCAGCTTACATTTTAGAGCTGGAATCTCAAATTCATGCACTTAATTTTAACTGAACTATCAAACCACATCCTGCACTGAGTTCTTATTCAGTTTTATAACTTCATCTTTATATATTCTTATATTGTCTCTGGTTTTTATAGGTTTTTATGGATCTAAATATAAATTATGACTTCTGTTCTGCTCAACAATAGAGATGTTCCTTTGTATTAGACACATCCCAGCTGCAAGCTATTTTATAGAAATTGGTAGGGACAAAATAAACCATGGCAAAATTGGTGTAAATGACACGCATATGAGTTCTGGTCGGTCGTATTTGTCATGTTTGTGACTGGAAAATGTATTGTAAGTCAGTACTTGGCAGACATTTTGTAAATATGGCCCCTAGGAGTTATTTTTCTGTTACATTTCACTCTCTGGTCTGGCATTTATGTAACATGTTTTTATTTAAATAAATAAGTAGCTCAACAGAATCACAGATTGTGGAGTGTTGACTTTTTTAATGTGTGATAGGGACCTGTGCTGGGCTGTCAAGACTCACTGTATGTATTAGGCCACCTGTTAATGAACTGACATGAGAGTGAGGGAGAGCTTGTAATTGATGAATTATTTCAGTTACACTTTAAAATGCTCTGTCCATTGCTATGCTTATCGCTGTCAATCGGATTCAATCGTGCATTTAAATAAGGTTGCCAATCCAGAAACTTTGCAATGAGTAGTTAGCAGGATGAAAAATATTATATACAGAAAGCGAGCAAAGATTGCTGCCATATGATCACTGAAGCTATCAACAACGCAAGGTAAACAAAGCTGCGCTCTTGCGGAAACTCCCCGTAATCAATGAAGCTTTGCAATGAATCTCTTATTGACATCGTATTTATACTTTGTTGTGACTCGCGCTGAACAAAAACTCTGTTGAGTAGATTCTGACTAACTCAAACACATCTGATTGGCCGTTGCGTTCATTGCTGATTGGCTACAAAGCTGCAAAAACATGTTGTAAATAGAAACCTTTGACAAATTTGTAAAATCTGGACATTTTCTTGTGATTGCTGATATACAATGAAGGTTATTCTGATTAATGTACAAATTGTGTACTTGATTTAATTAAATATTTTAATAAATGTACTATTCTTATATAATGCGGCCTTTAGGAACATGAATACACTGTTCTACAAAATGTCACAATAATTTATGTGTCGAAATATGTCACTTAATTGTGTTTCTCCCTGTGGGTTTTTTTTCAAGCAATTGTTGGCCTTTGAGTGCACTTTGTGTTTTCTGCAAGGTCACTACAGTAATTTCATCTAGAGCATCTTTTGCTTTTATTTGTTTGGCAGAAGTGGCGAAGCTGGATGAGGCTGTAATCATCTTTTTTTTTTCTCTAGGATTGTGTTTTGGATGTAGAAATAGAGGCAATGAGCTGTAACGTTTGATTTATGCGGCCAAAGTCATTCATTTTGCAAGGAAATCAACAAACATTCTGTTCTAGAGGGAAAAAACACTCTTGCCTTAATGCAAAGCCTGTTAATGGTTCAGACACAGATTTGAGATTTGGAGCCCACGTATAATAATGCATTATATCACCTGAGGGACATTCACTGCCATGTAGCCTGTATCTAATGGTGTTCTGAACTTCTGACGATTAACATGGCCATCCGGGAACGCACATTCACTCGTATGAACGTCCTGGCGACTTCTAGGTCACCTGCTAATGCAATTACTAGCACAGCCCACGGCCGGCCATGTGAACAAAAGGCCGTGCAAGGCGTGCATTAACTAGTTCAGTTTCAAAGCAACCGAAAGACCCCAATTTTCTTGGAGCATCTTTTTGTTACTAGTCCTTCAATTTTCTACAGTTTTTAATACAAGCCAGTGAATGTTATCAGTGTGACAGGAAGTCTAATAAGATGCAGCAAAAAGAAAATGGGCTTTCGTGGCCTTTTGTAATACTGGTGTCAAGGACAGAGGGCTAAACAAGATATCTGACTGGTTAGACTCTGACATGATTCAAGGATTGTGAGTGCAATAAAATGAATTGAATTAATTTTTAGAACAGAGCTGTTGCTAAAATTTACAAAGGTTTTATGGGTAGGAAGAGGGTGCCTGAAAATATTCTTCTTCTTTAAATACCATGTTTAAATTTTATGTTCTGGTTTAGGTTATTATTATTGTTAAATTATCTAATTTAAACCTACCCTGGTAATCCAGAGTTCTCGCGAGAGCACAAGTTGAATTTGCTCAGCGAGTTACTCTGGTGTCTAATAATAATGCTCTTTAAATATGCCCCTCGATCTGAGCTGCACCAATCACATCGGGTTATCTGATATAGGCGGGGCAGAGGCGAGCTAAACAGATGACGAGAGCGCTGTGACGTCAAAGTCATTAGTAAACACTGCAAGATGGCTATGGCCGCTACAATGAACGAGTAAAACTTGGCTTTTTATCTAAAACAGGAACAGAAGACGCCGCTCGAATCGTTCCTTTGCAAGAAGGAAGTTTTTGCTGTTTCGCCGACCGGATACGGCAAGAGTATAATCAGAGAATGTCTAATAAGGTTAGCTCCGCTGGTAGCTGGGGTTTATTGTTGTGATTGGTCGTAGTGTTATCCAATTGCGTGCAGTGAGATTTTCGAATGCATGCTTGGTGCCGCCCCTCGAGCTGGGCGATTTTCATTAGTCGACGCCAGACCATTAATCTTTTAGATTTAGGTCTGGATTTCCAGGCTAATTTAAACCTGCAAATAAAGATTAGTTGACAATATTATAAATGTAAAAAAAAAAAAATTTGATGATAATTATTAATTCAATTCAAGTTTTTTTGTATAGTGCTTTTAGACTTGAAATTATCTGAACTTATTTCCTTAAATGCTTTTAAGTCCAGATTGAGAGAACCGGAAATGACCTGTTTAAATTGTAAATGTTTTTAATTATTTGTGTTGTATAACTTTTATAAATGTAATTGATTGTGTTTTTGCTGCCTCTTGGCCAGGACTCCCTTGAAAAAGAGGTTTTTAACCTCAATGGGACTTTCCTGGTTAAATAAAGGTTAAATAAAAAAAATAAAAAAAATACATAGTTTCAAAGCAGCTTTACAGAAAATTATTATCATCATCAAAATAAATCTTTCTGTTGTGCTCATATGAATAATAGCATTATTTTATTAATAAAATAAATATTTCTGTTGTGCTCATATGAATAAGCATTATTTTATTAATAACAATAATAATCACATTATTTATATTTTTATAACAGTCAGCTTTTTGCCTTTAGTTTTTGACTTTTAAAAGTTTGCTTTGTGAAACATGCTCAAAGAAATAATTGTATTAACTTAATTTAGTCCCACATGATAAGGTTTCTAGTTCTGCGTAACATTCATTCCTTTTAGCACTCTGCTTTAATGAGAAAGTGATTGTGGAAAAACTGAAATTCGTGAATAATTCACTGCTCAATGTCATGGATTAATAGCAAGACATATTAAAAATCGCCCAAAGAACCACCATTTTCTTTTTGCCAATGAAAGAATAATTGTCCGTGTCAGAGTGTGGAATCCATTCAGAACAGCAATCTTCCCTACAGTGTCTTAAAGTCCTGTTAGTTATTATGATTATTCACAAGCTCTTTGAATGGGTTAGGAAATGCTTTGACAGATGGTTATTGAGCTCAGTGTGGTGCACATCATGGCCAGCATTTACCAGCAGGCCCATCAAATTATTAGCAACAAAAAAGTTTTAAAGTCATTTCTGCTGAAAGCACAGTGGGCTGTAGGCTATTCTATAAGTGAAAACCTCTGAGAGACCATTACATATATTTTAACATTATGGCAGTTTTCCTATAGCTAACATGTCAAGCTAGCATGGAGGTATCGCCAGTGACTCAAATGTTTTAATTACCCAGAATAACTGATAATTGTGAGACCTGCCTCCAGTTCACACTCTGCAGGGTTGCTTGAACTCGCAGCTGTGTCGTTTGACAGCTTTGGCTTGGCTTTGAAAGGCTGTTAGCACACTCCAGTTAAAGAGGCTAATGTACGTGGTACCAAGCTAGCGCTTATCACAGACCGCAGTGATACTTCACATCTCAAGTGCAGTGCTGTACCACGTGAGCCACTGAGTAAGTTTACTACCACGCTACATTAGAAAAAACAAACATATGGAGCAGGTTATGTGATGCTAATCTGATGTCAAAATGTATTAGTTTACAAATCAATAGAGCTGTGTGGAATATAATTTTCTTAATGATTCATCGCAATGCTGATGTGATTTTGCATCGGTGCATCAAAGCATTTTTAAAAAATGTAATTAAATAGGCCTATAATACATATTAATGAGCTGATTTATTGTAAACAAACTCCACTCTGCTTTTGTCTGATGTTTCGATTTGGATTTTTACGAAAAGATCATGCATGAATGTGAAAACAAAGTGCAGGATTTTATAAAGCGCAATAAGCCACAAAAAAGATCTTATTGCTTTACTTGCGCTGACTGACACACAGCCGAAGCCGCCTGTCAGACAGCATGCGATCTTGAATTCAGTTTTCTGAATTCAGTTTTTAGTGCGCTTGAGGGAATCTAATGTGTAACATTTTATTAGATCTATGAATTAGGTCTTAATATAATAAACCTGCTGTTTAAAACTGTTATTTATGTTGATCAAGCAACAAAAGGAAAGAGGGAATCACTCACTGCTCTTGACGAAATAACTTTTGCAGTGTTAATAATAATCAATTTATTTGTAATTAATACATATTTAATTATTTTTTACATTTGATTAATAATTACATTTCTGTATTATTTTTTACCTGAATGCTTGAATGAAAAAAATCCAGATGTGATTATTAATTTAGTAATTATTATTAATTAAAGAATTGGAGGAAAAGATGCATCGTGATGCATTGAGAATCGTTTTATAACCGAATCGTTATCGTTACGCTATCGTTATGGTCAAAGTATTTTGAGGTCATCATAGCATAGAATAGTGCAAGGAACTACGTGGAAAGTCTTTTTTTAATCATAATTTGTGTGAAAATGAATAACTTTTACTGCCACTAGTGTTAATTAGCTGGAAACTGCAGTGAATTGTATGTATAGGTACGTTTTTGGAGTTTTGCAACAATGTAGGTAGAAGCATATTTTTCCAATGAGCCCATTCTGAATTTGTCAGCTAACCAGTTTACTCTCCTTCATGCTGTTTTAAAACCTAATGACTTCATGTTACCATTTAACTCTCCTTAATGTTGATTGAAAATGATGGCTTTTTTCTCCTGTGGAAATTTGGAAGGTCATGCTTGTTTAGTTTTAATGCACACATAATGAATAAAAACTGCATCATAAAATTTCTGTAAGGAACATACGGAAATCTAAGTCATTATTCTTCACTACTGCTCCGACCGGATCATTGTGTCGTGTTAAGTTGAACTCAGTAACCAGATCATTCACTGAATGATTGAATCAGACTGATTCATTGAGAATATCTGACGGCAAAGAATGATTCCTTCATCAGTAATTGTCATGAATACTCCAAGAACAGCTTGTTTTGTGTTCCACTGAAGAAAGAAAGTCAAACAGGTTTGAAATAACATGAGGGTGAGCAATTGATGACAGAATGTCTCAGAACTATCTTTTTAAGTCTCTATAGTATTTGACTGTAAATCATCAGTCTGATAGAATGGGGCTGTTTGGATTGTGATGTTTTAGCTGTGTCTCTCTGAGTAAGGCTTACTTTGGTACATGTATGATTCACATGCTCAAACGTGTCGCTGTGAAGTTTGAAACCATTGCGTTTCGGTTACATCAGTGGCATCTTGGAGGCATCAAGTGCTTCTAACATCTGACACACTTCAGATTTGTGGAGATGGGATATTCATAGTAACACGCCAATTGAAACCGACTTTGTTGCTGCGTAATGGTACGCGCCTCTCAAGTGGGGTACTTAGCATGCACTCGGGTGTAATATATCCCACAGCAGATCATAAAAAATTCATTGATTATTTGGTTGCCAGGACATTCACGGCCATTGTCTGATCTATTAATTTATGTGTCTTGCAGCTTCAGTTGGGTATTTAATGTGCCTTAAAGAAGGCGACAGGATCTGTCAACTTGGATGTCTCATCTGCTGTCCTCATGGCGCCGACACAGGACATTTTAACCCAGCAGATGCTTACATAACAGCTCTTAATGAGAAGTGCAGCCAAAATGGCATTCATCACCAGTGAGTGGTTCACTTAGCAGCTTGGTCATTTCCACTGTTGTGAATATAACACCTATGCACTCTTAACAGTTTTATGTGATCTGATTAGGCCTGACATTTTGAGAGGTAGACATTTGGATTCAATTAATTGAAGGAGCAGGATGTCAGTAGTACATTTGTCGTCAGTTGTATTCAGTGCCTAATTGGGGTCAGTGTACGATGGTTTCAGTCTTCTGTCCATTGTATTTGTGGAAGACATTTTCTGAAACTTTGGTTGCAAAGGAACATATTGCAAAGGCATGTATTTTGAGAAAATAAATGGAGCAACCAAAATGATGGTTCATTTGTTTTAAATGGTTCTTTTAATGAATCAAAAAGCAGCCTGCTGTCTGACTCTTGAATGAATGAGTCTGTTGTTTTTAGTGAATCAAAAACATACAGTGCAACCATTGTAGTCTGACTTCTCAACAAATTACTCATGTGAACTAGTTTTTTTTAGTGAATCCAAAACATACAGTAAAAATTGTGTGGTCCAATTCCTAAACCAATAACCCTTGAGTACATTTTTTTAGTGAGTCAAACACCTACATCGTCAACTAACTGTAAGATTTTGATCAGTAGTACTGACTGGTTGTTCAAATGACATTGTGTAGTTGAAGTTTTGTCAGTATTTTATAAATGTTAATGAATGAAAAATGGAAGGAGCCAAACAAGCCTAGGGCCCCATTGACTTCAATAGTAGCTGTTCAATAATAACTGTTTGGTTACTGACATTCTTCAAATTATCTTCGTTTGTGTTCAGCAGAAGAAAGAAACTCATGCAGGCTTGGAACAACTTGAGGGTGAGAAAATGATGAATGAACAGAATTTTCACTTTTGGGTGAACTATCCCGTAAGGCCAATTATTTGATAGCATTAATGCTGCATTTTAATTGAAGTGATCTCATCTCGAAATTACGAGTTAGTTCACCCAAAAATGAAAATTCTGTCAGTAATTACTCACCCTCATGTTGTTCCAACCCCGTAAGACTTTCGTTCATCTTCGGAACACAAATTAAGATATTTTTGATGAAATCTGAGAGCTGGCTCACTCCTCCAAAGGCTTCTATGTAATTAAAACTTGCCGGCCCAGAAAGTTAGTAAAGACAGTGTTTACAATAGTTCAAGTGACTAAAGTGGCTCAATCTTAAGTTTATCAAGCGACGAGAATACTTTTTGTGCCAAAAACAAAAAAAGTTAAATAAAGTCATTTATTTTTTTTATTTTTTTTGCGCACAAAAAGTATTCTCGTCGCTTGATAAACTTAGGGTTGAGCCACTGTAGTCACTTGGACTATTTTAATGATGTCTTAACTAACTTTTCTGGGATGGCAGGCAGATATCGATTACATAGAAGCCTATGAAGGAGTGAGCCAGCTCTCAGATTTCATCAAAAATATCTTAATTTGTATTCCGAAGATGAATGAAAGTTTTACAGGGTTGGAATAGCATGAGGGTGAGTAATTACTGACAGAATTTTCATTTTTGGGTGAACTAACCCTTTAGCAATGCAATTGCTCAATGGTGGCCCATTTTCTGCCTCTCTTGTGTTCAGACAGATGGCCGGCCTGGACGGCGGATCACGTTCTGCTTCGCTCTCCTCAGGACCGGCTCTGGCTCCAGGCTGAGCCAGGTCATTGAATCCAGCCTCACTTGCTCTCTATGTCACCATCCCCTGAAGGCTGCAAAAACTCTCAGAGAAATTGAATAAAATATATTTCCTGGGTTTGCCAGCAAGCTGTCCTGTTCCATAAGCTGCACAGAGTGTGATGGAGGGGAAGGTGAATGTGTGCAGATGGAGCGTTTAAACTGTCAGGACACATACCTTCTGTTTCTCCATTCTGTGGTCTTGGGTTGCCCTGTCGCAGGACACAATATTGTTTAATGATGGTGGATGGGACATTAGCCCTGTAGCCATCCTACTTTCAAGGGATTCATGTCCTATACTCAGAAAAATAAATAAATAAAATTGCTGCTTGGCAGTTATGGTCTGGCATTAATGGTCAGGGAAGATGGATATGAATATCTGGGTTTTAAAGACCAAACCTCCTTTTCCCCACTGTTTTTCTTCCTTTTTCCTCTCTAGTCCTCTTACAGTCTCTTATGCTCACCAAGGCTGCATTTACTGATCAAAAATACAGTAAAAACAGTGCTAATATATCGTGAAATTTAAAATCACTGTTTTCTATTTTAATGTATTTCAAAATGTAATTTATTCCTGTGATGCAAACCTGAATTTTCAGCATCACAATCCTTCAGAAATCATTCTAATATTTGGTGCTCAAGAAACATGTATTATCAATGTTGAAAACAGTTGTGCTGCTTTTTTTTTAGGATTCTTTGATAAACAGAAAGTTCAAAAGAACAGCATTTATTCAAAAATATAATTCTAAATATAATTCTAAAAATATTTTCTAACATCATAAACGTCTTTAAAAATAAAAAATAAAAAAAGATCTCACTGACCCCAAAATCTCCATGAGTTTTTCTGGAAATATTAATCTTAATAAATAAAGTGAATCAGCTGCATTTAAATCGTTAAAATGACTAAGTGTACACCTAATATTGCATATTCTATAGGGTTGTAACAATATCATGTCACAATATATGGCAATACCAAAATGCAACAATATGTATCGTGGATAGTGACAATATGTATTGTGAATAGTTCATCCAAAATGAAAATTACTGTGTGAGAAAAAATTCAAGTTTCAGAGTTTTAGTGTCAGTAGTATGATATTAAACTACTATATATAATGTTGAATATAATGTATAATAATGCAATGGGGTCATATTTGTAGGTCCTGATAATGCCAAATATCTTATGTTACCAGTAAAAAGTAGACTACATTATTTTAAATATATCTAGTCAGTGACAGAGTGCAATTCATTTAAAATAATTCTGTATTTTCAGCTTCAGAATCATGAATATTTTCATTCTGGTGTCAACATTGTCCTGTGCATTGGGTTACCAGCACCAAGTCCAAGCCTATTCATTTACACCCACAATGTAATACCAAATTTAACCATTTTAATCAACAGTAAATTTTTTGTTAACCTTTCACCATATGTCTTAGAGCAGGGGTGTCAAACTCAGTTCCTAGAGGGCCACAGCCCTGCAGAGTTTAGCTTCAACCCTAATTAAACACACCTGATCAGCTAATCAAGTCCTTCAGGCTTATTTGAAAACTGCAGGTGTGTGTGTGTTGAAGCAGGGTTGGAACAAAACTCTGTAGGGCTGTGGCCCTCCAGGAACTGAGTTTGACACCTGTGTCTTAGAGCATCGCAATAATATCATATCGTGAGTTCAGTATCGTGATATGTATCGAATCGTGACATGAGGGTATCGTTACACCACTAATATCCTATATTAATGCATGCAGGTTTCTACTTGCTTGGAAATAACATTAGTTTAATTATTATGATGGAAGAATTGTGTATTTTTTAAATTTTCAGCAAGGGAAGCTCTAAAATATTCCAGTGGCCATTGTGTAAGAAATATGCATAAGAAATCAACAATTAAATGTGATTTCACTCTTGCTCTTTGGAAAGGGCAGAAGTAATTACAAACATATCGGAAACATAAATTTCGCTGAGTGCTTGCTAACTTCTCATGTCTTTCATCAGAAATATGTGCTTAATATAGGCCTAATCGCTTTGAGGGGAATAAGGTCGGTCTGACCCATATCAGTATAATTAGTCTACTTTGAAAACTGTGTAATGAAAAGGGAGGAAGCCAGATAACAGGTCTATGAGATCCAGGAAACGCAAAGTGGCATGAACATATTAGATAGCACAGGAGTCTGCATATATACAGTACTGTGGAAAAATCTTAGGAACGTTAGTATTTTCAGTGAAAAAAAGGGTTTTAAGCTGGTTATTTACACGATGGACTCGATGATGGTGAGATCAGATCATATCAGCTGTTGTCAGACTCCTTGTACATACAAAAATCTCACTGGATTATTACAATTAATGGCAAAAAGGATGTTTGGAAATGTAAACTTATATTTCCTACTGACACACTACAGCAAAAGATATATGGCTTAATAACTATTTTTTTGTGGAAATACAAACGTGGCTAAAAAGTGAATTCAAGCTCGTCATTGTACAGTTATAAGATTTTTATTTATATATTATTTTATTTTACTTTTTAATTTCTGAAGGATCATGTGACACTGAAAACTGGAGTAATGTTGCTGGTGAACATTCTTTCAAAAACATTTTACTGACTCTATAAACTTTTGAATCTATAAGGAAATACACGTATCGACATGAAATATAAGTAATACAAGTATAATACAAAAGTGCTATAAATATACAAATCCGTTAATAACGTTGAAGGTATGATGGTCGTGGAATAACTAAGGCTTTACAAAATATGGTGTGTATGGAATAATATATCCAAGAATGCGGTGTGTATGGAATAATATATCCAAGAATGCTATCTAAAAGACCCCTTATGCAACGAGTAATACCAGAATTGATGGAGCATTTCAGAGCCATTCACAGCACTATCTGTCATGGTTACAGATGCTCTTGCTGTGTAGTACAGCTTGTGGAAATGGCTTTGGGCATCTGGTCATTTTGTTCTGCAATGTGAAGCTTTTCTAGCAGCTCTTGACCGGCCTGAATGTATAATGACGCTGTTAGTGTGCAGAGAGACGATCCGGCACTGAAATATGTGCAAAACAGCAAGAGAGACTTTCACATGTGTTGAAATACAAGAGCTATTTGGATTAAAATACACTGCATTGACAGAAAGCAATAAACTGTTTTATGATCATGTCTGTGCCAAATATTTGCACTGGCATAATAACTTGAACGAAATTGGTCTGTGGTGCTACAAACAATAAACAGAAGTGTGTTTAGAGCTGTTTACATTGTCCAATGGTCTAAATTGCTGCATGAAATTTTCAAGACAGTGGACTGTGCATGTAGAATTGCATCATTTATTCACGGTATATTAAAAAACTTTTTAGACAGTGTGAAAAAATCGTTGTCTCACCTCACTTAGAGCCGTGCACTACTGGCTAATTTAATCAAGTAGAGTATCCTGTTACCTCTTAGTCATGCACTTCTTTTCTTACAGCAAGTTAATGACGTCAGAGCTTTAAAACTATTGTTGCATCTTCACATAATTAATGTATCTTAGGAGGTGCAGGTGGAAAACATGCATTATTTATTACGGGTGTTCTATGGGGATAACTATGGGTAACTTTGGTCCTGTGTACTTTCTGAAATAACTCTTTTAAAATGCACTTTTCACTCTTTGTTTGTCTACTAACAAATTAAATGGATTAGAAAATAAATCATTTATATTTAATGATTTTTAAATATTTATTAATATATCTGAAAACATGGTACAGCTGTGTTGTTAATTACTATCATAGTATTTATTATACTATTTTTATTTTGAATTTTAAAGGAGAACTTGGTAACTTTTTTAACTTAATAAAACTGTCTAGAATTCATTTGGATGGTTAAACAACCTATTCTGGTGATATTGGTGACTTTCCCCGCTCCCCCCAGCGTTCCCAGGCGGAAAACCAACCTTGCAACTTGGGGACTACCGTCCCGGTGTGGTGAATAATCCGGTCACTCGGTGTAATGAGTCCGGGCGTAGGACCCAAGCAATCCGATTGGCTCAAAGCACGTTTTATGGGTAATCGCTTTAGTGCCTGGTTACAAATCATACAAAATCATTTTATTATAGAAGACGTTTGTATAACGATTAATGTATTTTAAATTATACGTTTCATATACTAGTATTTAACCGAAGCTATAGATTGTGAAATTAAACATTTCTCGTTTTTCTTTTAACATTAAACATTTCTAGTGTGCTTTTTTAGTTAGTTTAGATAATAGCATAGCATACAGCTAACGTTATCCGATGATCGTGCTATGAGCATTACCTGAGCTTATACTGCACTGATACTGCCTTACCGTATTCACAGCAATTCGTAATGCAATTATAATTGTCATTATTTTTTATAGCAATAATCAGCGCAATATAATAATCAGCGCAATATGTTACAAGTACACTTTTATTTATTAAAAGAGCCATAAAATAATGTTTATTTGTGTATATTAGCCTACTATTTTTCTTATTAACAGTTTAGACAAGAACAGATTTAGATCAGGCATACTACTGGCATACTACTGGGGTCCTACGCCCGGACTCATCTCACCGAAGTGACCGGATTATTCACCACACCGGCAAGATAGAAATTGGAAGTCTCGTGAGAAGCGAGAACGAGCGCGAAACACGAATTGCTTTACGGCAATTCGACATAAACACACACGCATGTATTACCAGATTACCCACCTCGGTAGACATAGCTCCACACGATACAGTTGGCTTGCTCCGATCAAAACAAACGCACATGAGCAGCTGTAGAGAGGGGGAGGAGGCCGCCGCAAGTGAGTTTTTTACGACCGTGTTGTGAAATATACTCCCCCCCACAGCTGTAGGGGGAGCTCGTGGGGAAAACATGCGACAACAAAGGAAAAATCAGCGAAGAAGTGACTAGAGTTCGCTAGAGTTGCCGAGTTCTCCTTTAAAGAGTTTTTAATATTGTTTATACATCTATGTGGTGTTTTTAATATGCTTTAAGACAAACCATGTGCAAATTAGTCAGTCAACACCATTGCTGAGTATTTTCTCCTTAAAACTGAAGTGATCTAAAGAGTCTCAAAAACGCGGTTTGAAATCACTGGTGTTTCTGATGTCACAAACATGTAACCAATCCCGTCAACGTGCGGACCAGGATTTGTCCACAGTGAACGCAAGAACACCTTTAAGAAGGGACAGGTAAAATCGAGTATGTAACAATATAGTGGGTGAATTATGTAAATTATGTATATTACAATGTTATGAACTATATGCCTTTCTTCACTGACGTTCTGTTCAAAGCGTTTCTAACTCAAAGCTGCCTGACTCTGAGATGCGAACGGGGGAACATGGTATATGTAACACATTATTAGCTGTTTGAGATAGAACGAAGTCAAGCCAAAGGCTAATCATATTAATTACCGTCACGTGTCCTACGTTGTAGAGAGCGAAACATAAATGCATTATCATTCTGATACATCGACTTTTAGGCGACCCTGTATGATTCACTCTCTTCTGAATCAGTTTCTGGTTCAAACATATATGGCTGCATTTAACCAATAATTCCACTTGTCATTGTGTATCGTTTACTAATACCTTTATAAAATTTTATTGACTGCAGGGGGACTTTAAAGTTGTAGTGATTTTGTGCTTTTGCCAAATTTTTTTTTTATTTCTATTAAGCTTTCATTTATTTTTATTTCAGTTTTATTCATTTTTGTACTGTACTTAAAGGGATTGTTCAGAGTAAAATCAACCTATAGGGTCCTTTGCACCATGACCTCAAGCCAAACAACCCCCATAGAAGCCTTTTTTCCTTTGGTTGAACATTATTAAAGTTAGAGCTTATTTAGAGAAATCAGCCAGATGGTTTAGTGCAGGCGCTAATGGATCTTATGATGTATCTCCTAAATTACCCCACTAGTAATGCCCAGAATGGTACCAAACTTCTAGTAGTACAAATAGGTTCTGTACTCATAGGCATTGGAAAGTTTGTACATCAGGAGTTTATTTAAATAACACTTGCCTGACGGCTCATGCCACTGCTAACCCGGACGTCGACGTCACTTCAGTGGTTTGGGAAAAGCACGTAAAAGTCCTGGCAGAAAGCGATGCATAAGGAAAGCTCTATCTTTAATATTGTTTAACCAAAGGAAAAAGGCTTCTATGGGGGGTGTTTGGCTCGAGGTCATGGTGCAAAGGACCCTAGGTTGATTTTACTCCGAACCATCCCTTTAAACTTATTTGATTTCAAGGCAACATTTCTCATTTTAGATATCATCTAATATTTGTTTTATTTTATTTCAGCTATTTTGCAGAATTATTTTATATAATATACATTTATTTTAGATATAGTTTATATTCATTTTATATATATTTTATACTCCTCTCAAGCATGCATTATTTTACACTTGTCTTTTGTCTTCTTGGTAAGCAAGTACGCTAACTTTTTGAAAAATAAAAGAAGTTTGTCATGATAAATTTAGAATTTATACAATTTTTTTAAAAATCACTTTACAAATATAGTGTTCGTTTAAATAGTTATTTCACTTTAAATGGTCGAAAATCTGTCTCTTAAAACAATAAAACAATAAAAATCTTTACATAAAGTATATTTGAAAAGTACTAAAATAATGAAAGCTTTGAATAAAGCTTCCCAGACAGTTTTAAAGATTTAGTGTCTCATCAGTCTGTATGGATTTGACAGTAAAACATTAGGTCAGCTATGTAACTCATTAGGGTCATGTGAATGCTCTCATATTTTGGCTTTCGATGTCGTCTTGGGTCTGTGAGTCAGAGTCATCCTCAGACCTCTTCAGAAAAATACACATGCACACAAACCACAAGTGACATGTGCGCTCATGTGAACCCTTCATTTGTGGCAAAGAGATTCTCCGAAATGTCAGAAGGACATGATGTTTTTGCATTTGCAGGCTGTTTGCATGCGCTCTTCAATAGTTTGGGTTACATGCTGGGTGTCTTGTTTTACATTCGCTCCATAGAGCTGGCACTGACAGTCAGACGGCATGCCACAGACGAGGTCAGAAATGCTAGCCGTCCGTTGTGACGCAACCCTCCCCAGGCTTTGCATTTTAAAAGGAGAAACTACTTTCTTTTGGATTGGATCCTTCCTACTATATTTCTCTCACAACATCAATCCTTTCTTCTAGCTGTGTTTTAAAGGAATAGTTCTCTCTCAAAGCTATATAGCATATGACTTCGGAAGACTTGTAATATGGTTGCACCACTGTTATGATGCTTTAATGGTGCTTTTCTGTCATTTTGAAGCTTCACAGTCCCAGTCCTCGTTGTTTTTCATTATATTGAAAAGATTGGCCTTCAAAAATTTCTCTTGCATTCCACAGATAAAAAAGAAAGCCAGGTTTTGGTAGTAAAGAGATATTTTTAATGGAAATACTGCCTTGATTCTGCTACCCTTTTTTAAATATTTAATCTGTAGCTTAGTGTTTTTTTATATTGTTGATAGCCAAAGAGATGAAAAAGTCATTTACTTAGCAGTGAGAACTTAATCTAGTAACAATCGGGGCTGTAAGTACATGCATGGTGTGTAGTGCAGGGGTTTGTCTCATCAACTTTACTGAGCACAGCGGTTAAGGATTATAATAATTGATTTCAAACAACCTTGTAAAATGAGCTTATAGTTTTTGTGGACTGGCTCTATTTGCTGAGTAAAGGCCATGTTAGTACTTCTTCGGCAAGCATGAATATTTTTATTAGTCACTTATTTCATACTGCATTGAATAAGTCTTCACTTTTTAACAGTAGTTTGAAAATGTTATCGCATTAAAAACAATTGCATTTTTGTCACTGCATGAGGTCGTTGCAAAGCTATATGTCTTTTAAATGTTGCTATTTAAATATTTATTTTCTATTTTTGATTTTATATTGTTTTGCTGGGTGCAAATTGTGTGATCAAGAAAAATAAGAATTTAATATTATTAAAAAATATATATTGTAATCATAATAGTTTTTTAGAATTGAAAGAATGTTGATTTTGCCATGAATATAGCCATTGCTGCTGATGGTGTCAAATCATAAATTAATTAATTAATATAAAGGGGGAAAAGTGCATGATGGTGGAAAAATATGTATTAATTTTTGTGGACTTGATTATAATTAGCTCGATATTTGGTGAGTAAAGACCATCTTAGTACTACTTTGGCAAGAATTAGGCCTAATATTTTTATTAGCAATTTATTTCATACTGCTTTGACAAAGTAGGGTTGTAAAGTTGTTAATTTGTAGGATTGTTTTTGTTTTATAATTATTTTATGTATTATATATTTATTTTATATGTTTTATATTATTGTATTTCTGTGTGCAAAGTTTATGATGATGAAAAAATGCGTATTTATTTGATGATGATGATAATAATATAAAGGCACCTAGAGGGTCTGTTGGGTTAGAGGAGCTATTGTGATATAATATAGAATAATAGGTAATTAGCCCAGTTGGAACCTATCCATAACATTTGATTTTCACAAGTATACATTTTTAACCTGTATTTATTCCAAACAAAAATAAGAACAAAATGTCAGAAAGGGTGATGATTTAAAGGGGTGGTTGAATATGATTTCACTTTTCTAACTTGAGTTAGTGTGTAATGTTGCTGTTTGAGCATAAACAACATCTGCAAAGTTACGACGCTCAAAGTTCAAAGCAAAGGGAGATATTTTCTTTTAAAGAAATCATTTTTTTAAGGACTACAACAAACGGCTGGTAGGGACTACAGAACATTCCTCCCGGGTTAGTGACATCATCACTAACCCTAAAATTTACATAAACCCCGCCCCCGGGAACTTGATTTATAGATTATCAAGACAAAATATGCTGACTAGAAGATCACTACACATAAGCTACCTAAATTCATCAACTAACCATTCAGAAATGTTGTCTACATGTTGTCACTTCTTCTTGAGTCTCTCCATCTTTCTGACTCCGGTTTGAACATAAAAGGCTAAAAGTTTTTGAAATTTTCAGTGCATGTCTGTGTGAAGTAAAAGGACACGAGCTATTGATGCTCCGCCCCCTGTGCCGGGAGCAGCTGCTCATTTGCTTTTAAAGGGACAGACACAAAAACTGTGCGTTTTTTCTCACCCTCAAAAAGTGACAACTTAAACATGCTATATAAAAATATCTGTGGGGTATTTTGAGCTAAAACTTCACATACACACTCTGGGGACATCAGAGACTTATTTTACATCTTGTGAAAAGCGCATTATACCACCTCTTTAAAGAAAATGAATGGCTAAGTTAATTTTAGCATGTTCAGTCCCTAACTTTAGTTGGCTTGTTGCTTAGCATTTCTGTATGTAATTAAATTATTATCAGTGTGATTTCCAAATACCTACTGCTTTTCAGAAGACAAGGCTAAAATGAATATCACAGTAGGTACTATATAAGCAAACTTTAAAGTATTCTTCCTTTTGTTCACATCATATGAAGAAAATATCCCTTTTTTTCAACCTACTCCCACTGATCTGTCAGGTTCTGCAGTTAGTTCAGTCTCTGTTTGACTCTCTCCTCTTTTCTTAGCGTGATACAAAACAACAGTGTCATTGAAACTGCATTGATTATCGTCTGAATCTAAAGTCATTTTGAGCGCAACGACAGAGGACACCTATTTAGAGTATTTACTCTGCATATCAGTGTGGTCATGTTGAGACTACCTGAAGCACATGGTGAACTGAACTTCTAAACACAATAATGGAGGCTTTTTGGACCACAAATACTGTTATTCATCTTGCAGCTTGATTCCCAGCCAGTAAAACGTTGTGGCCTGTTTTTTGTTGGCTCTATTTGAATGTAGGCTACTATGGTACTATCTGGAACGAGGCTAAGCTCTATTTTACTGTAAAAGTGACTCTCAAGGCGAATGCCTAGACTTCTATTTGACTAATTCGAGCCACAGTCCTATGTTGAGATCGCTGATGCTGTTTGGAAATAATTGAAAAAAAGATAATGGTCACAAAGTAAGCTAGAAATAAAAAGTGTAAAGATTACCATCAGATTGGCAGCCTAAAATGGAATGTTTACACGACAGCCCCTTAAAAGGCGTTTATAGTTTGTGAAAGCAGTGTATTCTGCTGTGAAGTTGGTTTCAAACTGTCAGTGGCAAAGATGAATGATTCTCACCAGACCAGCTCTATGCAGTGGCTGTAATTAAATAACCTCTGCTGTTAATTAGCATTCCTTAATTACCTCCATTGGCCTTTCATCATTCTTTGAGCATTGCCAGGGCTCTTTCCCTCTGTTCTATCTGCATACTCAGCAGTCATATTTCAACAACCTGTCATATTTTCTTAGCTTTTGAATTTGATGTAGTGGAAGGTAGATATTTGCTGTCTGTGCAGCTCGATGGAGAGTTTCTGCAAGAAGAATTAGCTTTCCTCAAGACCTTGATGGGATCTCCAAGTTGATGAATGGAAGTTACAGAAGTAATGGAATCATAATTTTTCGTGGCAATAGTTTCCAAACTGCAACTGGCTGTCTTCCATTGTAAAGTATGGTGTTATCGTACCATAATACCATAGTATTAAATTATGCCGTTGTATATAGTACTCCCAGGTATGATATTGTCACATGTCCAAAAAATATGGATTTACCATGGTACATAGTAAAAACACATGATGTTACCTTATAGTATCATGTTTTAAAAAAAACATGGTATTTTTTTCATTTTGTTCCTCATACTAGTTATTTATTTATTTATTTATTTATTTTATTTTATTTATTCATTCATTCATTGTACAACACTTTGGTCAACTTTGGTTGTTTTTAAATGTGCTTTATAAATAAATGATTGATTGATTGATTGATTTGTGTGTGTGTGATATGTTTAATTATATTAGAATGTATTGTTTTATGGCATTGTTAATATATATGCATTAATATTAATAATATTTATTATTATTATTGAATATGTCAATTATTATGAATACTATTTCGGTTGTTATTATAATTTATACTATTATTATTATTATTACGGTTGTTATTGAATAATAATAAAATAATAATACTTTAAATAGTTATATAAAAACAAATATTTAAATATGTATGAATAATAATAATAATAATACTTTGTAAATATTTAAATTATTATTTAACAGCTAGAGCAATAATACTAATTCTAATAATAAAATAATTAAAATATTAAAACATAAAATGTTGAAAATTAAAGGAGCTGTATGTAAGAAATGTATTTCAATTAATCATAAAATGGCCCTGATATGTCACTAGACATTAAGAAATCATGTTCATTTCAAATACTTATATCACTGACAACAGTAGTACGGCCAGGATATTGTCATTTAAAAAGTGAAGTTGCAGCCCTCAACTGATGTTGATGTTGTCATCTTGTGTTTTGGCCTGATGCTCCACCCTCTGCCTATCTACCAATCACGAAGTCAGTAGTGTTTCGGCATCCGGGTTGCCAGCTCTGCTCTAGTTACCACAGCTGCAGCTCCTTGTAGCAGCCTACGTTCCTGCTGGATCCTGCAACATATCTGGCAACCTCGAGTCAGGGGGGAGGGGGAGGGGATACAGTGATTGCAGTACCAGTTTTGGCCACAATCTTACATACAGCTCCTTTAATAAGATTGTTAAATAAATGATTGTTATTGTAGTTTATGAATTATTTGCAATTTGTACATTATTTGATTTTACAAACTCAGCATGAGTAAACAGGGTGTTGACCACCCTTACCCAGAAGCCTCTGGGCTTACACTGCTAACACTGTTCTTTTTGTCTGAACTTCTAGAGAAACCTTTAAAAGATGCAGACGACACAGCCGACATGTCCCTCTCAGACTCTCTTTTTGCACGCTGGGGTCACGACCTCGGCCCAGAGAGCCGCAAGGTGGCCCTGAAGAAGTTCCAGTACTACGGTTACAACGGCTACCTCAGCGACAGGCTTTCTCTAGACAGAGCCATCCCAGACCTCAGGCCAGACGGGTGAATGAATCACTCTTATTAGCATACTGTAAATGCATTCACCCTTTGTTCTTTTGCAAACATTGATTTTCCTGTATCATTTTGGTCATGGTGAACAAAACAAATAAACACTTAGAAGAAGTGAAGATATGCAGATTTCCTCATAAATCATCAGACCTTTTTTTAAAAAAATTAAATAAATAGTTTCCTGGTCACAGTCTGGTCAATAAAACCTAATCGAAAGTTAAACAATAAAATAGTTTAGAATTTTATTTTATATATTTTATATCAGGCAGTTGTCATAGACAGTTGACTGATAAACCAAGAATAAATGCATATGCATACAGAAAATGATATGAAACAGTATGTATATAAATTGTAACATACGTTTTTATGAAGAAAAATAAGATATTTAATCATGGAAAGACTTCTCTTCCAGGTGTGTGATCCTCTATTTATGTTTGTTTTTATCCTCCTGCAGGTGCAGAAACATCTCATACCCCTCCAGTCTACCCCAAGTCAGCATCATCTTCATCTTTATGAATGAGGCGCTGTCGGTCATCCTGCGTTCCGTTCATTCGGTGATCCATCGTACGCCCTCTCACTTGCTCAAGGAGATAATCCTCGTGGATGACAACAGCAACAACGGTGAGGGTCTGTTGCTGCCCCAGCATTGCTTTTTTGATTTGCCAGAGGCAGACAGGGGCTCCTTCAGTGGGGATTGATTCTTGTATGACAGATTACGATGAATAATGCATATGAATGTGGATTCATGTGGAAAGGATATCTGAGGTCTGTAACATGATAAGACTAGGGGATTATGGGCAGCAGCTTTGGCGTCTGAAGCAAGACTTTTTTGGTTCTGGTCTTGTAGCAACCAGTTTAATCAAGTAAAATCTTTATTTAAGGCAGTGTGCCAACTTGCACATTATGGCCTGGTTTCACAGACAGGGCTTAGAATAAGCAATGCCTTAGTTTGATTAGGACATTTAAGTAGCTTTTATTAACCTGCAAGGACATTATAAAAGCACATACAGTATAAATGGGTTTGTATACATAAAAATGCATAAAAATAATGTTTTATTATTATATATAATAAAGGTTTTTCCTCACTATTTTTACATTTTACTTGCACATTTTCTGTAAAGCTGCTTTAGCAAATACATTTGTTACACAAATCATTTTCTGTTCACATTAATAGTGGTGGAAAAATATATGCCGTCAACTTAATAAAATAAATAATAATGAATAAAAGCGTCTGCCAAATGCATACATGTAAATGTGAATGTAAATGTGAATGGCAATTGTCAATAATAATTAATATTTCAGAGATCATTTTTTATTATTACATAATCATCATATAAAATATATACGAGACAGTGACCTAAAAGTAAAAATATTTTTTGAAAGTTTTAAAGATATTAATAATAATTATTGTTAATAATATTCTATAATATTTTAATTAATTATAATTATTTTACAGGCAATATTTTAATATTATATAATATTATTAAATATAAGATACACTGTCAATGTAATACAAGTTAAAATATGATATATATATATATATATATATATATATATACATTATACAGATTGTTTTTTATATTACAGATATATATTTTTATATTAGTAAAAGTGATAACAATTAAGTATTTAAAACATTTCAAAAAATAAAACAGATATCTACATGTAGTATTGAACTGATCATATTTCACACACAGTATAAAAGGGTCTGTATACATATATATATATATATATATATATATGCTTTTATATTTTAGCAAGGGGATCAATGATTTGTTTTTCCTTCACATTAAAATGTTTGAAAACCCCTGGTGTAGACTACTTGCTTAAGAATGATTATTTTCTGAAGATAACTGCTGTGTTGTGGGCTAAAGTACACCACTGAGGTGGGTTTATCTCAGGCACATCAGAAAGTAAAGCTTTTTATTTGCTCTCAGTCACCTCTAGAGTATTTGTTTTTTTCCAGAATAATGACTTCACAGTGGTTATGCTACAGTGACCTTTTACTCTGCGTGTGTGGGGTATAGCGAGGGGGCAGGGGGGGTTAACGTGAGGTACAGAGGTTTGGACATTTCATTCTCTCACAGATTGGCAGTGGCCCCACGTCACACCATCTGGTTGCCATGGTGAGGCAGGATGATGGCTTTCTCTCTAATAAAAACAAACAGCACGGGAGACAGATGGGAGGGGAGTAATCACCAGCAGACAGCGGTGAAGACTCCAAATATCACAGACCTATGGCAAATATTAGTGTCTGATGTTTGCAGCGCTTCAGTACATGTTCATAATTCCCTGAGAGGTCGAGGGGGGAGTCTATATAAACGAATTTTGATTAGAATGTAATAAAGTCAGGTGCAGGTGTCACTAGGGTCTTCCCGCTTCATTTCTCGCGAGTACTGAAACCTTCTCAGAGGCCACAAGGGTGATTTAGTAAACCGCAGGTATGAGTGTTTATATTGCAGGTTTTTCAACTAATCCCTCTTTCCCTTCCATTGACTCAAAGCTGAACTGTCGGAAAACCTGCAGAGGTTTGTGGATGAGACCAACCAGCAGCGTCCCGACTTCATCAAAGTGGTTCGGCATGAGAAACAGGAGGGCTTGATTCGCTCTCGGGTCAGTGGCTGGAGAGCTGCGACCGCCCCCATCGTGGCCCTGTTTGATGCTCACGTGGAGTTCAACATCGGATGGTCAGTGAAACTTGATTTTTAAGTTATTTTCTGCCAGAACTGAGACAATTTTTTTTAACTTTATCATATTCAAAATATGATTGAGAGTTCATATAATATAAAAGTTATAAACAATTTACATGTTAAATATTATATATATATATACACACCAACAACCTGGAGATAAAATGATATAAAAAAAAAAAATATATATATATATATATATATATATATATATATATATATATATATATATATATATATATATATATACTTTTTTTTAATTATTTTATCTCCAGGTTGTTGGTTAAAATTTTACACCAACTGTCACTGACTTACAATTTTATCTTGGTTAACGGATCAGGTGTAATTTTATCACCACTTATGAAATAAAAGTAGTATGACTGAATTGAAAGATTTGATTTTTAAAGTATTTAAATTTAAATTTCCTTATATAGTTTTATCTGCTGATCAAAATGGTTCAGTAAAACTGATTTAGACCAAAACATGACCAAACATTGTTACTTAGCATATTATGATCACATTTTTCTTGATGTAAATATTTTAATGATACTGTTGGTACATATTCATTTTTATTATACTAAATGATGGCAGAGTTTTAGTAGGATGTGGGCTATGAACAAAAATGCTAAACAAAATTCCAATCAGTGAAAATTTTTCATAAAACCATTCTTATGGAAATTGCCACATTGAATCGATCAAGGCAATATATGTAACAATGGCTTTAGGAACAATTTACACTGAACAATTTGCATGCGTTTCATGAAAGAGGTCCAAAGGTTCTGAATAAATCTAATTTTCCCGTCCAGTTTTCTGTCACAGCCTGTTTGTACCCAGTCTGATATGACTAAACAGCATGAAAGTACAAAATATTCATAAAGTTTTGCAACAAAACTATTTGCACAGTTTTCTCTGAGAATGCCATTCTCTGTTTGGCATTCAAACAAATAGAAAATCAATCTATTCTCCTACAAAAAAAACTATTACTGCAAGGAAATTCATAGACATGCAGTTTAATTTAAAATCTAGTCGTGCAGGCATTTTCATGCTGAGAATTCAGATTTGGTGTGAAAAGGCCTTCTGCATAATGTTGTTTTGGATCATTGTTTGTATAGAGCGTCGTAACTTGTGACCCTCATTGCTCTTCTGACCCCCCAATACGAGTGAATTCAAATAATTGCTTGCTTAACAAATCACGTTAAGTCAGTGTAACTGTTCAAATGTAGATGGAGACCAACAGAATGTGGATGGAAATGCTGTTCTTCCTGTGCGGTGTGAGTTCCCTGTGGGTGTGAGGCCAGGAATATTAGCAGAAGTGCCTGTCTACTGCAATTACTGTTCTAGGCACAGCTGTCAACTCACATACCTGTTAATTATTCTCAGTGAAACATGTCGAAAAAAACCCTCTTAAAGGGCTTAGATAGCGTCCAAAATGCATCTTATGGATGTCAGCTTATTCCTGCTCGAAATTCATGCTGCGTTCCATCAGTCCATGGATCCATCTGGAAGTTTCTCTGGGGTTCAATGTGGTTTTTATAGAGTGGATAGTACAGCTTTTACCTTGCCTGAGGCTATTTTCCGAGTCCAAATGTAGCACTAATGCCTGTCTTCACAACTTTTGAGATGGTCTTTTAAAGTACCATTATCTCCGACAATGACATTTTAAGTTTTAGATCGATGGGTTCTGGAAACTACAATCAGCTTTAATAATCAAGTGTGAAATCACCTTTCAGTTTCAGTGGCATTAAAGGGGCTTCATTAAACGTTGTATTCTACGATTTCGGAGCTCCAAGAGACAAAATTAGATAGATCCATCAAAAACTTACTGCCCTTGAACTTAAAGCATGTTCTATTTCTATTGATCTAAGGGCTGAACCAATCCTTCACAGAATCAAAGAGGACAGAACCCGGGTCATCTCGCCATCATTCGACAACATCAAATACGACACGTTTGAGATCGAAGAATATCCCCTCTCGGCTCAAGGATTCGACTGGGAGCTTTGGTGTCGCTATCTAAACCCTCCCAAATCCTGGTGGATACAGAAGAATCAAACTGCACCAATCAGGTATTCAAGCAAGATACAATCAGTGTCAGCTCAATGGTTCTACAAAGACAGGTTCTGATCTATATATAACTAGTTTTTGTTTTAAGACAGGCCTTTAAACTAAAAAAATCATTTAGGACCTTTTTTTGACAAATTACAGAATTACTGTTTAGGTTACCATACAGTGTATGCTAATCAGTAACCAGTACATTTTGTAAAATATAATCTGAATGCTTTTTTAGATTACTAGATTATCAGATTTGAATATATATCAAATGGTTCCTGGTTCATTTCCATTAAAACATAACCACAAACTGGCTCATAGTTCAGTGAAGGAGTCACTCAGTAATGGCTCTGATTCACTTGCTGAGTCAATCTGATTCAAACTCATAAGTAAGTTTAAAATGGATTAATTAACTTTTTTTTGTTTTGACTGAATTCTTAAAAATCATTTGACAGCGAATCGGACATTCCGACTTGAGTTTCCACACACAGACATTTATACAATATATATATACATTTATACATAATGTAAACAACTTTTATGTTAGATGCGATTAATCACGATTAATCGATTTGACAGCACTCATTTTTTTTAAATCACTCTCCTTGCCCTCTTAACAACCTGTTTTCTGTTAAATGGTGACTTTTAATGGCCAATTCCAAATGACTATATAACCTTAATGTAGTAAAATATGTTTTCATAACTCATTTGAGTTCACTGTTGCCGTGTGCATCTCCTCTCTCTGCAGGAGTCCCGCCCTGATCGGTTGCTTTGTAGTCGATAGGGAGTATTTTGAGGAGATTGGTCTGCTGGATGAAGGGATGGAAGTTTATGGAGGGGAAAACGTGGAGCTGGGGATCAGGGTAAGAGCTATTCAGACTGCCGGGATGTCTGGAGTTTGAGTAGACAAGTAGACGCATGCCAATGAATAATGCTGTTTCATTTGATGAAAAGATGCTTGATACGGGTTGTTCTTTGAGGGCAGATGAATATGTGGGGGTTTGCAGCCTCTGGTGTGTGTCTGTGTGCGAGAAATGTTTTTTCCAACATTGTGCAGCCCTAGTGTGTATCATCACACACAATTAAAGTGGAGCTCTCTGCAGCTTGCTAATGATAACCTGCCATACAGGCGTTTTGCTCCAAACTGGCGGGGTCCTAACCTCTCAGTATTACACATGTACAGAGTCCCATTGAGACCTCTGCCGACTCCCATCAAACCCAGCGGCACTGTAATTTGCCTCCGCAGCCAGAATCCAAGCCCAGGGTGTGAATGGAGCTCGCCAGCGGACACTCAGCCACTTGCTCTTACTGTGATTTGGCCTAGCAAAGTTGCAATCAGTCCACGCGGGGTGCACCTTCACAATACAGAGCGGATCAAACCACCCCATTACACGCACAGACATCTAGTATGAATGTTTTTTTTTTCCCTGGTTTCATCACTAAGGGCCTCAATGAGCAGAGAGGAAATGGAAATGTCTCAGGAAGACGCAGGCACCATTTGTGCGGCGGGATTCGGATAATGGCTCTCAACATCTGGTCATACAGCTGTGTATCTACAACCTAATTCCTCACTCTCATCTTTTAAGCTCCTTTGTGCCTCCGAATCTCCAAATGCAACATCGCACAAATGTTGCAATCCTGCAGACTTTCCCAAAAGGACTGATACTGAGATGAATTTTCATTGTCATTCAGTTGCGTTTTTATTCTGTTTAGATCAACAAATGCTATATGGACTGCAAAAAATTCATTTAAATCAATATTTTTGTCATGTTTTATAGCGAAAATACCTAAAAACTGAATGTATTATTATTACTTTATTTACTTTGTTAGCTCACATTACTAGTTGTAGTGAACAATTCATCCATGCTAGTCAATTCACAAAAAAATCTTTCCCTGGTAAATCTGGTAATCTTTCATTAAAATCTGAAAATCTATTATTTAGAAAATTATTTAGTTTAAATTCTTAAAACAATAAATTAAAATTTTCAATTACAAAAATTACAAAATTTGTGTTTTTTTAATGTGGGACTTGCATTTTTAGTCTATTTAGATCAACAGATGCTTTATACACTGCAAATTCATTTCTAATCTGTATTTTTATCTTGTTTTACAGTGAAAATACCTAAAAACATGATCAAATTAATTGAGAAGCCTCTTGCCTAAATACATAAAATACAAGATAAAATTAATTGAGAAGCATCTTGAATTTGATTTTTAAAACTTTAAATATATTTACATTTATTAATTTAGAAAATGCTTTTATCCAAAGCGACTTACAAATTAGGAAATGTATGGTTAACTTGAGTTATGTCTATTTTTCTTATAACATTGGTACATTTTTTTGTTTTAAGAATACAACTCTAAAGTTTTTATTTTATGCTTAAATGAAGAAGAAATAATCTTATGATTAAGAACACAATGATTCTGAAGATGAAGATGTTACCTTTTTTTTCACCCTGTCAGTCAAACTCACGCTGGAGGAAAATGTCCTGTTTTGCTGACCCTCATTGACATTGTGTTGACGGGAGTTATTTTGCGCTTTGGAAGAGGGTGCACACTCAATAAAAGGTCAACTCATCTGTGCTCTTCTATTCTTAGCCCTCGCTAAAGGGCTCTGTTTATCAGTGATGGAGAATGAATACTGTCTTTGATCATGTTAGACGTCAGCATAGTTTTATTTGCAATCTGTTGCCACAGCATGTCAGTTTTGTTCCAGGTAATGAGTAATGACTTTGTCAATAATGTCCCTTGGGTGACATGTTTATTGGTGGTTAATTCAGTCAAGGTAGAGGAGCGTTGAACACATACAGTACAAGGTAATTTCATTATTCATGCATCATGAAAATATGCAACAAAAAAATATTTTCTTAATATATTTTTTTTTTTCAGTTACAAAATATCTAAATGTCCTTAAAAAATATATATAAATGATTATTATTATTATTATTATATTAATAATATAATATTTTCTATATCATGACATTTTTTTCACCCAGTGATGATGATGATTATTATTACTATTATTTAAACATTATTGTTATTATTATTATATTTATTTTTCAGAAAATATATGAAATAAGCTATTTAACCCAGTGTTGATTTTACTATTTTTGATTATTATTATTATTATTTAAAAAAATGTCAGTTATATACAGTTTTTCACCCAGTGTTGATTTTTGTCAGTGTTGTTGTTATTATTTAAACATTATCATCATTTTTGTATTAACTAGTGCAAAATACCCGTGCAAAATCAGTTTTTGTGTGTTTTTAGTAATTGTTGGTTTGGTGTGTTTGAGTGCTCATTGTTACTATTACACAGCAAAAGTTCAGTGACATTTTTATTTGTGCATGGTAGAAAGCACACAGTGAACTCCGAGAAAACGCTATGCTTGAGCAAATACAGTTTGTGTATAGGCCACTACAAATGATGCCCGTGAAAGAGACTGTGAACGCATTGAATAGGATATGTTTAGTTGGTGAATAGCATAGGCTACTATTACACAGTAGCGATAACGTTAAGCGCACCAGAATGAAATATCATCTTCAGAATTAAACAGCATAGCTGACTTACAGATTCAGTTAACATCCACAAATGAATAAGCGTGTCGATTCAGGGAGCAGTGCAAAGTGCCCGTGCAAAATCAGTTTTTGTGTGTGTTTTTAGTAATTGTTGGTTTCTTGGTAAAGAAAACACATTTTTACTCCAATTAATCAAAATGGATTTATCACGTTTTGGAACCAAACTATAATATTCAGAAGTAAACAGTGTAGCTGACAGATTGTCAGAATGTTTATTTTTAAACCACAACCTTCTTGGGGCTTCTTTGACCGATACAACTCTCTAGTGTCAGAATGTTTATTTTTAAACCACAACCTTATAAAAATGATATATTTAACGATATCTTTAGCATTTCTCTTCCAAACAACGTCAAACTTGGCACTGCACTTACTCGTGCCCGTGGCGAGACACCTGTCGAGTTTGAAATCCATCGGACTAACGGTTCGAGAGATATGTGGTTAACAGACACACACACAGACAGACAGACACACACACAGACACACAGACAGACAGACGTTTCTGTAATTTATAGAGATAGAGAGATAATATAATATATTTTCATAGAATTTACCATGAAATAAGGTTTTCACCCAGTGTTGTTGTTGCTGATGATGATGATGATGATTTAAACAACAATATAATTATTATTATTAAAACAATTCCTGGAAAATATATAATGAAATAAGTTTTTTAACCCAGCGTTGATTTTATAAGTTTTTAATTGTATTATTATTATTATTATTATTATTATTATTATTATATTAATACAAAATTTTTTTCAGAGAATAGGTTATATCATGAAATAAGTTTTTTTCACCTAGTGTTAATTTTTATTGTTGTTGTTGTTATTTAAACAATAATATTATTATTATGAATGTTATCAGTTATGTACAGTTTTTAACCCAGTGTTGATTTTGATTATTTTTGAAAATAATAATTATTATATTTTTAGTCTAAAAAAAGAATAAAACAAGAATATTTAATATACATTTTAGCTTCTTTTTTTCTTCTTCGTTTTAGATCACTCTTGGTAACAAAAAATTGAGAAAGAGACCAAGTCTTAAATGTCTCCCAGACAATATAAAGCCGGTTTGATTCTCATTTCATGCTTTCAAAATTTGCCTCTGTCTACGGTCTGAATATCTCCGTCTGCAGCAGGTATTGTATGCAAATGTGAGAAATTATTTTTTAATGCTTTGGGAGAACAGACGGCTCAGTCATGGATCATTGGGATTGTTGTCAATGATTATGCATATAAATCATTCTCCTGGCAAATAGGAACAACACACATCTGTCCACTTCCTGTTGAATCCCACCCAATCAGTCTTGGCGTTAAAAGCCTGCCAAACAAGCAGATCAGACAGAGCAAATGTGATACCCCCCCCCTCCCCTTCCTTTTAAAACAAATAGTCATATTCAAAATACGGCACCAGGGTCTCTTGATAAGCCAACTTTTTGTTTGATGCAAATTAGATGCATTTAAATATACGCAACACGTGTTCAAATAGCTTGCTGCACTGAAACGACCCATATGTCCCAGCCAGATGTTGCACTTCATATTTCACAAAACCGGGCCTGAATGCAAGTGTTTGGGTGTGAATGTCTGAATGAAGTGCGGCATGCTGGCATGTGGCCTATATAATCCCGAGTGAAGATTTACTAGAGAGATGTACAAAGCACAGAGAGATGCTCCCGGTTTAGAAGCTCTGCATGAGTGCAGTGGGTGGAAAAAAACAGGGAATCAAACCAACGCACACAAATAAGCTGCCACTCTCCATTTTCAGCTGCATAACATGCGCTCATTGAGGGTAAATCATTGAACAAATGTTTATTACTGTATATGAAAGCACTCCAGGAAAACAGCAGCGGTTTGTGGTTTTTCTCCCATCTTTACTGACACAACAGGCGGTTACTGCACTGTTATATTGCTCAATGTCAGTAGCATGTCAGGGAAATGTGTTCAATTATAACAAATTAAATGGTCTGTTTGAGCTTTCAAAGTTTTTTTTCGATAGAAAGCCTCTATATTGTTTTTTAAATGAAGAGCAGTTTAGTGAGTTTAGTTTGAACAAAGAGCTCCGCTGTGTGGAAATGAGTAACCTTTAGATGATAATTGTAGGAGATGAGCATCCTTGATTTGAAGTGTATTGTTTAGCTTATTTTTTCTAAAAGCCCTTTTTAAATTTTTTAATTAAATACAAAAGTGCTTTTTGTTCCTTGTGGAGTTTGATTTATGTGGGGTTTTTTTTCAGTAATTTGGACTATTCTGCAAAATGGACTCACATAATGAATCATAAGAACTTGGCGTATTTGTTTTTGTAGACTGCCTAATGGATGTTAAAGGGCATTTTACAGAGCTAATTTTTCTTCGTCCTTCCATTCATGTGTGTGTAATCAGGTATGGCTGTGCGGAGGAAGTGTGGAGGTCATGCCCTGTTCCAGAATAGCTCATATCGAGCGCGCCCACAAGCCCTACACGGAGGACCTGGCAACTCACGTACGCAGGAACGCTCTGAGAGTGGCCGAGGTTTGGATGGACGAGTTCAAGAGCCACGTTTACATGGCCTGGAACGTTCCACAACAGGTACTAAACCTATGAATAGTTGACTGGATGGGCCACGTTTAAAGAATTTGAAAATCTGGGATTTAAAATAAACTGATAAAATAAATATCAAATAAACTAATAGTTTTTAGAAGTGTGGAATTAAAAGAAACCATATTATATAAAATGTACAAGAACACTCCACCGTTTTTTTATATTAAACTATGTTATTCCCTTAACTAAGATGAGTTGATACATACCAAGTATGGTGACACAAAATAAAACGTGGCGCTTTTCTAAGCGGGTAAAAAGGATAATGTATGGCGGAATAGCACTTGGGAGCACTTCAACTATCAGGAGTGATATCATCACTCCTGAAAAATCCTCTCCCCTCTCCCTCTCACTTCTGTCATTAGAACCAACGTGACTTTTTACTGCGCCGAGTCGAAGTGCTCCCAAGTGCTATTCCGCCATACATTATAGTTATCCTTTTTACCCGCTTAGAAAAGTGCCACGTTTTATTTTGTGTCACCATACTTGGTCGTGTGACTACTCGTGTAACTGTATTTAAATAGGGAAAACGTGGAGGTGTTTGGTTGCTTCTAGCTTCATCTCTGTCTTGGTTCCTAATGAATGAACTGGGCTAAGCTAAGTGCTATCAAAGTGTCGCCGCACGCCAGAGCGATTGAGTGCACGCACTGAGAAGAGAGAGATATGCATCAACTCGTCTTAGTTAAGGGAATAACATAGTTTAATATGAAAAAAACGGTGGAGTGTTCCTTTAAAGGGGGGGTGAAATGCTCATTTTCACTCAATCTCCTGTTAATCTTGAGTACCTATAGAGTAGTATAGCATCCTTCATATCTCCAAAAAGTCTTTAGTTTTATTATATTTATAAAAGAAAGATAGGCTGTACCGAGTCTTTCCGGAAAAACCCGAGCGTCTGGAGGCGGGCCGTGTGGGCGAAGCCAGAGCCGTCGATCTGGGCTTTGTTTATAAAACATTCATCGTCGAAATGCAGGGAACAAACAGTCTACACAACTACACAACAATCTGCATCCACTGTTCCTAACGCTGGGTTCTTTGGGAAGCTTTCCCTCACATCCAAAAACACACTTTGGAGACACTATGCAGCGCTGCCGATGATTTCCTGTTGAAGCGCGTTGATGTGCGCGGTCTCGCTCTCCTCTGGTCGACGTGTGCGCGGCCGCGCTTTTCCGGGATAAATGCTCATATAAGGAGTTCCACTCTGGTCTACGTCATTAGATCCACGGTCGAAAAAAAACAGCCGAAACTTGTACCAACCCGGAAGTAAGATTTTCGGCACAGAAATTCTCCGTTATTCGTCCAAAATATTTTTTTAAAACTTTGGCCATGTTTAGCATGAGAATCCATATCTTTAACACTGTAAACAACTCTGAATACATGAAACACCATTGTACCCCCCCTTTAAGAACTACAACGAATGACTCGTTTGGACTACAATGCGTTTTTTTCCAGATCTTATAAAGTCACAATGTTACTCATTTAAATAATCCCCATCTACGGAATATGCAAAAAAGGGGACAAAGCCCTGAATATCTTTTAAAACATATTTTAAACACTGTTCCTGATCATTATAATCCCAACGTGTATCTGTGCGCTGCACATTTTAAGGAGAACAACTTGTTTTCTGTAGCTTTTGTAATCGATTACTGTTTGTATTACCTTTGTTTTTCCGACAAATACCACAATTAAATGGTGGATAACATTGTATCTATAATGTATAAGAAAATTTAAAAAAACATTCCATTCTGATACGTCCTGTGAAATCCGTACTTGCAAAGTCTGTGCATGAAATCTGTTCTGCATGATCATCTTGTTTGATAACATTGTCAGGGTCTGAATTGGTTTGAAATTGACGCCATCCTTATTCATATTTACACTAGAGAAGATCTCGCAGTCATGGAGGGGCGGGACATTTCCCGAACACACGCGCTAAGTGCTGCCAATCACAATACACTGGCCCATTTAACCAATCACAGCACATTTCGGAAGGAGGGGCTTCATCGAAATCGATGTGTTCGAACCAGACTTGGGAGAGAGGAGCAGTAATAATGTAAAATATGTGAAAAATAATTTATTTTTTGAACAATCAAGCATGAAAACAAATTCTAGTACACCCCAAAAACAAAATCAAGACTTCGTAAAAGAGCATAATAGGATTCTAATACACTGATTTGCTGCTCAAGAAACATTTCTTATTATTATCAGTGTTGAAAACCATTGTGCTGGTTCATATTTTTGTGGAAACCAATATGCACTTTTCAATTAACAGCATTTAATAATTATATATATATATATATATATATATATATATATATATATATATATATATATATATATATATATATATATATATATATATATATATATATATATATATATTCATTTATTAAAAGTAAAAAATAGCATAGTAGTGAATGCTACTTGTGAATAGTAGTATATAAAATAGGAAAATGCAAGAACAATTTCCACTTGAAGTTTCAGATTTTTTTAAACTACTGTATATTATTAATATGATAAATTGCTTTACAACCATATGCAGCATGCAGTTAAATGTAATTATCCATTGCACATTGTTTTTATCATATTTCATTAGTCACTGTTTTATTCAAAGAAAAGGCCTCTTCTAAGAAAAGACTACTTTGATTTTTACTATGGTTAAAGGGGATTATTTAGGCACTCTGCGCCTGTGCTCCTAACAACACACATTAACCATGGCAGATTTTCTGAGACACACAGCCTTGAGTGGCTTACAGTTCTATATCAGCACATGAATGTGATGAATGTTAAAGGACACATGCTGGTTTGTCATTTTGAGTTAAGATGTAATGGGTTGAGATGTAATGACCGTGAATAATTTAAACTAGAGTAGGCGTTAAGTCCTTTTAATGAGCTCTCACTTCTGAGCTGTACATGACGCATTGATATGCAGCTGCATATAGAATTACTTCACTTAAAGTTAGCATAGTTAGCATAAGTGCCTGAACCTGAAGGGCTGAGAAGATAGATATCCATGAGAGTTCATGTTCTAGCAGCAATTCGATTCTGAACTCTATAAATGAATTCTTGTATGTTCACGATTGCATGTGTTTGTGTGTGCAGGACTCAGGGATTGATATTGGTGATATCAGAGACCGAAAAGCTCTCAGAGAGAGACTCCGCTGTAAACCCTTCAGCTGGTTCCTGAAGAATATTTATTCTGAGATGAGAACCTACACAGACACCATCGCTTTTGGTGTAGTATGTATCCACTTCTTTTCTAATAGTAGTCATCAAAACCGGTGTCATTTGTTTCCCTCATATATACTGTATGTTTAAATATTACCCAATGAATAGATGATGGCAATTTTCTAAACACATCAACAAAAATACATTATTTTTTTATTTTCATTTTATATTTATAATTTTAGAATATATTCATTTAATTGTGTTTCCTACTTACCTTTGCTGTATTCGCAAAAATGCATATTTTGATTAGATTTTGTTTTTGAAGAAGTTAATACTTTTATCAAGGATGTTTCTAACTGATCAAAAGTGACAGTAAAACATTTATAAAAGAAGATTTCTATTTCAAATAAATGCTGTTCTTTTGAACTTTGAATTCATTAAAAAATCCAGAAAAAAGTTTCCACAAAAATATTAAGCAGCACAGCTGTTTTCAACATTGATAATAATAAGAAATGTTTCTTGAGCAGCAAATCAAAATATTAGAGTGATTTCTGAAGGATCATGTGACAGCTTTAACATTGCATATAATTAAAATAGAATACAGTTACTTTAAGACAAGTCTCACTAATATTTTATCTTTATATCTTATGGGGGTTATACATTATCTACAAAAATATTACCATAATTTTTTATATTCAAATACATAGGGTAGATATTTGTATAAATATAAGCATTCAATTATTTTTCTAAGAGACATCTTGTCATTTCACGAGGCTTATAATGTCAAATTAAACTGTAAAACTCGGTTACCGTTCTGACGGCATAATTATATAAAAACATAGTCAAATTTATTAATTTAGCTTGACACAACACAATGCAGTTTATTAGCACTTAGAGACATGATATCACTATATCTGATAGATGGCGTTGTTTCTCATAATATTGATTTATAGAAATAGTTTGTACTGAGTATTATATTTCTATCTCATGGCCTGCTGTTTCATCATTTATCACAATGCGAGGCCAACGGAGTGGTTTTCCTAATTGGCGTTCTTTTGTGGAATAGCATAATTAACAGCTCCATTGTGAAGATAAAAGAATCTGAGCTCCAGGCCATTTTCACACACATTTGCCATTAGCAGACAGAGGAAGAAAGATGGTTTTTGTGATCTTAATTCATCTCTTCCTCTGCGGTTTTTGCGGTCCATTTAGTTCATCTTTGTTGTGTGTGTGTGTGTGTGTGTTCGCATGTAGCTGAGGAACAGCCTGAGGCCGGATCTGTGTGTGGATCAAGGTCCAGACTCGGACAACATTCCCATCCTGTACATCTGCCACGGCCTGACGCCTCAGGTTAGTGTCCAGTCCACTGCACCTTCTGGCTTTCATACTTTGCAGCCCTCAGAGTGTGTGTAATTCATTTATAAGTGCTCATGTCTGACTCCATCAGTCTCCTGTTCTGTCATTACATGTTACTTACTATGTCAGCACAGTATGTGAAATGAAACATCTTTAAGATCTTATTTTTGGCCTAGAGATCCAGAACAGGAAATAATGTGTTAGAAATGTAACCATAAGTTGACCATATCGGTATCGGCCGGTATATGTTCATTTTTAATGTTATCGTTATCGGCCCGATAAGAAAAGTTGGTCGATATTTTAAAGCCAAGAAATAATGTATTATTACTTCCAGCTGAGACACTTCAGATGCGCGCTGTTCTCCGTGATGGTTTTGAATTGCTTGAAATATGATTGGAATCACTTCAAAAAGGAAAATACAGTTAAGTGCTACATGTGCAGTGCAAGTCTAGTCATATAGGCTACATGAGAACATTATATGTGTGCTTGAGACTTTTGTTTTTGTAATCAGGCTCTCAAAACTTATATAAAAATTTGGATTTAGATTTATCGGCCAATATATCGGTTATCGGATTTCAAAAATAAAGAATTAATTTATGTGGGTCAGTTAAAACTGTCCATTCCAATGAATCGAATGAAACTTTGAATCAAAAAGTGTTCATTAAAATGTTCAGGAACACTTTACAATAAGGTTCACATGAATTAACAATGAAAAACACTTCTAAAACATTTTTTAATCTTGGTCAAAATTTGTATTTGTTAATATTATTTAATGGACTAACATGAACTAAAATTATTATTAACTAATGTTAACATAATAAATACTGCAACAAATGTATTACTTATTGTTAGTTAGTGCATTAGCTAACATTAATGGAACTTAAAGTGTTACCAAATTTACATATAAATATTTCAAAAGATTCTTCCTTCAGTTTATTTAGTGAAAACAGTGTGGAAAACATGTCTTGATTCATTTGTACACATTTTTTTCACTGTATTTTAGCTCTCGGGTTAAAAACGTTGAATCTATTTGACAACAACGGCTGTTGAAAAAAATAATATCTTAAACCATTTCAGAGGGAATACATAAATATTGAGATATCAAAAGCCTGAAAATATAAAGACATTCATCCTTATTCCCATGTACTGTACAAAGGCTCTGCACACTTCAGTTGTTTAATTCATGGTGAAAATGTGAGTCATTTCCTCTATGAAGATTTCTCTTTTATTAAGATTTGGCTTCGGCATCTTGGCTTGTGCTTTCCCATCTTCTCGTTACAACTGAGCTCAGTGTTTCACAGTGGTAGACTGTCAATTTTTTTTGCAACCCATAAAACAGTCATTATATTGCATAAAACCTCTTCATTATTTTGTGCTGATGCCCGAAATATGAATTTTCGAGCAGTTGGGCTGCTTGAGGCAATCCAGTCTAGTTTTTTTCCCCTTCATATTCCTAGTGTATTACACCACCAGGTTCCACAACAAATGATATCCTGCAAAACTACTGTAAAAATAGGGAGCTTTCTCCATAAAGCATCGACTCACCGGGGGATTTCAGATTTAGACAGATTCCAGGGCTATAGTCACTATAATGAATCTCAATAAAGAGCAATGACTTGGAACACAAGCAGGGAGGGTTGTTTCACCACCACAGGCATCATTTAGGTGAGGAAGAATTGTAGAATGTGAATGTGTGTCAGAGATATATAAATGAGAGCGAGTGAGAGGGAGGGAGGGAAAGAGAGAGAGAACAGCACAGTCAGCATGATTTTAACTACTTAGTTAGGTCTCTTACACCTGCTGAAATCATATCCGTGTGTGCTTCCTCCTTATTTATTGGAAACGACACAATGGTGCCAAGAAATGCAGTAATGTTTCTATTTTTGCTGATTCAAAACTTTCTAGAATCTGTTGAGGAAATCAAAATTACACCATTGCTAATTATAGGCCATTTTAGTGGCTCCACGGCTATTATTGTACAATGTTATAATATAATATACGTAATATAATATAATATACTGTTCCTGTTTTCCTTAGTTCCTTGTTAATCTCCTTGGTTCTTAATTAGATAACTCATGTTTTGTTTCAGTCAATCATCCTCTGTGTACTTAAACCCTCAGTTTCCTGTGTTTCATTGTCTGGTATTGTCTATGTTAGAAGTGGTTGCGCTTACTGTTCCTCCAGCTATCTCCTGAGTTTTCCAATAAGGATTTATTGATTTGAAGTTTTTTGTTTGTCTACTCCTTCGTCATGCGCATCATTACAGCCACTGTGATAATAATGCATATATAATGTATATATATTAGGGCTGTCAAAAGATTAATCGCGATTAATCGCATCCAAAATAAAAGTTTGTTTTTAATAATATATGTGTGTGTACTGTGTATAATTAAATTTGTATATATAAATACACACACATGCATGTATATATTTAAGAAAAATGTGTTATTTATATATAAAAAAAATATATATTTATATATAATATAAACTATATAAATATATATACAGTATATGTATGCAAATATTTCTTAAATATATACATGCATGTGTGTGTATTTATATATACAAAATAATTATACAGTACACACACATATATTATGTAAACACAAACTTTTATTTTGGATGCGATTAATCGCGATTAATCTTTTGACAGCCCTAATATATATCAAATATTTTAAATAATAACATTATTATTATTATTATTATTATTAATAATAATAATATAAAATATTTTATATAATTCCCACGACCCTACAGAGGATAAGCAATTTGGAGAATGGATGTTTTTTATATAATTGTTCTAAAAATAATTATTTTTATATATATATATATTGTTAAAATTACAATAAAATAAATAATATATGTGTATATGTACTGGTCACATGCCACTGTAAAAAAAAAAAAAGTTGAGAAAACTAAAAAGTTTAAGGCAACCAGCTGCAGGACATTTTTAAGTTTTCTCAACTTACATGTTTGAGTTATCTCAACTTTTCTCTACTTTTTTCATGTTAAATAGTTGAATAAACTTTAAAAACTGAATTTGTCATACAAAACGTAAGTTGGATTTTTTACAGTGTGCTATTAGAATGCTTGAAGTCAGTTTAATTTAAAAAAAGTTGCTGGCTTAAATTTTTAAGTACAATGAACTTGGATGCTAAAGTCATTTGAACTTAAATTACATTAAGTTGAACTGTGTATAACTTATAAGCAAATATTTGTCGTAACTTATTTTAAATAAATTAAATGTTTGACAGTGTATATACAGTACACATGTATACATACAGTACACACATTTAACTTCTCCACCAGCCAGAATATTTCTGCTTGAGTTACAGTGCATCTCATGTCTATTTGCACACTAAAACTAATTTCAAGCATTCTGATAGGATATCACCGTCTCTGTACTTGTGGTGCTGGATTTGTTTTATCTTTAATGGGCTGGTAGACAATACCTCAGCTAAGCGTATTAACACCGTGGCAGTTGCTCGGGGATTTGAGCATGTTGGAAATGGAGCATAGACATGCTTACTCTTTCTTTCAGTGCGTTATCTCCCATTCATTCAGCAAAAGGAACATTGTTCCCATACAACAGCCATAAATCTTCCAAGCAGTAAAAAGCAAGGTTTTTCAAGCAGAAACAGTGCTAAATGGGTCCTTTGCAAGTTGAGTCCTTATTTTTCATCTCTCTTACATTATTCCCGGTCCCATTTTAGCCCTCCATTCCGTCCCGTCACAGTTCCAGTGCTCATCAAAGGATCCCGAAGGATATGCATTGTTTCCATTGTGAATGAATGATTAGTTGTTTTACGTGTCCGTGGAGATACACTTGCTGCCTGTTCAGGCTTTGTGTTCACAGAGATTTTCATTTCAAGGTGCCTCACAAAAGTTTGAGCCATTTTGCATTGGTGCCGTTCCAGTCAAACAACGTGATTTCATTTTACTGTAGGCTCAGGTGTACTACAGAAAAATAAGAGAGAGAGAAAAAAAGTATTGACACACACAAAGGAATGTTAGCTCTCATAAAAATACCAAGAGACCAGAACTGATTTGACGTTGAAGAGAAGAGGAGAATGCCTAGTTCTGCATCTGATATTCTAGAACTGACAAGTTTGGATTGCCAAAATCGCTCTAGATGGTAAACAACCCATTTAATCTCAGATTTTGAGAAAAGTATGCATTTCTTTGATGCACTGCATGAGATATCTAATCAATAATATTGTTAGCACTTCTCCAAGCTCTGGCTTTTAAAGTGAAATATCAATCCATCCAAACCCTGAAGAAAAATTGTGGGCATGTTGCATGAATTGAATTCTTTCTGAAAATGCTTGTTTTTTCAGTATGGCAAGGGATTCAAGTATCAGGGCTATTGATTTAGGACTTGCTCCAACAAAATGTGCATTAGTTATTCAAATCAGGGACTTTGCTTGTCTGAGTTCTTTCCATTTGCCCCACATGCCATCAAACAGTGATGTAAACGTGAATAAATGAATTAAAAAAAACTGTGAATATAATGTTTCTGTAAGTAGAACATTTATTTTCACAATACGTCAGAACGTCAGTTACCTGCTGTAGGTAAAAATAAATGAAAATCAGGGCTGAATATTTCCATATTGTATAGTATTATTGAGATTAGTGGATGACAAATCATCTTATGATGAAAATAGCTTGTTAAAGGTGATGTATTATTTCTAGTGCACTTGTGAAGAATGCATCGGTGCATGCTTTTTGCTAATGTTGCTAATGTTTGCTAATATTACCCATAAACCCTTGCACTACCGAAGAGGAGTTTTAAATGTATAAACCCAAAAGTAACAGTTCATTTTAGTTAAGAAATGTATTTATCTAGTGTTAATACTTCCATAGAAATGCAAACAGAACATGACAAAGAGGTTTGTGCTATCAAGGCGCAATAGTAAAATGTCACATTACTTGCAGATTTTCTTTCTACATGCCAGTGAAGTACACACACTTTAAATGCTTTGTAGAAGTGGCCATTTGGCATTCAGCCCATGTTTGAACGGTGTGTGAAATTAACAAATGAGAGTCTTTTGATTTAAAAAAAAGTTATTCTTCCCTATTGAGCCCATTAAGATGCAATACTATGTATCAACACTGGGATTTGGAACTGAGCCACATCGTCTTAGGGAATTCACAGGAAAGACACCATTAACAAACATGAATAATTCATTCTATTGCCTATGTAATACAGAGCTGAATAATGCATGATTTACAAACAGACATTCAGATGGCCCAAATGAATTAATCAGAATGATGAAACATGTCATGGCATTACAACTTTCTTAATGCAATTCAGGCCTATGCTTTTAATAAAATAACATTTCAAAATGTTGTTGACAAAAGTGTTCATGTATAAATTCCTTTACACAACTTTCTTTTATAAAATGTTAATTGTACAAACAATTGAAAGTGATGTCATACACTACCTTTTAAAAGTTTGGGATTGGTATGATTTTATAATATTGTTGAAATAAGTCCTATATGCCCACCAAGACTGCATTTATTTGATCAAAAATATAGTAAAAACAGTAATTTTGTGAAATGTTACTACCATTTTTTCAGTTGCCATTTCTCCAGTCTTCAATAGCTATGTTTCCATCCAAAGTTGTGAATTTAACTTATGCGCAAAATTTGAATATCACGTAAAACATTTGCAAATAAAGAACCATTTCTATCCAGTGTGAACAATATCGTCACTTTTTGGGGAAATTGGTGTAAAATTTCTGTAATAAAAATGTCATGAGTTTGTTTTAAGTATTTATTTTGTAAATGTGTCTCTATCGTAGTTTATGCGCATGTATTCTCATTGGATAAAATATGTATCCTCCTCAATTTAAGGTTTTTTTTTTTTTTTTTTTTTTTTTTTTTTAGAATTTATGCGCAACTTGGCATTTCCATCCAGCTTTATGTGATATCCCAAAATGCACATAAAAATAGGTGGATGAAAACATTGATAATATTAGAATGATTTCTGAAGGATCATGGAACGCTAGCAATGTTGAAAACAGTTGTGCTTCTTAATATTTTTGTAGAAGCTATGATTTTTTTTTTTTTTTTTTTTCAGGATTCTTTGAATAGAAAACTCAAAAGAACAGCATTTATTTGAAATAGAATTTTTTTTTTTATTATTTTTATTTAAGAAAATATCCATTTCGATCAAATATATTTCTGACCCCAAACTTTTGAACAGTTGTATAATTCCCATACTTTCCATTTGTGAATTATATTTTCTGTTATTTTAAAGCATTGTATTTTACTTTTCCATTAAATTTTACATGGAAACTTTTGTCTATATATTAGGGCTGTCAAACGATTAATCGCGATTAATCGCATCCAAAATAAAAGTTTGTGTTTACATAATATATGTGTGTGTATGGAGTATAATTATTTTCTATATATAAATACACACACATGCATATATATTTAAGAAAAATGTGTCATTTATATATAAAATATTTATATATAATATAAATTATATATAATATAAATATATATACACAGTATATACATGCAAATATTTCTTAAATATATACATGCATGTGTGTGTATTTATATATAGAAAATAATTATACACCGTACACACACATATATTATGTAAAAACAAACTTTTATTTTGGATGCGATTAATCGCGATTAATCGTTTGACAGCCCTACTATATATATATCATATCATATATAAGTATATACTATATATCACTTCTGCTCTTGCTTAATTATTACACTTTTTATCATGTTAACATTAGCCTAGCATATTTTTAATACATATTTCTATACACTTTTATACATTACATGTATAATTTAAAAGTTGTTTTTCTCTTCTGTTGTTTCAGAATGTGTACTACTCAAGCTCTCAGCAGTTGCATGTCGGAGGCTTGAGTCCGACCATCGACGACGATGACAACAAGTGCCTGGTGGACGTGAACGGCCGGCCGCGACTGCTGGAATGCAGCTACGCCAACAACAAGCACATGAAGCTCTCCTGGCTCTTCACTCAGGTATTACATGCAAAGGAAACAATGAATCACATGCTCAAAAACGTTTTTATTCTCATGCTCTGTAAAGTAATAATATGCTAGATGAATTGTATGATTATTACATAAATTACTCTTTTATGCTAACTATTGGTTGGTGCCTAGATGAGTCTAAATGAGTATGGTCAGTTTGTGCTGTCTGGTTTGTTTTTGAATGAAGTTTCAATAAGAGCTTCCCTATTTTATAGTGTGACATTACATTCTACACAAAGCTTATTGCACATAGACCTTACTGCACAGCTCAACTAAAGGGGACCTATTATGCCTCTTGATTAAAGTCTTGATTTTGTTTTGGAGTCGACTTTCATGCTTGAAAACATAATTTTTCACGTATTTGACATTGTTGCAGCACCTCTCTTCCAGTCTGTCAGTAACGTTCTGTTTAGTTCCTGTCTCTACTTCTGAAAAGCGCAATGTGCTCTGATTGGTCATCTGGACCAGTGTGTTGTGATTGGTCAACCGCTTTTTTAGTGTGTTTCGTAAATGTCACCGCCTTACCTTAACCATGAGTTTCAACATACTACACCAGGGGTTTTCAACTGGTTCTGTGCCAGGGACCACCATTCTGACTAACAAGTAATCGGCGGCCCACTATTGTGTGTGTGTGTGTGTAGTGTGTGGATTCCTTTGTCAGATAGCACAGTCGGACGTCGAATTGAGGAAATGGCATTTAAAAAAAAATGAGTTTGTCATGTCATTTTGCTGTGTACTGAACCTATTCACTGCTCCATCAACGTTTCATGCCAAATCGCTATATTTCCTTGTTTAAAATGTACTGCAAGATGCAGTTTCTTTCCAAACCGCGATAAGCGCCGAACCTATTTTTAGCCTAAACGCGATATATCCTCTCGACTAATCAGAATTCTCTCGCTCTCTCACCCTCAAATAATTCGCCTCATTCATGCGTCCGCGCCGCGCTAAACGCCTCATTCGCGCCGCAGGACCTCCAGATGCGCGTAAACGCGTCTTTACATTGACTTGACATGAAAATCACTTGCGCCAGACGCTCTATTTGCGTTTGGTGTGAACGCCACTCACTCACTCACACAAGGTCATGTCGTGATTTGTTTTATGTAAAGCGGACAATGGTTCTACTTTTTATGGGTTCGACACTTTACTGAATGCCAATGTACTTATTACTGACTGACTTGCCTTTTTTTTTTAAGACAAACTTTTTTTTTATGGAAAAAAAGTGATTTTAATAGTGAAATTACGTAGGCTGGAATGCATGTCACGGACCACATGCAATGCCGCCGCGGACCACCGGTTGAAAACCCCTGCACTACACTACTAACCCAACTCAACCAGACCGCAGATTTTTTCATATACTACAATTATTTAAATGAGGAATATTGATGTGTTCATTCGTGTTTCAGGGAGTTCAGAAACAATGCTTACTGATATAGAGAATAACTCCCTTTGGAGTGGACTTTAACAGCAACATTACAGACTAAAGAAAGTTGAACATGTAAAAAAGCATAATAGGTCCTCTTAAAAGCCTATGTCAAAACTGTTTTTATCAAGTTCTGTGAACATTTAAGTACTAGTCCAAAACTTTCCCTTAAAATTCGCTGTCAATTTGCAGCATCTGTTAGCCCTCCGGCTGTGTGACTGCAATGGACACTTTCTGGATATTGAGCATTAATAATTCAGAGGTGTGAGTTGTGTGTGTGTGTGCTGTAAAGCTCTCCTAATTTAGTTCAAGCGTCGTTCTGGATTGTAGCAGACATCTTGATTTCATCTGCACACGGTCCGCGTAATGAATGTGTCTCTATTAAAAGGTGGATGAATTAATATATGTCACAGCAGGCAGTGTCATCTAAAAGGTTTAGCTGAAGTGTGATGGAAATGTCAGAACAGGTTATTAGGAAAGGGTAATGCTAACCCCTTGGGAGAGATGTCGAAGTAGATGAACAAACGCGCTATCGAGAAAAGTGTAAGAGTATGAACGATATCAATTCTCACACAAACCCTCGGGACGTGGTTTTATGTCTCAGATGAGCTCGGCGGGATAAAGGCTTTATGGCGGCCACCTTTTTTTTCCCCAGGAGTTTCTTAAAATGGAATCAGGTGCACCAAATCCATTGTGGCCTTTTAGATGTGATGAATAATTGATGACAAAGCCAGTGAAAGAGTGAACTGGCTTTTGGCTCATTGGAGAGCATCAGAAATGGCTTTAATTAAGTCTTTATCGACTCACATTGTCTGTTGACAATCTGTCTGTATCCAGGATACCGCTTGGCAGGTCGTGAATTAATGCGCCGTTAAGCTTACCTGACACATGTACCCAGCTGAAATATATAATTTAGCTCTTTAGGGCATTTGGCACCACCAGCAGTCAGGGCAAAAACTGTGATATTATTATTTCAGGGACATAATTGAAGCAGATGTAGTGGTCCCTATCGGTGACGCACACCTGTTAAATGATGCATGCCAGATTCTTTTATAATTACAGCCGTCTTAATAATGCCTGGTTTATAATCTACATGAATTTGTATACTACTTGAATTAAAAATGATATTTTCAGAGATTTCAATAGTATATAGGTTTTTTTTTTGTTATAGTGTGTCTAAAGTTGGACATATTTATGCACTTTGTACTCTACCGGCTAAATTGTTCAAAATGTTTGCCATGCCAAATTTCCATAACTTAATAAAGCGGCACAAAAGAAACAAATATTCCAGCTGTGTATCTTCAATAATGTGATTTAACCTGTGAAGCGAGACATTTGGCGTTTCATTCAACTTGTCTGAGTTGGATTTCATACGGTAGCAGATGATTGGACGAGGGCAACACTTTGCCCACGGCCTCCTCTTTCATGTTTCAGCTGTCTCCGGAGCCTCCTTCAACACTGTAAGACTCCGAATCCTTGAGGCTCTTCTTCAGATGCAACCACTTTAGGAACATCACTTTTCTTTTGACATTGTTCTAAAAGGCTTTGGGCTTTAGTGTTGCGTTTCATACTGTGTTTACTGGCTAAAAGAAGAATGCTTCTTCAGGTGTAAATGTAGCTTTGATTTCTCACCTAAGAGTCACTTGGATTCTGCAATGCTTTTAAGTCTGAGGGATTTAAGAATTCATGAATCATATAACCTGTTTTTTTCTGAGAAGTATCCTGCTTAATGTTCCTAAATCAACATCCTATTTGGTCCTGAATCATTGTTCACTCATTTTGATGTGTATTGTGTCTTGCAGGGAGGCTCCATTCAGAATACGAAGTCGAATCGATGTTTGGAATTGGTGGAAAGCGTGGAAGTGGATCATGGATTTCAGCTGGCCCTTCAGAAGTGCAGCAATCAAAAATGGACAATTACCAACATATTGCCTGGGAAAGTTCTATAGGCATGGTGTCTTAAGGGACATATCACTGGATATACTGTGTCCCTTTACACACATCGCTGTGTCATCAGCTGGAGGACAGGGTGCTGTTCTCTGTTATTTAACACTGTAAACATCTTCATGTCTTGTGCCGGACCTCAAAGACTTCATGGAACGTCTCCTGAATTTCATTTTGACCAAAAGAGATTGTTGGTTTAGAAACACTGATGCTTAAAGGGATAGTTCTCCAAAAATGAAAATTCTTTTATCATTTACTCCTGTTGTTCCAAACCTGGGGCGCATTTCCCAAAAGCGTTGTTAGCCAACCATGGTCGCAAGTTCCGTTGCTATCAGCATAGTTCAGCGAGTCGTGTTTCCTGAAACCATAGTTCCAACGAACATTCACAAAAATAAACATGCTGACATTCAATACAATCTATCTTTCATTTCGAATGTATGCAAATTTCATTTACGTCTTTTAGTTTGTCAAGAGATTTAAAGTGTGTTTTTCAAGAGTGTGCATGTGCCATGATGCCATGTCCATAATTTATGGCAAAAAATTGGCATTAATTCGATCTCAAACTGATTAATTAAAAGAACTTATTACTCCACCAACTGCGTGGTTGAAGGACACATTTTGTGACAATATGGTTTCAGGAAACAGTTGTGACTGTACCGTACTATGGTAGTTAAGCAGCGAGTTACAACGCAAACCAAAAAAAGGAGACATTTCGAATCATGTTGGTAAACAACAGTTTTGACCATTGACTTTCATTGTATGGAGAAACAAAAAAGACACTCAAAATACTGTGTTCTGCTGAAGAACGAATGGCATACAGGTTTGGATTGACATGAGGGTTTAATGATGAGTTAATAATGACAGTAATTTGTTCAGATGTTCTTCTGTATGATTGGCGCTTGTGTCTTTAAGCATTTAGTCATTTTGCTACTGTGTAGCACTGATTTAAAGTGTTTTTCTTTTTCTCAAGTTTGTGAATGATGGTTGTGATTATTTGATGTGGAAAAGGATATTTTATAAATGTAAATAATCTTTATAAATAATATTAAAAACTTTTAACTCTTCATGCTTGAATTTTACATATGAAGCAAACGTTTTTCCTGGTTTAAGTTGGTTTAGTGTTTTTAAAGGAGAACTCGGCAACTCTAGCGAACTCTAGTCACTTCTTCGCTGATTTTTCCGTTTGTTGTCGCATGTTTTCCCCACGAGCTCCCCCTACAGCTGTGGGGGGGGGGGGGGGGGTGTATATTTCACAACACGGTCGTAAAAAACTCACTTGCGGCGGCCTCCTCCCCCTCTCTACCGCTGCTCATGTGCGTTTGTTATGATCGGAGCAAGCCAACTGTATCGTGTGGAGCTATGTCTACCGAGGTGGGTAATCTGGTAATACCATAGACTGTAAAAAATAGGGTAATACATCATACATGCATGTGTGTTTATGTCGAATTGCCGTAAAGCAATTCGTGTTTCGCGCTCGTTCTCGTTCTCGTTCTCGATTTCGCTTCTCACGAGACTTCCAATTTCTATTTTGCCGGGACGGTAGTCCCCAAGTTGCAAGGTTGGTTTTCCGCCTGGGAACGCTGGGGGGGAGCGGGGAAAGTCACCAATATCACCAGAACAGGTTGTTTAACCATCCAAATGAATTCTAGACAGTTTTATTAAGTTAAAAAAGTTACCAAGTTCTCCTTTAACCTCTAAAACACAAGTCTAACCTTCTTGGAGGCCATCTAACCACCTAAATCTGGTTAAAACACGGTTTCATCAAAGTAACTATGGTGAAAAAATGGCGTATGCTATGGCATAAAAACTTAATTTAGGTTTGAGCAGAAATCTCTATTCATATGGTTTTCTATTCATTTAAAGAGAGTTCTGGTATTCACAGAAATTAAATTTCCACATTCACAGTTTCTGCTTTTGAGAAAAACTCTTATTTTCTGTCTTACCATCTACCATGGGACAAAACCCATTTAATCAAAGTCAGGAACACTTGACAAACTCACTTGAGCTCTGAGCTATCCAAATCCCTCAAATCTCTAAAGCGCAGACACACACGTTGCTTTAACAAGGAACAACAGTTTCACAAGTCGTTCTGTTTAAAAAGGTTTACTAGAAAAAATGGGGTGGGGTGGGGTGGGGTGGGGGGGGGGGGGACATTGGAAACGCTGAAACTCCAAAGACAACTGGCAACACACATATGGCAATTCATATGGCAATCTCATCCCCACGATTTCGTACGATCTTCTTCCGCCCCATTGACGGGTAAGGTTACCAGTGGATCTTCATGCTTACTTTTTTTTTCCGTATATTACTATATAAGTAACATTGTACAATTTAATTCGAAATCACCAATGTTTTTCAATTTGGTGACTTGGTGGACCTTCATGCTTACTATTTTTCCTAACAATCAAACGCATTTATATGAAAATGCGACTATTTTACATTTTGGTGACTTGGTGGCTAATTTGCATGAATTTGCACAATCTCATTCATTCAATCTGCTTACTGACCCACTGACACTGACACAGGTTTAGTGGTTTGGAGTGGGCCATCATGCTTTTTCTAAAAATGCTCGTTCTAAAAACCACACGTTTACATGCAAATTTCGATCTTGTAAAATAATCGTGAGATCGGGTTGGAACTGAAGATCATGGCTTGCTATATTTAAGCCACAGAAGTGTCTCAACATTCTTGCGACATCCCCTGAGATAGGAAATCTAGTTTTAGAAGTGCATTTGTCAGGAAGTCTCAAATATACCTGCATCCTTGAAATAGTCTGTATTGATTTTTTTTTTAAAAGAAGGGAAAAAAAGAAACACATCAACACTAAGACGATCATATGAAACAATTTCTCATCTTCTTTCTATTTCTCTCAGCACTTCCAGACCTGTCAGTTTGCCTCCTAAAATGATAAAACTCCTATTCCGACTGACCTTCTGAGGTGGGAAAATGAACATATTTTATGTCTGGAAACCCAATGGCTGTACACAAAAGATCTTTACAAGATCTGTTTGGCCTGGAATGGAAATGGAAGACAATGATGTCAAAAATGTATATCTGAGTGAATGCAGTTTGGTAAAAATATTTCAGCACATTTGTGAAGGAAGGTAGGATTTGCTATTTCTGTTATTCAACATTTTTTAGACTGTAAAACTAATGTAATAACATCGTAGTCTGTAGTGAATGGTGTAATACATCCATAAATTTGGCTTTGATGATAAACCCTCTCCTTCCCCTGCGGTATTTTACTGCTGAGTAACCAGAAGAATTAATTTAGCGGTATAAATTCTGAGCATGATCATTAATCAAAGGTATTAAGGCAGAACTGTCCCCGCTTCACTGTCTCATTGATGAGAGTATTAGAAGTGTGAGAAGCCCAGAGCATTTCAAGAGCTTGTTATCAGGTCTTAAAAGTGTGGGGTTAGCACTTCTGAACTTCATAATCCCACAGGCTGAGAAGCCAAACCCTCTGAGTTTATTCAATTAGGCCTACTCTATTCTCCCATAAGGAAACTTCCACTATCTGCTATAGTGCTTCTGCAAGTGTTGTTCAAATGGGGCAAACAATAAGAATACTGAGCATGGAGAAATTTTGTTTATCAACCTTATAGTGAACAGGGAATTTTTTTTTTTTTTTTTTTTGCCAGTTACATTATTCACACCACATAAACAGAAGGCATGAAATGGAAGTTGCGATTGACTTTTCTTCTCTTATTGCGACGTATATCCGAGGGAAATGAACGGCTTCTCAAACAAGAAAAAATCTATGTAGAAAGGCAGGACAATCCAAAAACAACAGAACACTGAAGAGATGTCAGCCTCGCTTTCATTTTCGCATTCTCCCCCCTCCCTCTTCTTACAGAGACATCTTTTATCTTCTCTGAAGATGTGTGTACTGGCGTGAGGGCAGGACGACCTGTCACTCGCATGAGATCACGGCAATAGACCTTATTCACAGCAGCGCCATCTTTGAATTTTTTTTCTTCTTTTTTACGGGAATGAAAGCAAGGCTGTGAGGGATAGACATATTCCTCAGTGTGTTGTACTGTTTTTGGATTGTTCTGCTGACGAAACACTGCGAAAATATTTTTCAGTAGTAAGAAATTTCAGTAGACAAAAAAAAAAAAAAAAAAAAACTCCAGACAAAATGAGTAGTGGATAAGGATCTAGTAGCTTTATACAGCTTTTTACAGCGGATGCCATTGAAAACACGGTAAGTCTATCCCACACAGCCTCGCTTTCAGACCTGTCATGGCACTGCTCTGAATAAGGTCTAGTACCACAACCATCAAATAATTTCCCCATGGACAAAATCAAGTCCCGGCCTGTGTTTTTTCTTGTTTGAGAAGCCGTTTTACTCGGATATATGCATCAGTTTCGTGAAAGTGGCCCCTTGGTAATCGAATGTAGTGAAAATTACCTCAAAGGGCATCTCTCCTGGAAAAAAAAAAATGCCTAAAGGGCTGCGCTGTTTACACCGTTTTTTGGCCATTAATTTACACGACAACAGTGTTTTGGGGGCTTGAAAACGCAAACTTTTGAAAACGATACCAATATTGTCTCCATGTAAACTACAAAAATGCAAATTTGTGAAAATGGTGACGTCATGTGTTCAGTCTATAGGCGCATAGTTTTTCTTTACAAAGTGACATCGCCAACTACTGGTCTGGCATAAAAATTACAGCGATTTTAATCGTTTTCGCGGATCATTTTGACAACATTGCCGTCTGTAAGCAAAAAAACGCGAAGGAAAAAACATTTCTGTTTTTAGTACATCGTTGTCCTGTAAATGTACTGGTACTGGTAAAACTGGTCTTCCAGCCTGTTTATAGCTTTTTTAGTAGGCTGGTTTTAGAAGGCATTTGACCAATTCTGGGAGACCAGCTACGTCCAGCTTAAACCAGCAAAGACCAGCCAACCGGCATATAGCCTACTGAATTTCATTGAATTTTCACGGGCAAAATACAGTAATTTCAATAGGATTCTACACGATTCGCGGATTCGCTGCATTGATCAACAGAAAGCTGCTTGGTTTGAAAGTGAATCCTGTTTGAGTTGTGATTCATACATTGCTACACTATTAACAATGGACAGCTGACCTTTTTTGCCCTGAAATTTTGTGACCTTACCTGATTATTTTTAAGATTATTCTAAGATCCAGGATCCTCCTCAGTCCATGGACCACTATTAAAAATCCCTATAAAAAAAACAAGACTTTCTCAGTATCACTTTATAATAACTTTAATTAAGATTAAGATTAATTAAGAACATTAGCTAATATTATTACCTTATGTTGCTTAATGGACCATTAGCAAATGTTCATTTCATTCCAAATGCCAAAATATTAAAACAATTGAGATCACTTTTAAGTTTTTAATGTGTTATTAGGTATGTGTGTTATCACTGTGTTTAAATGTGTAACCTTAATGTGTATAAATGAAGATGTTTCCTATTTAAAAAACAAGGAGATTTAGAATCCTTAAATTCAGCTGAATTAAATGAGGTAAAAGCGTATGGTTTTTAATTCTTTGGTGTGCGAGAAATTAGCCAGTCCCATCTGGTGTGTGCTGGCCCACTCGCACATTTTGAGAAGCATATTGCTGTTCAATTGTAAATCTCGCTATTGGCACCATCTGCATTAACGGAAACCGAAAAGAAAGCAAATAATGACAGTACATGCAATCATATGTTGCTCAGCGTTCCTGCTGTGGTGGATAATGGAGCAAAAAAGAGTTCAAGCTTGATTAAATGGATTCACTAGCAACTGTGAAACCGTTTGTGAAGGTTGCTGGCAGGAAATCATTACAGAAGGCAATAGAGAAATTGTCTAATTGTCATCGGTTGATGAAGAACAAACTGTTTTAGTTGAAAACACCTCACCAGAGAATTACAAGCAGACATCACTGACACAGTTTAATACGGAGAGAAAAAATCCCAGCCAAAGGCAAGAACCCTTCGGCTTACACAGACATTTGCATTAACTGACTTCAGGTTTTCATACTTTCAAAACATTTTTCCGAACCATAGAGGACATGTTTAACAAGGAATATCTTACTTTAGCAGTAATTAAGCACCAACCTACACAAGGAAAATGTTATATATTTTTTTAGCCTATAGCCTATATTTGTTTTCCCAGTGATTAGCTTTAAGGTCTCAGACACAGAAGTAAACATCTTCGGAAGAGCAAGCGAGTAAAGGCCTAGTGAGATTTCACATAGCAGAGGCAATCGATTCATTCAATGCAACAAAGAACGTGCCAGTCTGTCCTTGAGCGGGTTTGTTTCATTTGACATGCTTGGCAGGTCGGTGAACTGAGCTCTGAGGAGCTCCCGAGCCTCTTACTTCACCATCAGCTCAAAACAGCAGAAATATTGACAAGGAACGGCTTTGATATTTAGGGATATTGGGGGGAGTGTGCACCATTGATGTTTACAGTGGTCATGGAAATCCATGCAATTGGCAAACATGGTCAACAGGGCCTCCTCCATATCATCGAGCACACCTAATCTGCCTCGAGCCGCAAGAGGTCTGCCTCGACAACATGCAAAAAGATGAATGGCTGATAAAAACCTAGTCTTGAGAAAACAAGCAGGATTGATAGGCGAGAGAACCACAGCTCCTCAAGAGAGTAGCTCATAAAATCAAGAGGGCAGTTTTGAGGAGGTTCTGGTCACCTCTAGAAATCAAGAGGTTGGTCAAACGCTTGACTTTTGCTTGAGGCTGTTGTTTGTGTGAGTAAGGCTTCTGAGAGCTCTCTTCCACTCAAAATCACAGGCTCAGTCAAATGGCCAATATACAATATTTTTGTATATCCTATATTTTGTATTACTTTTAAATGCACTCCTGGAAGCTTCTGCCTAGGATTTAAGTCTCTGCTCTTTTCACAACAAGCTCTTAAAAGTCCAGTTTCTTCACTGCTGCAAGAGTGTGTGATGTTTAACAAACGGTTCACTGGCGACATCTGCTGGTCATGAGAAATCTCTTCAGTGTCACATGTTGGGGTTCTGTTTTGTATTGCGTTAGGCAAGAGCGCCACAAACTGGTTTCATTAAATTATTTTGCTTAATGAGACATAAAATGTCACAATTCTATCCAATAAATCAATTTTTAAATGCGTATACATTCCCCTCACTATGATTTCTTGGAACCAACACGTTATTTCTATCATTCTAGATTTGTTTCTGATATAATTTATATTTAATTCAGTCTGCAATGAGCCTTTAATTTAATTTAATTTGACATAATGCCACTATTGCACAATATTTTTCGGTATTCTTTGCATAAAATCGAAATTATTTTGATTATGATTTTTATGATTAGTCTTGTTATTAGTTTATATTATTAATTTACATATGTAATATTATTACATCTACTTTGTATTATTACTTTGATCGATGTAAATAACAATAATAATAATAAAATACACGTTCTTCAAAAGAAAAAAAAATATAATAGTGGCTTTATTTCACAATTATTGTGAAATACTCTACCTTATGAGAGAAATCGAAATTAATAGCTCACTGGCAACTGAATTATTATTAGTAGTAGTAGTTTAGATTATTCACATTTATCGTATTTGCCAAATTTGACTTTTTTACTATTACTTTGATCAGTGCAATTAATAATAATAATAATAATAATAATTATTATTATTATATTGATGCAAAAGAAAAAGTTGTATAACAATGGCATTATTTCACAATTATTGGAAATTATGTCTGTTCTAAATCTAGATTAATGTCTCAATGCAGACTGAATTATTATTATTACTAATATCCATATATTTTATTATAATAAATAAAGGATGTTCTTTGTGCCGTGCAGAGCAGATGAAACCACATATACGATTATTATCTTGCATGTATGACATTTAATTAATTAAACTAACGTTAATCTGTGCAACATTTCGTCATCGGAACCTCTCACGAATGCAAAAGATCAGGGGACACGTTTACAGACGCGCGACGTTTAGCGCTTCCGGTTCACTTTTGACGTTCGTCAAGCGGGTGAAACAAGTTTAGTTTTCCAGACATTCATCTCTCTTAGGATATGTCTCATGCATTAAGGACACTTGCCACTGGAGTTTTTAGCGTGCAGAGATCTGTGAGCGCCCAGCCACTCTTGCGTCTTGTGAAGACCCGAGGACAACAGAGGAGTCGGAGTGATGGAGTGAAGGGCAGTGAGAGTCAGGCGTTTGACGTGTCCCTCCTCGAGTTTCTTGTGTGTCCACTGTCCAAAAACCCCTTGAGGTATGATTGTTTATCATGCATAACAGTATTACATTATGTAATGCTAGTTATCATAGGAGTTTAATAGCAGTGTTGATGTATAATTTTCCTTGCGACTAACAAATATCATGTTATAATGACTGTTTTGTTAAAATAAATGTATATATAATGCGTAGAATTAAATATTTATCATTTTACAATTAATTTATTGTCATTTTAATTAATCGCAACTTCCAAAATAGAGACAAAAATGGTATATTTTTGTATAATATAATCTTCTTTAGCCTATATGGAGATCCCATATTTAAGTATGCTTTTATAATAACTGTATTTTGTCATTCACTTTGTTTAACGTGGTAAATTTGCAAAAGGGATGTTCATATTATCATTATCTGTAATACTAATACATGTATTTTCTTTTTTTAAAGGTACGACGAAAAGAGCAATGAATTAATAAACGAAGAGCTCGGCATCGCATATCCTATCATTGATGGTATTCCTAACATGATCCCACAGGATGCACGAATGATCCATACGACTGAAAAACCCACTGAATCTTGAGTTTATAAAGCAAATATTAGTTTTCTGCCACAATGTTTTTCTCCCTGTCTACTGTAACTGTTCTTGTGCCGCTGATATCCTTGACTGGACTGTTTTACTCGGCGACAGTGGATGAAAATTTCCCACAAGGCTGCACGAGCGCAAGCAGTGTGTGTTTCTACAGCCTCCTGCTGCCAGTAACTATTCCCGTTTATGTTTTCTTTCACCTTTGGAAGTGGATGGGAATCAAATTATTTAGACACAATTAGACTGTACTTTCCTTTTTTCCCACACAACATGAGACTATTTTAATGTTATGCATTTTTCTGAACAATGTTTGCTTGTAAACGATAGACATTGAAGATTCATATACAGGAACATTCAACTTGATGTTAACATCAACGCGAACAATGTAAAAATACAGAATAAAACTGCAAATACCAAAGCTTTGTGTCTTAGTTTGAGTGTGCACAGAACTTCCCATCACGAATCTAACATTTTAGCTTGCTACGATTTCACTTCTTCCCTCTTTTCTCAACACTTTCCGTGAACTTCATCAAAGGGCACACGGGCTTTGGTGAATCCTCGCCCTTCACCTTAAAAAAGAAAGACTCGTTCAAGCGAGTCTGAACGACTTTCAGTTGGAGCAGATCACCTTTGCTCTTGGATCCCGCATCACCATCTTCGCTCGACGTGTCTGATATCTTCAGCTTGGGTGGATTCGCAGACCTGTGCGTTCGTCTCGTTCTGTTCGGCAAGCTCAGGTCCACCGGTTCCTCCGAGCACATGGCCGTGTTCTTCTGCTGCTGAAACCTGAGAGAGCTGGAGAGCACCGGGAAGGTGAAGAAGTTCTCGGTTTGAGTGTTCGCTTCAGCTGTTGACCTACATGAACTCTTCTCTGGTGAACCCTTCACAATAGTGGCTTCGTTGCAGCTCGAGCTGCTGGAGATCTCCACATACGGATCTAAGAAGGATTTCTGTGTGATAAACAGATCTTGGCTGTTCATTTCTTCAGCCGTACTGGATTCCAAGCTGCTTTCGCCCACAAACTGCTTCTTTCCGAGTTCATTTGTCCTTGCAGGTTGGTTTGTCTCAGTTGGCAAGTTGAAGATGACTCTCTTTTTAATCTTCCCTGTCTCTTTCACTCTTCTATGACAATCGTTCTCAGTTGAATGTTGCCGTTTTGTCTCCTGATCAGGGGAGATGAAGATAATGGGCTGAATTTCTTGCGTATCTTCGGGATTGTTGGGCTGTTTTTTGATTTTAGGTTTCTGGAAGTCTTCCTCACGTTTGTTTTTCTTCCTTGCCTTTTTTCTTTTCTTAGTCTCTTGCGTTTGAGGAAAATCTGTCTCACAGCAGCCATCATGCAACAAGAAGCTGGGCGCACACTTGGTTTTGCTCTTATCCTTTTTTTCTTTCTTCACTTTCTTGTTTTTATGCTTCTTGGGTGCTTTAAAAGCATTTTCAACAATGGGAAAAATCCTCTTGGTTGGGAACGAAGCCATTTCCTCTACAAAATCAGAGAGTAACAATAAAGAACAGGGGTTATTTGACCAAAGAAAGATGCAATGCATCAGAATTAGATTTAGAAGTGTGCACAAACACACAAAGAAATTGTAGAAAATTGAAGAAATACACATCTAGAGAGTAAGCAGAATCCTACGGAGCCCCTAAAGGGACATGGTGGTGGAAAAAATTTGTGATGGGAGGAAGAAATATTTTTCAAATCTTTTGCGTTCCCTCTCAAAATGTTTGCGTTCTCTCGCAAAATCTGTTGTGAGCTCGGACAAATACTTCCTGTTTTCTTAATTTAAGGAGTTCAGTAAAGTTGGCAATATATTCACAGATTCAAACTTCCCGGATTAATAACTCGTGAGCTAAACATTGTTAATTTCCTCAAAACGAGCTTTATAATATAATATAAATTGATCTCTAAGTCCAAAGGGACCGTCTGCAAAGTGCAAAACCCTTTTACGAAAAATATGCGATAACTTCACTGTAACACACTGTACTGTCACCATATTCACATATCACTGCTCTCCTGCTGGTTATACTACAACACTTTGAGTTTGATAAAAATGCATAAGTTTTATGATTATTTATATGAAACAAAATCAATATCTTCACACTGTTATACAGTGTAATACCATCAAATTCAGTAAGCAAATTACCATGCAAAAGCTATAGTTGTAACTATTATGTTAGCTGCATACCAACATAATTTGTGTAAAGAATAGGCCTACTTATTGAATATAAGTGAATTTGGTGTGTTACAGTGAAGTTATTGAATATTTTTCATAATATAAAATGTGCAAAAGCAAATTATCTAACTAAGTATTGTAGTATGACCAGTAGGAGGCCATTGATATGTTAACTGATTTGGTGACAACAGTGTTTAACATTGAAGTTAATGACTATTTTTGTAGTAACGTTTTTTGGGTTTTGTACTTTGCAGACGGTCCCTTCAGACTTGTCTCTCAGCCTCCTGCACATTGAGATCAATTAATATTATAGATATGTCAGTGCCATTGTTTTGTCTCAAGATGCACACCGGTAATGTTATTTCATAAGGACTGTTTTTTAAAAGCTACTTACTTAAATTGAACTAATCCTGGCTTAATCCTTACTTTTACTCAAGCAGTATTGGAATTTTTGCTGTGAGGTATCTGTATTTTTACTCAAGTATGGTTTTCAGGTAGTATTCACACCTCTGCATTAACCAAAACATTATTCAAATCAAAAGATGTATCTGTTAATATTAGTAAATGGACCTGAGTTCATATGAAAAATGAACAGTTGTATTTTCAACTGACGTTAACAGATTAATAAATGCTATAACCAATGTATTTATCATTGTTATTTCATGTTAGTTAATGCAATAACCATCATTAACGGATTTGACCTTATTGTAAAGTGTTACCATAAACCACCATGTAACCTGATGTAAAAACATTAATGATCTACCAAGTTTTAGTGTAATTGTTAGTGAATACTCACATGCTTCATTAAAGTAATGTGTCCTATTTGTCCTATTTCCCCCCAATAACATCTGTTGATGTGATAATATGCATTTAATTCAATTGTATGGATATGGAATCAAATTTTATCAACTAGCCTATGTGCCAAATTGTGTATACCTCTTACCTGATAGGCTTCTGAGGATTCAGCTGGTCACCTTTTCTCTCAACAGAGATGGACCTTAAAAGTACAAGGGCATTATTGAGTTTACATTTGTAAAACATGAGAAACACTGTAGCTAAAGTTGACTTCTTCAATGTAACGCGACGTCATTTTCCACAGATTTTCGACAACATTGTAACAGGAAGCAACTTGTTCAACTGCTCCTCCTAAGCAACATTGCTTGACATTGCAGTACATTTAATACGTATGCAATGTACTTTTTTGTTTTGGCCCAAAATAGTCAGGAAAACTGTCATGTACTTACCTGTTTTGTCAATTAACAAAATACGCTCTCATATTTTTCCGCCAATTACTGCTTCAGTGCAGTGCGCCACTGCGCATGCTCAGTAATCATCGACAGCATCTATCAACAACATGCTGCGATTTTATTAAATAAATTCGAAAAACTTAACAAAATTATCTTGTAAAAACGACGTATAAAAACACTGAAGAAGAAAGACATATAAAAAACTGTTCACAGTAGTGTGTCCTGAAAATGTGCCATTTCATAAATCACACCGTTGCTGTGAGACGAAGAGCTACGTAACCTTTATATCTTGAGTCCATTCATGAATAATCATCGCTTCTCTGTGCGTCACTCGGCCTGTCAGGCAACTATTTTCACTGCTGGAGAAATCCCTTTCTCACATAAAGGGCGCTTTTTGTAGCTTTTCTTGTAAGAAATGGCTTCCGTGGTCTATGGCGTCATCAAACAGCAGCTAACATGATTTTTACTGCTAGTCTTTTTACGGTCCAATGGCAATATCGCATGTGAACGTGCATTAAATGTGCTACTAATGTCTTTAGGCACGTAGGTTGACTCAGTCAGCGTCACTTCTTTAGAAAAGGTCACAAAGTTCAAGGTTTATTCGCATAAGAAACGACATAAATTTGAATTCAGTTATTCGCAGATTTTTAAAAAAATACATTTACTTTTCTTTTTTAATGTATTTATTTAATAGGATTTTTATATGATTTATTTATAATTTGTTCTGTTTATTGCATTGCATACTGCACATTCTTAGTATGATTTTATTTTCATTGGTTATAAAACATTACAGCCTACACATTCTGTGTTTATACTGTTAGCAATTACAGAAATACATACTAGCCCTGTCTCTATTCTATTCTATTCTGTGTTCTATTCTTTTCTGTTCTGCTCTTACACTAGTCTTTTTAACATTTTAAAATTTGTTCTATGAAATGATTTTTGTAATGTGCTACATCAGAAAACTGTTAAAATCACTATAAAAACATATTACACGTCTCATGCAAATACACCCTTTTATGACTTGAATATTTCACCTGTTGTCAGATGCCATTCATTTTATTTGTCAGATGTTGTTTTCAAGTCAGCCCATGTAATAAACATTTTGCCACGTAATAAACCTTGAGAAAAAACAAAAATAGCCACATGGTGACACCTAATATAGATTCAATTCACTGCGTCTTGAGGACCTATGGCTTTTACACCTGTGGAATGATTGCATTGGGTGTCCTTAGGTGACTTGATATTCTCCCCCTGAATAATCATGTGTAGTGGTAACACACACTGCCGATGACATGATCTGCATTGATAAAGCGTGAGGTAATGAGAACTACAGTTCTCAGGTTGAAAGGTCCCCCCTCCTGCCTTTAAAGGGTCTAAATACTGCTTAAGATTGTTAGGACTGTGCTAGGGACCCCATGCAAAGGTCAAAGGTCTATTTGTTTGGTGGGTGTCATCTAAACAGGCCATGCCCACTTCGGCCCATATCAGTCCCGCAAAAGACCAGAACCAGGTCAGCCATCTCCAACACGCGGGCCTTGTCAGCCATAAATCTTGCAAATATGTAAACAACTTTAATTGCTTGCCACCTGTGAAGTTTGTTTTACGGAATGCCAGAGGATGAAACAGTACTCTCACTGACAGGTGCAATGCATGAGATGCAGTGGGCATCTTCAGAATAAGCAGTATTGGATACAGCTTACATGCACTTTACTGGTAAATGCATTAAAACTCAGATATTGGGTGATGATCTCCCCTGTACTCTCTAATTTACAGACTCAGGAGATGCTTATTGCCTCATGTGTCATCAGACTGCCTGCTCCCTGGAGTCATGAAGCTGTAGGCATATAGATTGAAGAGAAACCCTAACCACACCACGGGGTAAGATCTCCGGGTCAGACCTGCTTAGGTGCTCAAAAGCACTCTCTGTGTCATGACATAGCCATGGGCTACATTTAGAAAACTTCGCTCATAGTTACCTAATCTGTCATCTGTGGCCATAAAAGTTGGCTCTCTGGGTGCCTCTCTGGACACCTGTGACTGGAGCGTTCTGATGGAGGAAACGTGGAGTAGCTGCTATGACATATAGTTGGAATCTATAAATGTATACCGGTCTATATGTGAATGCAAAAATTATTATTTCAGAAATTTGCGTTTTATATATATATATATATATATATATATATATATGTGTGTGTGTGTGTGTGTGTGTGTGTGTGTGTGTGTGTGTTTTATAAAGGCCTATATACACAAATGATAATCACAAATGATAATCAAATACAAATGATTCATTTTAGAAAACAAATATATACACACATACGCATATATAAATATGATAGCCTATATATTTCAGAAGTGTTGTATAACAGTCTTTAAAAAAAAATACATATATTTAATAGAAAATGAATGAATAGATGAAAATTCATCTATCTATCTATCTATCTATCTATCTATCTATCTATCTATCTATCTATCTATCTATCTATCTATCTATCTATCTATCTATCTGTCTATCTGTCTATCTGTCTATCTGTCTGTCTGTCTGTCTGTCTTCCTGTCATACATATATATATATATATATATATATAGGCTATATATATGTGTGTGTGTGTGTGTTATCCTTCAAAACTTTGTGAGCTTTTTTACATAATTTATCTAACAAAACACAACTAACAAATTACATTTCCTGAAATTGAGATTCACAGTAATATAATGTAATGATCATACTTTTTTTTTGTTAACTGATTTAGTATGAACAAACTTTCTTTCAATTTCCTTTTGCTATTAACAGTTCAGTTGTCTTTTGGAATTAACAACTTTCTTGTTGCTCTTTTTTTTTTCTTTTTGTATTATTTGTTTGAGTATAGGCTAATTGTTGTTAAGGATATTGTACCTCTCTAATTTACGGAAAGAAGTTAAATTTTTAGGGGCGGGATTTCAAGAGAGGTAATGAAGAGTGAATTATAGGTGGTGTTGTAGAGGTGTTGTCACGCGCATTCTTCATCAGGGCAAGGGGTGACATCATCACCAATAATGAAGGCGTCTCATCAATGGGCGCAGGGGTATAAAGGGAGCTCACCCTGTCAACTGTGAAACAACTCTAATGAACTGATATTCTGATGCTCGAACTCCCGCAACCTGTTACTCAATAAGGTGAGTTGAGTATTTTTTTGCGTTGTTGCTTTATTTCAAATCTTACTGATCTTTAGTTCAATGTAATTTTGCTGCATTTGCAAAATTATGATTACCATAAGAGCATTTATCTTTTATTTCACAGGTTCATAAAATGGTTTCCAGCATCAGTCTTGGATTTTTGGAGAAAGCAGCTGTATTTTTCTCCATCTGTATATTATTCTATTCAACAAATGCCGATAGCAAGCCATTGAGGTAAGTAGCCGCTACTTGAATATTTCCCCCCATTTTTTTTCTTTTTCTGTTGCTCGATTGTATTATAATGTGTTTTTTTTTCTCTTCAAAAGCAAACGGGCTATCAATGAAGTCCAACTTATGCATAACCTCGGGGTGCATAAACATGTTGAACTGAGGCAAGACTGGCTTCAGACGAAACTACGGGAAATCCACACGGCCGCAATCAAGAGCACAGACGCAGAGAGAACAGCACTTCTTCCAGACATTTTCCCCAATCTCAAGGATCTAAATCCAAGGGAAGCTGAAGACATCATTGCCGTTTTGGAAAAACTTATGAACCCATCGTAAAAACAGAATTTGACACCTAATGTGGACTATATACTCACTCAGGGACTGAAATCAAGCCATTCTGTTCAGCTTTTATTATTCTATTAACAATATTTATTTTTTTCTATACACAAACTATTTATATTTTTTATGTAGTTTTCCAGTTTTCTTTGGCGGCTAAGTCGTATAACATTAAGCTCAAAGCACTTCTATGTATTTATGAGTTATTTGATTGTAACATAGATTAACTGAACCCAAAAGAAAATGTAAACGAGGACCAAATCTTAAAAGAAATAGAGGAAAAGTAAATTTTCGAGGTGTTTTCTATTTTTGATGACAATATATATATATATTAAAAAAAAAAAAATAAAAAAAAAATATCGTTGTTCTTGCGTATGCCTCCTGTTTTTTTTTTTTTCTTGTCATTCAACTTTACCTTTAGTTATTTAAAAAATTGCTCTTTAAATGTGTATTTATGTATTGCCTTTCTCGTTTTTGTTGTATTCTTGTTATTATAATTTCAAATAACATGATTTCAATAGCTTACATCCTCTGCATTCTATTTTTGTATGGCTCCTTGTATGGCAGCAATGTAAATGTTTCAAAAGCAGCGTGATTCTCCTCACCAGTTGATTGGACGCAAGGTGGTTTCTACGGCGACGTCTCGTGTGTTCTCGCGATAATTCACAGTCACTCTTTCTACTTGGTTAGCCATGTAGCTTCCAAGTGTGTCAACACCGTATCCCATCGTGAACGGTGAAGATCAAACTTAAGTAAATTCATGCTAGCTATTAACTTTTGTCTGAGAGTCAGAAGCGTACACATCGCGGAGAAAGTTCAGCGTTAAGCAGAGTCAGGTGAGAGATCGTCTGTGTTTGTTTAGCGCCCACTTTTAAAAGCTAAGCTAACTGATAAGCTAACTAGATAGCTTAGTGAATCAGGTTACCAAAGTTGGAATACGTTGTCAGTTTTGTGGGCTTTTTTGGAACATTTTATTCATACTAGCTCAAACAAAGCAAGTGAACACTTGTGAAGTTGTTCTACTTTTAAACCGTATATGCCATAGTATTTTTTTCTTTCTTTAAAAAAAATAATATCAATAGCATAATATTGAGCTAGAAGGATCCTAGGATATAATTTTTCTTATAGAGCAATAATTTCTTATTAGAAAATATGAGACTTTTTTTTATTTTACTGCCTATATAGGTCCCATTTCATTTAACTGTCCATCAGCTAAACATTATTCCCGTACAGAAGTAACGTTTGAGTTCTTATCAACATTACGCAATATCCAGTAGGGCTCAAGGAATCAAATCAAAATCCCAGAAATCTCACTTTATCCAGTTGGATCTTATTTGATTTTTAGAGGATTTTTCTTCTTATATGATGTTATATTTGTTCTTCTTATATTATATTATATTATGTTATATTATTATATTCCTTTAGGATCCAATTGACAAGGATCATGTATTCAAGGTTCATAAGTCAAAACTCTGCTTGTGTGTCAACAATGTCAAAAGGTGTGTGTTTGTCCATAAAAAAACTATGCATTTGGACGTAAGAAATTAATAAAAGAAAAGGCAAATTTTTGGAACAGTTAGAGCAAAAACTAATTATTTTAATTCTTTTTTTAATTCTTTTTGCTTTGTTAGGATATGAGATCTGAAGGCATATGTCCAGTAATATCAACTCAAGTAAACGCATGCCCTATCTCTTATGACAGCCACTCTAGCGATTCAGAAAATTGGGATCAAAGGACAGCGTGTCGGTCTGGGATAATCTGCAGACACTTAAGGTAATACTGGATAGTAACAAAGATTTCCAGTCATAGGAGTGTCCATCTGTTGCATGGATTTCCTATAGTTTATCTAGTCTAATTAGCATCAATAGATGCTTTTGGAGTTTAATATGTGGATTTGAAATTTCTTCTACAATTAAACCCATTGTGGTTTAATTCAAATATTAAAGGCACAATATGTAAGATTTTCACTAGAAATCACTAGAACAATTTGATATACGTTGTTGACTTGTGTACTTCCATTCTCCCAAATATTTCCAAAAAATTTCAAATCCAGAGAAATCAGCAATTTTAACCAGTTTTAACGGCCCGTGTCATTGCGTCGCCTGTCAATGACGTCATATCTGCGTTACCCTCGTTTTCCGGTTTTACCTCTGTAGAAACCACGGAAACACCAAAGACACTTTTAATAGCCTATATTATGTGTTTTATTATGGTGCTTTTCCATTACCAGTACCAGCTCGACTCGACTCGACTCGCCTCGGCTCGGCTCGCTTTTCGCTCCGTTTTCCATTGCAGATAGTACCTCCACAATAGGGCTGTCACTTTTGTGAAAAAATCCTGTTCGATTTTTGAGACATTTGTTCATTGAATCGATTGTAAAATCGATTTTCCATGTCTAAAGACGTTTCCATTTTAAACACCAAATATGATCAAATCCACGGACAACCAACAGGCATTAGGACGAACGTAAAGGGCGCTTGAGATACGCACAAGTCAGCAATACTTCTCATGATTTATTGGCGTGAAGTTTCGTGCACAATGACAAACAGGAGTGCAACATTCTCGAAAGCTGAGTGGACATAACATCAATGAAAAACATTACTGCAGTCTTCAACATGTGTTTACGATTAGAAATGTCAAACAAATTTCACCTACGTAGGCAATTGTAGACCGTAGCCCGAATCTGTATCTGTATCTGTATGCATGAGACTGTCTGAATACTGGCAGAATTCACATTTTTATAGTAAAAAGAGACGCATTATGCAGAAGTATATTTTGCTGTTATGTGTGTTTGTCAGAGCCTGCAGTTGCTGTGTGACGCGCGTTTGCTGCGGGCGTATCGTGACGAGCTGGACGCGCTCCGTGAAAAGACCGTTAAAATCGATTCCCTATTTTCGTTTTCGAAACTTGTGTTGGTTGGTCCGATCGATTGTGCAATCGATTTTCGAACGTAAAGTGACAGCCCTACTCCACAATAGTACCTGGTCGTCATAGCGACGCCGCAGGAATCTGCCGTGACTTAATCTTCTATGCGACACACACCCGCTACCCACACACACAGGACAATGGAGGAAATCGAGTGTATGTTTTTGGATGTTTTTGTTTTTGCTGTTTTTTATTCAGGATACTCCGTCTGGCACGTGCAATGATGACGCAGTGAATAGTGACGATTCTCTCTGACCAATTAGCAGTCTGCCGTGTTTTCACGTCACATTTTAGTATCGCCTCAGCTCGCTTAGAACCTCGCCGGAGGTGGTATGAAAAAAAGTACCTGGAAGCAGGTACAGGTACAACTTTTACACAGTGGAAAACCAAACAAAGGCAAGGCGAGGCGAGGCGAGCTGGTACTGTGTAGTGGAAAAGCGCCATTAGACAGGTGAGGAACTGTTTTGGGTTACATTTTATTTTAAGGTGTCATTGTTACAGTGTAATTATACATTTAAGTACCGAGTAATATTAAGCAACTACATGTACTTACTATAGGGTTAGGGTAGGATTTTGTTGAGGGTTAGTTACATGTAATTATGCATAATGTACTGTTATTACTATGGTATGCACATGTAACATATTATGTAACAAGGACACTAAAATAAAGTGTTACTCTGTTTTGATACCTTAATTGACAGAAAACTAGTGTTATACAGCTCAAAACGGTAAGTTTTTTTGTTTGAATCTCGTTTTCTTGATTTACCGCGAGTAACATGTTTGTACCATGCCTCAGAGTCAATACTTTTTTGGGTCAAGTGGCTAAATTAGAAAAAACTTTATTTGTAGTAACTGTAATAGAGCATTTCCTCCACCATACAATATACAGTATTTTAAAATGAACTGCACGCCATTAAGCAACACAAGTCATCCAGCTTTTATTAATATGATATTCTAATATCAATGTAGCTTACTGCAGTGTGCGACAAGTGTCTAATAGCAGAGAGTAATGTTATAACAACTTTCAACAAACTCAAATGTACAGCACTGCATTACCCCACAATTTTAATTCGTCAAATAAACTGACCTGTAGTAATTCAGCACTTGCGGCTGTTTCACTAGAATGAAATAAAAAAAAAAAGTGCATTGAAGTGATAAAAAGTAACTGTAACAAAGTTCAAGTTCATAGAAGGAGGCGACGAATGTTAAACTTAACTTTAATCATAAAATAAACAAACAACAAAGCAAAATGAGCGCCAGCAGCAAGATGGCATATAAGCATAATAAAAACAGCAATGTAAAAATGTCTCTGACTCTCGGCCCGCCCTGCATCATACGATAGTAACGTTCATAAAACTTCAATACATTAGCTTACCCATGAACATGATTTCTGCCTGAGTCCTGTCGGATTGCTTTCCATCGACTGTGGAGGTGAAGACAACAACTCCCATGATTCCATGCTCATTCACGGCGCCATAAAGCTGCGCCTTTATTGATTTTAATAAGCGACCTCAAGCGCTGAAACTTATGTACTGTGCCTTTAAATCCATTTTTATCATAGGTACTAGGGCTGCACGATATTGGAAAAAAAATTACTTTGCGATATTTTTTTCCCAACGATATATATTGCGATATTGCGTGCCATCAATCCAGGCTAAAGTCAATAATTAGCCTACCATTCCATGATATTAATAATTTCACTAAGCAAGCTTCATTACAAGTGACAAAAAGGCCACTTAATATTTTATTCCAAAATTAGAACATATTTCTGTCAAAATTCGAAAAAAATATTTCTGTCAAAAAATATTATTCTCTCTCTCTGTGTCTCTATGTTTTCGGTGCTGATGCAGTGACGTGTTCATGTAAACGGCACTTAAAAGCTGTCACAAGGAACCAGCAAAAGTAATGATTATGAATATGTAAAATATTACAATGAGACATTTTAATTGTTTATTAATAAACAAGTGTTTTCTGTAAAGATGAAGTTGACGATCTTCATCTTCGCAGTAGTGATCGCGTGGGAGAGAAATGCACTTTTCATACGGATTACATAGTTTTATTTTGTTTTGAATGGTTCTGATTAAAACTAGAGATTTCTGTAGATAATAGATATATTTATATATAGTTTTTTAGGTGTGTGAGGCGAGTAGGCTACCTTATACGCTGAGTTTCGGTTCATGGATTCAGGCGCTGGCGCCTTCGTGTCGTGATTATGTCTGCTATATTTACTTTTTATTTATTAAATTCAGGAAATTGGATAATGAAACACTGATTAAAATTAAGATACAATTAATACAAAGCGAAATTCGCTTTAAAGAAAGGCTTTGTGCTTTCTGTTTGAGGTCTCTGTGAAAGTTTTAAAGCAGTCTTTTAGTGCCGCTTTCATAACGGTCGCATCCGTAATGGAGAACTGTCACGTAACATTGTTTTTTCCTCATAAATGCGAACACGAAAAATATTATTATTATTTTTTATTTTTTTTATTCTTTTTAAAAAAGACAACCATCCACAACTTTATAACACTCCAGCAAAGTACCTCTTTTTGGTCAACATCCTCCTTTTTGTAGACGAAATAGTCCCAAATAGCTGATTTTGACTTTCTTTTTGGTACGAAATCTTTCTTTTTTTTTTTTTTTCGGCGGATCCTCTTCGTCGCCCATTTTTAGCTATAGGATGCCAGTGAATGTTGGCTGTGAGCGCGGTGAGCTGCGGCACAGCGAACCAATCACTGTGCAAGTACGCAGAACGTGCAAGTCACCCCAGCAAAAAGCAATACAACAAACTCGTGTTTACTGTGTGCTACCCTGGTGCTACCTTTCTCTTAATACACCATGGGTGCTACTACCCTTCACATCGCATGTTCCGGCGATGTGACTATCGCTCATTCGCACATCGCGATGTCGATGTTAAAACAGAATATCGTTCAGCCCTAATAGGTACACTTCAACTGTGAGAGACAGAATCTAAAACAAAAATCCAGAAAATCACATTGTATGATTTTTAAATAATTAATTAGCATTTTATTGCATGACATAAGTATTTGATCACCTACCAACCAGTAAGAATTCCGGCTCTCACAGACCTGTTAGTTTTTCTTTAAGAAGCCCTCCTGTTCTCCACTCATTACCTGTATTAACTGCACCTGTTTGAACTCGTTACCTGTATAAAAGACACCTGTCCACACTCTCAATCAAACAGACTCCAACCTCTCCACAATGGCCAAGACCAGAGAGCTGTGTAAGGACATCAGGGATAAAATTGTAGACATGCACAAGGCTGGGATGGGCTACAGGACAATAGCCAAGCAGCTTGGTGAGAAGGCAACAACTGTTGGCGCAATTATTAGAAAATGGAAGAAGTTCAAGATGACGGCCAGTCTCCCTCGGTCTGGGGCACCATGCAAGATCTCACCTCGTGGGGTATCAATGATCATAAGGAAGGTGAGGGATCAGCCCAGAACTACACGGCAGGATCTGGTCAATGACCTGAAGAGAGCTGGGACCACAGTCTCAAAGAAAACCATTACTAACACACTACGCCGTCATGGATTCAAATCTTGCAGCGCACGCAAGGTCCCCCTGCTCAAGCCAGCGCATATCCTCCTGCTCAAGTCAGCGCATGTCCAGGCCCGTCTGAAGTTTGCCAATGACCATCTGGATGATCCAGAGGAGGAATGGGAGAAGGTCATGTGGTCTGATGAGACAAAAATAGAGCTTTTTGAACCATCAGTGAAGCATGGAGGTGGAAGCATCATTCTTTGGGGATGCTTTTCTGCAAAGGGGACAGGACAACTGCACCGTATTGAGGGGAGGATGGATGGGGCCATGTATCGCGAGATCTTGGCCAACAACCTCCTTCCCTCAGTAAGAGCATTGAAGATGGGTCGTGGCTGGGTTTTCCAGCATGACAACGACCCGAAACACACAGCCAGGGCAACTAAGGAGTGGCTCCGTAAGAAGCATCTCAAGGTCCTGGAGTTGCCTAGCCAGTCTCCAGACCTGAACCCAATAGAAAATCTTTGGAGGGAGCTGAAAGTCTGTATTGCCCAGCGACAGCCCCGAAACCTGAAGGATCTGGAGAAGGTCTGTATGGAGGAGTGGGCCAAAATCCCTGCTGCAGTGTGTGCAAACCTGGTCAAGAACTACAGGAAACGTATGATCTCTGTAATTGCAAACAAAGGTTTCTGTACCACATATTAAGTTCTGCTTTTCTGATGTATCAAATACTTATGTCATGCAATAAAATGCAAATTAATTACTTAAAAATCATACAATGGGATTTTCTGGATTTTTGTTTTAGATTCCGTCACTCACAGTTGAAGTGTACCTATGATAAAAATTACAGACTTCTACACGCTTTGTCAGTGGGAAAACCTGCAAAATCGGCAGTGCATCAAATACTTGTTCTCCCCACTGTATATTAAGGCTGGGTTGATGATTATATCAATTAATTGATTTTAATCGATCTTAATTTTGAGGTCTGTTCTCAAATTCCAAAATCAGTCTTTTGGTCTCCTCTATGATGTTTACAGTTGATGTGTGAACAAAAATATGTAATTATTGCAGCTTTATTACTTTTGATGTGAAAAAAGTTTTCATGACTGACACATTTTAAATGTTTATTTTTCAACTACTAATTGGAGTAGAAACAGAGAGTGTAAAAATATCCACCCTTTTTTTCAGCTGTGCTGATTCCGGAAGTATTTTTTCCATTCATTTTCCCTATAGGGATATATATATAAAAAAAAGACTGCATTATAAGCCATGAACCAAGCCAACCAGCTATGAGTTGTCACAACACTACAAACTTTCATTTAAAGCAAAAAAGTCCTTGTTTATATTATATTTAAATGCATTAAGCTGGTTGTTTTAGTGTTTATATTGATTTCTATAGGGAACTTTGCATTATGATGTATAATAAGGAATCTTCAGAGATGTATTATAAGGAAAATCACAGCCTTTGATATCATATCTGCTGTGCTTTTATCATGAGGGTCTGCATAATTTTACTTCAGTGTGCAATGAACTGTATTCGGTAATCTTTTGTTTATCAGTGCTGGCTGATATGGTCATCTTGTGACCCTGTTAGTGACTTTCATGCTGCATCATGCAAAATGAAAAATTTGGCAATGCCATGGGAGAAATACACTATTCACTGTCACCATACTAGCAAATGTTCAGTGACTGAAAGCCTGCAGTATTCATCTGGTTTCTTCTCATTGTGTTGCTGACCCGCTCCATGTAAAATTAAATGGCTGATATACGCCACTGTTATGATTACGCCAGTGTGCGTGAATTTAATTTTTTCTTTTCTTATCATGCTTCTTTTACTCTAACTATTTTTTACTATTATTTTACTATTTTTTTAAATGAGGAAAAAGGATTGAGAGCACCTCTGTACATAATGTACAACTTGAACGTCTTTATGTGTCAGCGCCACCTGCTGGCCGTTGAGAAATAGACAGCTTAGATGTAATTGGAAACAATGGCTATACAATATATACAGACCCTTTCCAAAAAATTTGAATATCATGGAAAAGTTTCTTTATTTTCATAATTCCATTCAAAACGTGAAACTTCCATAGATTATAGATTCAGGACCCACAACTTAAACGATTTCAAGTATTTAGTTGTTTATTTGTACATAATTTGGGCTTCCAGCTCATAAAACCCACGAAAACAGGATTTCAAAAAATTAGAACATTACATGAAATCACACAGTAATTACACAGTGATACCATGGTCATTGAACCAGGTTTTGGTTCTTTTGGCAGTGTGGGCAGGTGCAAATCCTGCTGGAAAATGAAGGAAGCATGAAGTGCTCTGAAAATGTCCTGGTAGACGGCTGCTCTTTCATTATAAGAGCACCATTTATTGACAAAGGTTATTATCAAAGTACTATTTTGATTGATTTTAGGTCTACTTGATAGCAGATTGTGCATTACAACACTCGCATTTTCTTCACCTTTAAATTTGCTTATTATATACCCAGGATAGGTCATAATAATAAGTCTTGGATAACACTTTTTGCCTTCCTTGACACTCGTGCGGTTGCAGAGAGGTTCACTGGGTTCATTTCGCATTGGCATGACTGCCGTGCTCCATCCCATCACGCTTTTCCTTTCATCAGCCTATTGTGTTTTCGTGCGTGAGAGAATCTACAGTATCAGGAGATATTATAAGGGTCGGGCTACGTCATCGAGGCAGCCTCCGCGTGCCACAGTAGCGGAAAAAGCGACCAGCCATTCATGCTCGCGCGAACGTCTCAGTCAGGTTACTATGCTACCGTCCTGCCGTGTCTCGCGCCGATGCTACCTGAGGGCGTCCTTTCTTCCCGGACAACAGCATTTACAGGCTGTGTTCGCAGCGAATAAGTTACACCGGAGTGCTCGCATTATGCTGAAGTTTGAAAGTAATGCCCGAGGATGCTAAGTCGCCTGGCAAGCCCTCGTTGTGCGAAGGAGCGCGCATCCTTTGTGCGTTCATTCATCAGCTGCTGCCCTGCTGCTTTGTTTTAAAGACAGGCGGGTACGTATACGCGCCTCTCTGTGTGAATTAATCTCAAAAGAGTGTCGCTTCGCTTTAGAAAGTCGTGAGATTATAAAAAAATGTTACCTCTGCGTAACAAGTCTTATTTGTAGAGAATATTCCCGATGCAGTTCCCTCATCAATATTCTATCGTTTAGAAATGAGTTGTATGCGTCATTTTAACCGTATCTGCATGCAGTGCCCTTCAGAAACGCATTGTCTTGCTGTTTAACATTAGAGGAGCGGTGTCAGCAGTGCACTGAATTATTGATGCTTTCTCTGTAAGTAACAGAATGGATTGTGCACCGTTAGTTACTTGGAAGTTTAAAAATGCATTTATTTGGTCTTTTTTTTATTCATGCTGATTGACATGAAGAAAGACATATCATCAATTGGCTTGGTTTGTCAAGAGCATGATCTTGTCCCCTAAGGGGTCCGGAGACACCACAGACATGCCTTCATCCGAATTCATTGTGGGCTACTTTTGCCTGGCACATTTATGGGCTGATGCAATAGAGAAGCAAAACAAGATCTTGACTTGTAATTATATTGCTGAGAATTGTGGATATGATTGGCAGTGGATGCATGAAATGATCTCTACGCAGCACAATACTCAGAAGCTGAATGAATGCGAGCCTGTGAGCTGAATGAATTTCTGTGTGAACTGCTTAGGGAATTGTCAGACTGCTCAGATGCTTATTACAGCTGAAGTTCAGGTTTCACCATCACATTAATGGCTGTGCTAAAACATCAATCAGACAGCAGGACTGAGGAAGCTGCTGAGAAGTGTTGCTAGATCAATTGTTTGCATAGCAGTTAGAGGTCAGACTGATTTTTATTTTTTAACAAACGAATCAGATGATTTTGTTGTATTTGAAGTGTCTTAAAAGCAATATCCAAAACCATTATTTTAACCATTTAGTCTGTTTTGCTCAAATAAATTATCTTAAGACTATAACAACAATAAAATAATACAGTGTGTATATATAATGATTTAATAATGATAACAATGTTAGTAATAATCATCATCATTTTCTTATTTAATAATCACCATTATAATACAACTTATTATTTATTATTAATTAATTCATACTATAATAAAATAATAATAATAATTATTATTATAGCATTATTTTATTTGTTACATTTTATTATCTCTACAATTTATTAATATTACTTATATATACAATATGATTTATTTAATCTCTATTATTTATTCTGTTTTGCACAATTAAATAATCTTTAGACTATAGCAGTAAAACAACGCAGTTTGTATATACAATAACCATTTTATTAATGGTAATATCATTATTATTATTATTTAATAGACACTATAATTAGTATGATTATTATTATTCATTACTCATTATTTTATATACTATGTTCTATTATGAGTTGTTTTATTTTAATTGTTTATTATTTTATTTATTCTGTTTAAGAGAGAGTTTGTATATAATAATGATAATAAAAATAATTGCATTGATGTTTGTAACATTTTATATTATACCAATATTAGTAATATTTTATTATTATTATTATTATTATTATTATCATTATTTAATTGATTCAGTAATAACTTATTTTTCCATACTATATCTATCTATCTATCTATCTATCTATCTATCTATCTATCTATACACTGTCTACTCGTTTATTTTGAGAATAAATAGTTATCACTAATTATGCAAACAATACATGGAACTTTATACTTTACCTGTAAACACAGTGTGCAGTTCTTTAGAGAGAACTGTAAAATCTCACTCTGTAAAAATATCTATGTTTGACAGGGACTGTGAAGGACACAATAGTATTTGCGGTCCATTCAATTTCTATACATGTTTATGGAAACACAAGCACATGCAAAGACGTTAAAGATTCCCAAAAGACATTTGATCAGATTAAAACCATCTAAACATCACGTAGTGACCTCTTGGTTGAATTAAGATACATTTTGCATGCTCAAAGACTACTGTGACCACACTTTACACTGAATAGTAGAAACAGTCTGATTTGATTCAGTTTCATCAGTGGGATACTATAGGTCATTGTATGTGTGCTCTGAAGCATGTGGGATAATGGAACTTGCAGCAAAACAGATGCAGCGCAACTTATTGAATTTGTTGCTGCTGTTGAGTATGGTTGTGCTGTGGGCACTGGTCACGCTCGAGTTGGTTAATGGGGTCACAAAGCTCTTGGCTGGTACAGTCATGACAGTCAAAATGAATCGAGGGGTCCATATTGGGCAGCACTTTTGCTGGGATAAATCAAGCCCTATTTCCAGCCTATTAATCTTTTATTCAGACAGAATATTCTGCCTGTGCACGCTTCAGTGGACCCTTTATGTTTTTTTTAGTGCAGGGGAAGAAAGAGGCATATCAGCTCCATGCGAAGAGCATTTTTTAAAACCGTGTTTTCTGCTTTGGTCTATGCTGTACTCCAGTCTCCTTGCTTCAAGGGCATCTGTCTTGTAATGATCCTGTTTCAGCCCCCTGGGGAATGAGAAAAAATTAACAGCACCTGGTCTGGGCATAGGCAGTCTGGATGATACAGTCTGTGTTTATAAAGGATGTATTTCTATTATATAGGCTATTATTGTTTTAATATTATAATTTAATATAGTTCAGTTTTAATGTTCAGCACAGGTTTTGTCCTGGATTTCCAAATTCAGTTATATGAAATATTGAATTTTTAATGTATTAAAAATCACCTGAAGGGATTTGGTTAAAATTAAACCCCAGTGACTTTTTCTCACAAGCACGGCACGTGAAGTGAATGAAATCGACAAATGGGAATGAATCCTCTGTGATTACACGGGTCAATACAGTGGCTTGTTGACGGATGAGGCTGTGCTGAAAGTGAACCTGCGCTGTTGTCTCTTTGTTTTTTAAGGAAGTAGTGTAAAATTGCTGTCATCACACTTCCTGCACTCAGCATCTCTTTTAGAGCCCAGAGTTCATCCAAGTTTGTTGTAAGCGCTTGCCGAGTTCCTCACGTTGCGGAGATCGGGCCACCCCTCCCTCAGCAGTCGAATGCTCACGTGTGTGTCTGACTGTGTGTTGGCTTTTCCTGGCAGTGGTCAGCCGCGTGGAGCTCAGCTGGAGGGTGAGCTGGTGAAAATGAGCCTGCACGGAGCCAGCGGAGGACCCCTGGACCACCCCAGGGAGAGGCGGCGTTCTGGAGATCGCTCCAGGGATTCTTCACACGAGAGAGGTGAAGGACAGCTGACCCCCTGCATCAGGAACGTCACCTCGCCCATACGCCAGCACCTCACTGGTGAGTTTTGGCTTCCTCATTCTGTACCAATTTAAATGCATTTGAGTTTTATAACCGACTCTATCAAAATTTATGTAATATATACATATACATACATATATATATATATATATATATATATATATATATGTATATGTAATAAAATGTATGTACATATATATATATATATATATATATATATATATATATATATATATATATATATATATATATATATATAAAATATATATATAAAATATATCTGTTTTAATTAATTTGTATTACAGAGAATTCATTATCTGTCTGTGAATGTATTTATATGTCTGTGAATGTATTTTATATATATATATATATATATATATATATATATATATATATATATATATATATATATATATATATATATATATACATTCACAGACAGATAATGAATTCTCTGTAATACAAATTAATTAAAACAGAATAAAGAGTATGTATATATGTATTACACACTACAGCATTTCCAATAAGCACCTTATGCTCATTAAGGCTGAATTTATTTGATAAAAAATATAAAAACAATATATCTTTACTATTTAAAATGACTCTTTTCTGTTTAAATATATTTTAAAATGCTAAAGCTGTATTTTCAGCATCATTACTCCAGTCTTCAGTGTCACATGATCCTTCAGAAATCATTCTAATATGCTGATTTGCTGCTCAAGAAACATTTTTTATCATTATCAATGAGAAGGTCAATCAAATCTCCATGACACAAACAAAGGAAAAGGAAAAAAAATTTAAAATAAGTTTGTGATACATTTTTAAGGAGCATTTGATCAATATAAATTATTGGAATTAGATACTTTTGTAAAATATTACATTCCTTTGTCAATTTTTGATCAATTTAATTCATCCATGCTCAATTGAGTATTAATTTACAATATAAAAAAAACTTAGCAACTCCAAAGTTTTGAATGGTTGTCATTTATTTAATCAGATTCATCAGATTATTACAATATCTAGCTACAAATATGAAAATTTGTCATTGAATTATTGTTTTCTTTGTATACATGACGGATTATAAAGGCCAATGCAGACAGACGACAACAGACACTTTGGGTTTTGTCGGTTCATTGTTACCACTTGTTACCCGGCGTCTCCTGGAGTCTGTCAGAGCTTGTTTTCGTCGATTGAACATATCGAATCCGCACTTGTCGGGTCGTGGAATGTCTGAGAAGTGGCATACTGTAATCTGGTGATTGTCCTCATTGGTCGGCGTCTGTTATTAATGCTGTCTCCTACTTAAGTCTGTACTGGCAAGGTTCACTTGTTTGACTCTGTCTGTCTATCTCTCACATTGATTCCTCAGACCGTGAACGGGATTCTGGCTGCTCATCGCGCTCCACGAGTCCCAGGCCTCAAAAATCATGCACCTCCATCCTGTTCTATGGCGACTCCCACGGTAAAACCCACAGCTCTGACATGATCTACGTGTGTGAAAGCGTCAAGGAGGGACCCCGCAGTTTGAGGACTGCAGAGAGAGTTACTCTGATTGTAGATAACACACGTTTTGTGGTCGACCCATCCATCTTTACTGCCCAACCCAACACTATGCTTGGCAGGTTAGGATAAACTTCGGTCACCTCTTTCAATTTGTCTGCTTGTTATTACTTAAATATAAACATTCATTTTGACACATTGTGTCAATGTTGTAACTGGTGGGCGTTGTCTTGAAGGATGTTCGGATCTGGACGGGAACACAACTTCACACGTCCTAATGAAAAGGGAGAGTATGAGGTTGCTGAGGGAATCAGCTCCACCATGTTCAGAGCCATTTTGGTGAGTGCACTATGCTTTAAAAGCTTTATTGAGGTTATAAATATATCTTTGGCCTAGTGTACCACATATTGATTAAGTGTCGTATTAGACTGCAGTATCAAAATTTACGTGACTTCAGCATAAAGCGTACTGTTTTGTTAAAGTTTATTGCAGATATATTTCACATATAGAAATGACAACTCAAAAGAAAGCAAAGAAACCAGACATTCTGCTATTATCTTCAAAGTGTTTAGTCCCCCTTTCTGGCCTCGTCCCTTTACTGACCTTAAAATCTATCAAAATTGAATATCCTGGATGATTATTGGTCTTGAAAAAAATTGCAGGGGTTTTATATTATGAATGTACTAAACTACAAATTTTCAAGATCCACTAGTTGAAGGTTGTCTGAAGTTGTTTATATTCACCACTATCAGACAGATGGACACTAAATGCAGCTCTTTTTTGTAACTGACAGAAATTCAGCAAATTAATTATATATATATAAATATAAGTATAACTATTTATTGCACAAAACTAGCACGGTCCTCACAAAAATGTACAAATGTATTCTGCATAATAATAGAAACATTCAGGACTTGAGCAGTGAGGCTTAATTGTTTTGTTTATTAAAAAAGTTACAAAGGTTGTAGTGGGGCAATGTTTCTAAAGGGGATGAATTTAATTGGGAAATATTGCAAATACTCTGAATTTCTTTTTCGCTTTCCTGAAATTTCCCAACACAAGTGGTATTTGCATGAGATTTTCAGAGGTTTTAGGGCATAGGGGTTTTAGGGATAATTCTTTATATTTGTAAGCCGATAACCGATATATTGGCTGATAAATCAACATTTTTGAGAGCGTGATTACAAAAACAAAGTCTCACTATTAAAAACCACATCCCAAGCACACAATTATATTGTTCTCATTATAATTTTAATAGTCGATATGTCAAACTTGCATGTTGCACTTAACTAGATTTTCCTTTTTGAAGTGATTCCAATCATATTTCAAGCAATTCAAAATCATCATGGAGAACAGCGCGCATCTGAAGTGTCTCAGCTGGAAGTAAAAATACATTATTTATCGGCTTTAATATATCGACCAACTTTTCTTATTGGGCCGATAACGATAACATTAAAAATTAACATATATCGGCCGATGCCGTTATGGTGGCCGATATATCTTGCATCCCTATCTAAAAGTTAGCATAGAGCTGTGTATAATGTTTTAAAATGTGATTTATGAATAATATATTGATAATTGTAATAATTATGATAGTAAAGTCTAGTAAATTGTCAGATTAAAGAAAAATACATGTAAAATTTTATATAAACTATAAATGTTAAATTTATCAAATGTATTTTGTAGAAATATATATATATATATATATATAAAAACATAAAATATGTTTACATATTCTGAATTGACATTTTATATATAGTATCTTACATTGTGTTAAAGGTATTTTCAAAAAAAACAAAACAATTAAACTATTGCATATAATAATAATAATAATAATAATAATAATAATAATAATAATAATATGCTGGATTTTAGTTGACCGTCACAGCCAGCATTATTTGGACATCCATGGCATTCGTTACAAGCCTGTCTCTGCGGCATTGAAAGAGTTAAGCTTCTACCATGAGGCTCAGCTCAGTGGAAAAATCAGGACGGCACTACAGAAATAACAGCCATATTGAATCTTTCCCTTTTTTCAGTGAAGTGTTTTGTTCAGCGTTTTCATGCTGTCTGTGCGCTGAGCTCTTTCCACGTTTGGCTGGCTTTAAATGGATCAGTGCGTGTGAAGAGTTGGAAAAGCAAGGGGGGGTGTGTGTGTGTCTCTGGCATCGGAGCCATTTGCTTATCTTTGGAATAAGTGCTGCTTCAGTAATGGCCGCCTGTTTGTTTTTCCTCTGCGTCTCTCCCTTTTAACCGGCAGGATTACTACAAATCAGGGATAATCCGTTGCCCTGATGGGATATCCATCCCGGAGCTGAGAGAGGCATGCGACTACCTTTGCATCGCCTTCGACTACAGCACCATCAAGTGCAGAGACCTCAGTGAGTACTCATTAACATGACAAATGCACTAAACGGATTCGGCTTTTTGTGCTGGAAAACCCTCTGATTGTCTCGGCAACGGGGAAACTGGACATTATTCCAAGCATTTTGGATGTCTGAGGATGGTAGATGCGAGAGAACAGAAGTAGGTCAGTGCCATATCCAATGTGATTGCCAGAGATGGGTCACTAGACGCTGTCAGTGTGAATTGTTTACATTGTAAGCATTTATGTTATGGCTTGTTTATTTAAAGTATCATGTGTATGTGATTTCTATGGCTAAATTGAATCAGCGAGTCAGCTGCCGAATCGTAATGAGTCGATTTGAATAACGCTCTGGAACATGTCAACTGCAGGTGCGCTCATGCATGAGCTGTCTAATGATGGCGCCCGCCGGCAGTTTGAGTTCTATCTGGAGGAGATGGTGCTGCCCCTGATGGTGGCCAGCGCTCAGAGCGGAGAGAGGGAGTGTCATGTGGTGGTGCTGACGGATGACGACGTGGTCGACTGGGATGAGGAGTATCCGCCGCAGATGGGAGAGGAATACTCACAGAGTCAGTTTACTTCACCTGCACCTCAATTACACACTATTACCTGTTTGTCAATCACAGTGCTACTGCATTGTGGGTAATTTATGAGAACTGATTGTTCGTGGTCATTAGTGGTGTGTGCTTGTGGTTTTTGAATGACCTTAACCCTAGTGTTTGTACAGGCATATCTTGTGTGCCCTTGTAGACAATAAAATGAGTGAACACTGATAGCTGTATAGAACACTCTAGCATCTGCATTACAATACTAATAACAGCATAGAACACTGCATAACAACATTATATAGCATATGGCAACACGCTCTATCAAAAGACCGGCTCTATCAAAGATCAGTGTAGCTTTAGTAGTATTATATGTCATTTTTGCACTCGAGGTCACAATGGTTTTGTGTCTTTTGTGTATCGCAGTTATATACAGCACAAAACTATACCGGTTCTTCAAATACATTGAAAACCGAGACGTTGCCAAGTCTGTACTGAAGGACAGAGGACTGAAGAAAATTCGATTAGGCATCGAAGGTAAGAAAAGATTTTCACTTGTTTGCTTTCTGTTCGTTCACGCATTTAAAAAAAATCCAAAAAATGGTCATTAAAGGGTTAGTTCACCCAAAAATGAAAATTCTGTCAGTAATTACTCACCCTCATGTCATTCCAAACGAGTAAGAGCTTCGTTCATCTTCGGAACACAAATTAAGATATTTTTAATGAAATCCGCAACGTAATTATCACGGTCAAGCCCCAGAAAGGCAGTAAAGACTTCGTTAAAGTAGTCCATGTGACTCCAGTGGTTCAACCTTAATGTTATGAAGCAATAAGAATACTTTTTGTGCGCAAAAACAAACAAAAATAACGACTTAAATCAACAAATCTCCTCCATGCCAGTCTGCTACGCGATTCACGCAAGCACCATATGTGATTATGTGATCGTGCTCAGCCAATAGTGAACCAGCGTTCTGCCGTAAAACACGGAAGAGCTGTACTTTGTGAAATAGCCCAACAAAGTGAATGGCGTAAGAGAGTAGCAGGGAAGAGAGGAGAGTTTGTTGAATATTGTTGTTTTTTTCGCACAAAAATGATTATCGTCGCTTGATAAACTTATGGTTGAGCCACTGTAGTCACTTGGACTATTTTAACGCAATGTCTTTACTAACTTTTCTGGGCTGTCAGGTGAAATTAGCTAGAAGCCTATGAAGGAGTGATCCAGCTCTCAGATTTGTGTTCTGAAGATGAACGAAAGTCTTACGGGGTTGGAATAACATGAGGGTGAGTAATTACTGACAGAATTTTCATTTTTGGGTGAACTAACCCTTTAACTAATCCTAAAGCCTTTTTTATACTTTTATACTTCCCCTGGCTCTGCACCACGAGCCTCCACTGACTGCGCACGCTCCTCCCCAAACGGACGAGACGTTTATACTATACGCGATCGCCGTTCCGTTGTACTATTCTTTGAAACGACAGGGGGCGACTCTGAGTAATTGTCCTCTAAACTATCAGGAAGCAGAGGTACACACGTGACGATGTTTGTTTTTATTACATTTCACCAAACCCTCAATACAAACAGCCTGATCTCACGGCAATTCGTACGAATTCTACGAGGTGGCTAATTCGTACGAATTCATATGACCTCACTCGTACGAATTCGTACGATTTTTGCTAAATCGTACATATTTTACGAATTGCCAATTCGTATGAATTCATACGAATGACCTACCCATGACCCCGCCCCTAAACCTACCCATCACGTGGGTTTAGACAAATCGTACAAATTCGTATGAGTGAGGTCGTACGAATTAGCCACTTTATCACTCGTACGAATTGGTCGTGAGATAGCGTTGATACAAAAGACCCCCAAAAAATGTGAACAACCCAGTAAACCTTGAGATTATTAATTGTTCTCATATACACATATTTTGTTCTAACGTCACAATGTATAAAATTAAATTAAACAACAATCTTTTAATTATTTTCTAATTTCATTAAACATTTTCATTTAATTTCATGAACATTTTTATTTAAACATGGACCTTTGTTTTCATTAAAAAGTTTCATTTGTGCTGTCGTAGGCTCATTTTGTAAATGTAAGCAATTCATTTAGACAAGCTCAAACTGGGTGCCGATAAGATAGGATGCGGCGAGTATAAACCAGGCTTTCTTCAGTGGAACATAATAAAATATATTTTGAAGAATGTTGGCAACCAAACAGTTTCGGTTCCAATACAATGGAAGTCAGTGAGGACCGAAACATCGTCGCCAACATTCTTAAAACATTTTGGGTGGACTATCCCTTGTATTAGCATTCCTGTTAATGCCGCACCTGTGTTTGCACTTAGGATACCCAACCTACAAAGAGAAAGTAAAGAAGCGACCCGGCGGGCGTCCGGAGGTGATATACAACTACGTCCAGCGGCCCTTCATCCGGATGTCCTGGGAGAAAGAGGAAGGCAAAAGCCGACACGTGGACTTTCAGTGCGTGAAAAGCAAGTCCATCACAAACCTCGCTGCAGCCGCTGCAGACATTCCTCAGGACCAGCTGGTGGTCATGCACCCTGGACCTCAGGTGGACGAACTCGACATCCTCCCCAACCACCCGCAGCCCAGCCCCCATTACGAGCCAGACCCCGATGCCTCGTCCCCGGCCATCTGACCCCCACACACACACACACACACACACACACACCCACCCGCCACTTCAGCACTGCAGAGAGAGGTCAGCCAAGACCACGTTGCCTTTCAAGTCCTCTCCCGCCTTACGAGTGTCAAACTGATCGCTGCGGCAGCACATGACCTTTGTACACTATGCCTTTCTTTCCCACAGAACTTGACCAAAGGAGGTTTTTTATTTAAGAACACACTCAAAGTTGGTAGTCACTCCTTTGATTAGTATCTGAAGTGATTATTATGGAAGCATATTTATACCAACGAAAAAAAATGAAGTAATTGCAACTTATCTCACAATTCTGACTTTTTTGCTCGCAATTCTTAGAAAACGTGTGATGAACTCAAAATTGCAAAATATAAACTTAATTGCAAGATATAAATCAGAATTGTGAGATGAAAAATGAGTTGCAATTCCATTTTTTATTCTGTGGCGGAAACGATAAACAGAATTGCGAGATGTAAACTTGGAATTCTGAGGAAAAAGTCCGAATTGTGCACAGCAAACATGTTGAAAACTTTGAATTGCAAGAAAAAAAGTCAGAATTGTGAGAGAAAAAGTCACAATTACCTTTTTATTTTTTTATCTGGTGGCAGAAACAAGCTTCCATAGATTGTACTATGTTTGTGGTGCTGTGAGACTACTGCTGTTTAACTTGGCAATAAAAAGGAGCACAACCATCTGGAACACCCCGCAAGTGAGCGACATCATGCGATGAAATCAGAATGCTTCCATTAATGTCTTTAAGCGTTCTGGTTTTGTCACGCCATGCGACGGAGCACTTGTGGAGCTTCACTTTGATGCATTTCCTTTGAATGAGTACTGAAGTGATGTCACGTTTTTATTGTACCGTACTTTTCATTTTATTGTTATTTGTAGCTGCATTGCGGTGCATCGAGAGAAAAGTTCTTGTGTACCACTTGAGAAATGTTATTTTAATAAACATGATGAAATCAGCATGCTTTGTTCATTCGAGTTGTTTCTAAATATAGAAATTACTATATGCCACTCAATTTTCATTGTAATGGAATTTTATAGCCATTTTTAAGCAAATTAAGCCATTTTAAAATATGCATTCTTTTGACAATTAAGCACATTTGCCCCGCCCAGTATTCTCATGTAATGCAAAAATGGTCATGCTAACATTTTAAAATTGAGGGGCCGTTTACTCAACATTATTTCCGACTAAAAACGGTGAGCTTTTTATGCGTTTTGGCCGGTCATTTACATTTAGCGGCCTGAAAACGTGTTTAAAAGTGCAAGTTTTTGAAAACTATATCGTTATTGTCTTTTGCAGATCCGTGTGAACGGAGATTGTTTTGACAAACGTCGCCTGTACACTAAAAAAAGAAAAGGAAAAACGTTTCCATTTTAGTACAACATTGTCGTGTAAATGCACCTTGAATCTGAATTCATTATGAAATATTTAAAACAAATAACAAAAATATTCAGTATGCTACTGTTCAAAACAGTAATATTGTAAACTTTTTATTACAATTTAAAATAACTTTTTCTATTGGAATATATTTCAAAACGTAATTTATTCCTGTGATGCAAAGCTGAATTTTCAGCATCATTACTCCAGTCTTCAGTCACATGATCCTTCAGAAATCATTCTAATATTCTGCTCAAGAAACATTTATCAATGTTGAATAGTCATTCTGCTTCATATTTTAGTAGAGACAGGTATTTTTTCAGGATTATTTGATTATCTATTGTAAAGTTAAAAAAAATCTTTAAAACAGGAATCTTTGCAACAGTGTAAAAATATTTAGTCACTTTTGATCAAATTAATGCATTCTAACCAAATAAAATTGAATTTCTTAAAAATAAACTGACCCCCACATTTTTTAATGGTATTTTTTATGCGAGAATCACCTTTAAAAATCCTATTAAAGTTCTATCAAGTTGCTAATTAAATTGATATAGAATGCTCAAAACCATGCGTGTAATTTTTACTCGACCTACAAAATAATTAAAAATGGCTCTAATTGATTTTATAATCCAGAACTCAACTGCCAAGCTATAGTCTCTTTCCCCTGACAACACATTTCATTTTACCACTGGATGGCAACATAGAACAAAAATATCCCAGCCAAGGACCAATCAAAAGGCAGAGAAAGAGACATTGGCCAAAGCAGGCATGAGAAGAGCTCGATGAGGAAAAATCTCGAGCACTTTTCCAAAGGACATCAATAATCTGTGCCAGCCAGTATATATATTATTTATCAAGATATAAATTAATCATATAATATTAATAGAAGGTAGTAAAGTGCCCATCTAAAAAATAAATAAAAAAAGCACTGTTGAAGACAAGATTTTTTTTATTTTAAAAATATCCACTGCTGATACGTTACACTTTAACCATATATATTTTGCATAAAGAAATCTTACATAATAGAATTACAATATTAGTTACAATCTGCATATAGAATATTTAACATTTCAACAACTTTTGTAGTGTAAAAACATTAAAACACAAACAAAATGGTATATATATTTATATATATATATATATATATGTATAGAAAGATATCCATGTTTGCTGATGGATACCACAGGAATAATCCAGGCCGATATCTACAGAGGAACAGGCAGGTCGGGAATAAAACCGTGTGAGATGTGAAATGCACAGATCCTCATTCGGCAGGAAGTATGCAGCTGAACCATTTGGTGTGCTTTGAGTATGAGGTCCTGTTTCTAACACCACAGCCTCTTTAGCTTCCGCACACCTCTGCGGTGCACTTCCTGTCCCATGAGCCTCTGCTGTGGTGACCGGCGCTTAGACCCGTTTAGCCCTGGAACGAACAAGCATCCTGTGGTCGGAGTCCGCTGCGGTTTCACAAGGGCCAGGGTAGGTCACTGAAATCCACAGGTCCACCAAGGCCAGCGTCCGCTTCCAGGAGGCTCATGATAACAGCCATGGCTGCCTCGTCGTTACTGGGGCTGCTGGATCCGGGCTCTTCCATGATGTCAATGCTAAGATGCGAGTTATCACCTGCGGGCGGAGAGATTCGTTTATTGCACTTGCGTGAGAATACTATATGCGATTCATTGAAGCTAGTGTACTCACTCATTAATGAGTTATTTGAATATGGGTATCCTATCGAATCGGGTCCAGGCACAATTCCTGCTGACGGCAGGTCTGGAGTTCCACCATTTTGAATCTACAACACAAGAGATAAACGTTAAAGAAAAACAAGAAGTGTTTCCGATTCGAAGAAACAGATTGCCGGAAAGTTCGCTCTGGCTGGTAAAAACCTTCGAACTGCCATTGGTCCATGGCGATTATGTAAAGGTGTGGCTCTGAGACTCCGCCTTCTTTGACGTGGAAATGTTCACCAGTTCATTTCTCCTATCCGCATCACTATGATCAGATGCTTTCTGTGTTCTCACATATTTACATGCTCATCTAAACGGGGCGGGTGGCATCGCTCACAGCTACAAAGATCTTTCAAACTTCTGTTTACCCCTTCGCCTTAATACTATGTGGTCAAGGACCTATTTACGAGGACAGTGTCTCACCTTCTTGCCCCCTGGAGAGCAGGTGTCCGGTGGGGGAGTGGCAGTGATATTTAAAGGACTTGAGCCACAGCTGGAGGGTGAGGAGCCTCGAATCCTAGGGGCGGGACATCATTTTATAGACTCAAGATCATTTTTGTGATAGTGTAACCTAAACGTGCCAGATGCTGCAAGTACCTCTGAATCTCCATCACTTCCTCAGCTATCATGCGTCCTATCTTGCCAGCGCCCGCTCTTGTCCCTCCCGGAATACCAGGAACCGTCTGGAGAGGGCGTTTCCCTCCGCCTGCCATAAACATACACAATTGTTAAAACCAGGCGTGTAAGAGAGACTGCTGTTCAACAGCTGGGCAATGATCTCACCGTCTCCTGATGTTAAAACGCTGTCCATGCTCTGAGGGGACGAGGCTGTCTGGGAATAACTAGGATCTGCTCCTTCAAGCATGCTGCCCCTGAAACAAGCAACAATATTATTCTGTGTTTAAGTCAACAAGAAATAGATTTTAAAATCCATTTACATTCGAAATAAGACATTTCTGTGTAAAACAATATTTAGCAGGATTTGAATTGCTTTTATTATATATATATATATATATATATAATATATATTTAATATATATAACAAAATATATTTAGTAGTATTTAATAAATAATATCAGATTATATGTATACACACAATTAATAATATTAAATTAGTACATTATTATTATTAGGGAAAAAACAATATTAATAATAATAAATTAAGTTATTATTGCATAAATTCATACTGTATATGTAATATAATTTCAATAATATGTATTAGTAGTAGTAGTAACTCCATTAACAGAAATAAACATCACTATAAAATTTTATATACACACACGTATACACACACACACAAAGTAGTAATTTAAATAATGCTAAATACTAAATAATACTATCTTTTGTTTTATTCTTAATAATAAAAATGTTATTTAATATATATATATATATATATATATATATATGATTTTATCAATACTATTCTGTACTATTATTAGTATCACAGTATTAACACATTAACATTATTAGTATTAACACATATTTTTATAGTATTTTATATATATATATATATATATATATATATATATATATATATATATATATATATATATATTTTTTTTTTTTTTTTTACAGTAATACAAAATATTACTAATATTACTAAATATATTACACATTATATATTAGTATTTTTAGTTTTTAATAAATATAGATTTATTTAAAAACATTATTTTGTCTTCATTATGTCATCAGAAATCTTTTGTTAAATGTAACTTAAACTGCCTTTAAAAAAACATTATAAACATTTCTATTCTTTAGAATCACTCGCACTGGTTATTTGTGTACAGTAACACCAGGGTGATTTATTAAGAAAGTAAATGTCTATAGTCTATGAAAGATCAAAAAGTATGTAAACTGTGAGCACATTTCCTCTGCTTGATTCAAGGAATATGCTGTTTTAATCATTTTGGCCTAGCACCTTCTTAATGAAACATTCACAACTGAAATGTGTCGCGACACTTACGAAACCACAGTGTTTGTAGAGACTATATATTCCACTTCTTTGGTCCAGGGGTTCATGAAGCTGAACCAGCGGCTCCTTAGAGTGATGAAAGAGCCGTCTTTAATCTTAAACTTGTAACAGTTTGTATTAATCTTTTCTCTCATCTGTAGCACTGAAATAAAAAAGTGAGCACTTATTACAAATGTGATACAGACTGGCATTATAACAGTAAAATAAAACATTTATTTACAAATGGTATGAATGAGAGGATCAAGTAAATAAAACCGAAACCTTGTCTGTGGCACTCGGCGAGGTGACCGATATCATCCTGGTGAAAATACTCATAAAACGACGTCCCTAAAAGCTCCTGGGGCAAGTACGCCAGGATGGCTGTCGCCCTAAATGGAAACAATGAATTGTAGTGATGAGCTAACAGATTAGATGAGACGCTAATTCACTGATGTGAGAACTGAAATCAATACTTGTAGACCCTTGAGGTTTCTGTGACAATTCAAGTCTCATTTTAGAGAGTAACCAAATCTGCTCACCTCAGGCATTATTAGAGTAAGAGCCTTAAAAGCGAATACTAAACTGCATATTAAAACTTAGTGGTTTGCCGAGAGAGATTCAGTTATCATTCAGGAAATCTCATCTCTTGTAGATGATGTGAAATAGAGCAAAAGGCATCTTCTCACCTCTGGTCGACGAAAACGAACTTGCCATCGATAGCGTGGCGGGAGACGTATTCTGTGGGTTTAACGCGGATGTCGCTGTTCATGGGCTGAGGGACGATATGCGGATGAAGGCGGCCGATGGCCACTAGACAGCTAAGGTTGCAGCCCTCATTATCAGGTTCGTTATCCTCGTCCAAACCCATCTTGGTGGGCGGCCAGCTTTTCAGATAGCCAGTGCTGTGGATGGTACAGAAACTCTTGCGGTCTGCTGTAGAGAGGAGAGATTTACCCATCAGTCTTTGAAGCGATGCATTTGAAGTATTTAAAAGACTTCCAAGCAGGCTCCAAGAAGTCACTGATCATTTTAAACTTTTATTCCCCCTGCTGACACTAGCCAGGTAACTAGTGGACCTCAAGGACATTGCAGGTCGGGGACGGTGGCCGCATGCAAAGACAGACACCCAATATTTATAAAAAGGGCTTCTCTCCACTAATTCGTAGACAAACCTTCTATGAATGAACATGCATATCCCCAGGACAATACGTGTATTATTATGTTTTTATGATAGAACTATTAGATAATGAAACCTTATTGGTAGCATGTATCATATTAAAATAATCCTTGTTAAACGTTTTGCACATTGGTGTATATCACCTCATAACATGCATTGTATTCTTGTTATATTAATCAGAGTATAAAGGGACACAAAACTGCCAGCCCACTCTGATCAGGGAAATGCTTGAAATTACACCTTTTTCATTGGTCAAGCCAAACTCAGATCATTATCTCATTGTGTGAAAAAAAGAGTGGAGACATCCGCACAGACATAGGGGACTAAAAACGCCTTTTGGGGGAACTACATTAGCTCAGAGTAGGGTCTAGTCTCGCGTAGCCAGACCTTCAGACTAATAGCAGAAGGACTGGACTCTATCGCAGCTTTCATTGGCCAAGGACCGCCCAGAGGCCGTCTGACTGACATGTAAAGCAACCAATCACAGTTCGTTTTATTCTGCGTCATGTTTAGGGGCGTGAAAATGTAACGTCGATGTCCCTACAATAAGCACTTAAGGTCCTTGCACACTGAATCCGAAATTTTCGCATGCGTTTTTTCGTATCCGTCATTCTGTGGCTCTAAACTGTCAAAACACCATTCAAATGCTTGTTACGGATGCGAAAAACGCAGAAAATCGAACCCGATCCGTTTTTTTTTTTTTTGACGGACGAAAGTTTCGGAGGCAGTGTGCAAGTGAGATTGACATAACGTGAGGTTGTATTTATTTTTTAACGTGCGAAAATTTCGGAATTTCGCACTCAGTGTGGAAGGGCCTTTGTCACAGGTGCAAACACGATGGCGTTCTTCCATGAGGGAGTTTGGCGCCACGGCATCTTGGTTTCCAGGTGGACCGCAACTCACACGTCTCCCGGACATCCTGTAGAATTCAACCAATCGGATGATGGCTTCGAAAATCCTGAAGAGTTTCCAGTTAAGTGTGCCATATGCATCAGACGCCCAGCTTACAGACCATGGACATGAGGTATGAAGCTGAGACTAAGTAGGGTCTAAACCAGCACAATAGGATCTACCGTGTACGTAGGTCGCAAGTGTACGCTGATTGGCCAAATGCATGCAAAACATTGGCACCTGCTATTTTTAAAAAGCTGTGCAAACACAGTTTATAACCTATTTATTTACTCCACGAACATGGAAACTGCGATAGATAGACCGAAGCCGAAGTCCAGGAAGTTTTAGACCAGCCTGTCTGGCACCAACATGCCACGTTCAAAGTCACTTAAATCTCCTTTCTTCCCCATTATGATGCTCAGTGTGAATTTAGATATTTGCATTCATGAGCACTTGAACAGGTGTAATAAAGTGGACGGTGGGTGAGAGAGTGTGAGAGTGTGTGTGTGTGTATATGCCTTTTATCTCATGCAGACAAACTGCAAAGCTAGTAATACCTTTCTTTTTGGAGCACGTTGAGGGAAAGTCTTTGTCCTCCATCTTGACAGAAGGACGGTTGCATTTCATTCTACAGAAGAATGATCGGCGGGCCCCTGAACACAGTCTGGAGGGGCCGGGAGTGATGTCAGTCTTCACTGGTAGACCAGCTTCAGAGAGAACTGAACATCAGTCCAAGTGCCTTTGGCTTAACTGTGAATCAAATGACTGCAAATACTTAATAAAACAAACTTTACTTTTGGCATCGATGAGTCGTTCCCGTGGAGCCGTGTCTGACGATGACAGCTGCTCTTTCACTTTGGCAATGTCTTTTGGATGCAGGTAGTCGAACAAACTCTGGCCAATCAGATCATTCTGATGGTTCAAAACAAAACAGTTTGTATTAACGTCAAAAACTTTACCGCATAGCAGCAAGAGATCAGTGTCAAGAAAATATACCTGAGTGTAATTGAGAATTTTATAAACAGACTCCGAGACGAAGAGAATCTTTCCACGATCGCAACCAACTACAAAGAGGAAGCCATCAGCAGCCTGTAGAAAGAGGGGGAAGAAGAGTTTTAAAACAGATCCTCACCAGTTTTCCATATAATCAAATCTCGCAAGCCTTGGAGTTGATATTTTAAACACACCCTTAAAATCAAGTGCTTTAATTCATCATCCGACAAGAATGCTGGTTTATAGTTGGCTTCTGTGTATGGGTTGGTGGCACCTAAAAGAAAAAGAAAGAAAGGGAAAAAGTCAAGCATAATTAATATGGAAAAAGTTTGCTTTAAAATCATAATGAGCTCATTTAGATCCATTTTGGCCCATGCTGTGGTAGAAAACTCTCACCTCGTAACGTCTTCATGTGTTGGACGGCCATGCGCAGTACAGTGAGTTTGTCCAACTTGCGAGACATGGCATTGCAAGTGGGGACTAACGATGCTAACTCGTCTATAAAACTGTTCATTTTATCCCTGCGCCTCTTCTCTATTTGACTGTGAGCCTCCCTAAAAAATCAAAAAAATTAAAAAAGATACAAGCAACACATCTCATTTACATTCAACATACTAACTAGGCAGAGAAAAGCCTCATCTTCACTCTACCTGGCATTTTTTATCCGGCCCTGCTGTTCATCCCTGGATTTAGGAGAAAAGATTTATTACTTATTAATCATTCATGTATTATTAGAACTGTGAATTTAAAGATAACAGCATGTAATTCATGTTTACCTTCCCAGTGTCTTATCTTTGTCTGTGTCCATGCTATCACTGTGAAAATGAACAGCACCACAGAGTTCAATGAAACAAGCTTTTACAACAAATTATGTAAATTATTTTTAATGACCTCAGTTGGGCAAAGTTTATGTGAGAATTGTACTCACTCAAATGAAAAGCCATCAATTCTGTAAAACAAAATAAAAAACATTATTATTTATAAATATTTTAAAATAACATTCTATTATTTAAATACAAGTCTATTGGTAACACTTTACAATAAGGTTTCATTTGTTAACCCTCAGAGAGTCTTCGGTCACTTCTGACCGAAAAATTTTCTGTTTTGAATTTAAAAAAATCACAGCTTCATCGGAAGGTTATGATACTTGGTGACTTTTATGGCATTAGGTATGTGTATGCAAAAAAAAATTGAGGTCATGATCCGAGCATGCTAAGTGGTCGTAAAAAAAATAGTCACACTCAGTGCCTTCGGTCAAAAATGACCGACCCATAGGAAATGAATGGGAAATTTACAAAAACACAAAAATTCTCTGAATTTTTGTCTGTACAATCTACAAATCGGCCACGATTCTAAAAAAAAGTACACCGCAGTAAAGGGGTGACACTCTACAACATCAAGAGTGCAAAAAATTCACACCCACCCACACACACACACATACAAACACACTTTTATACACATACACACCAATAAATTCAGATTACAAAAAATCTGTTTTGAATTTTTAAAAATCACAGCTTCATTGGAATGTTACGAAACTTGGTGACTTTTCTGGCATTAGGTATGTGAACACAAACAAAAATTGAGTTCATGATCCGAGCATGCTAAGTGGTCGTAAAAAAAATAGTCACACTCATGGTCTTCGGTCAAAAATGACCCCCATAGGAAATGAATGGGAAATTGACAAAAACTCAAAAATTCGCTACAAATCGGCCACGATGCAGAAAAAAAGTGCTCAGCAATGAAGGGGTGAAACTCTAAAACATCAAGAGTGAAAAACATAACATAATTAATAATTATAATTAATATATATATATATAATTAATATAATAATTATTACAATTATTAAAATAATAATTAATAAAATGTTATAAACCTTGGCAAAAAGTATTATTTGAGAATTTCTAAAAAAATACAATCAATCCACATCTTAAAAGTAAGTAATTTGGTCCAAAAACAACTAGAATTCACAAGCATCTCCATTTAGAGCTATTACAGGCATCTAGTGGTAAACCCATGCAATAACATGATTTATTTAATTTTATGTTTAATAAATTGATTTATTTTTTTTATTTTTATTTTTTTTATGAAAGCCTAGTCTCTATTTTAACCGAAAATACCGCATAGAAAAAAATAAATAAAAAAAAATAAAAAATAAAAAATAAAACATTATTTTCAATGGCAAAAAATGGACAATAAATATTGCATAAATATTAATAAGTTCAATCAAATTGTCTCAAAATACTAAATTAAAAAGAATAAATATTATAGAACAAAAATAAATTGCATTGGTTTTTACTGGGATGGAGGAAGTTTCATTTTTAGGGGTCCGGTCACTTCTGACCGGGAAGGCACTGAGTGTGACTGCTAAACGAAGACTCTCTGAGGGTTAATATTAGTTAACTACATTAGTTAACATGAACTAACAAGGAAAAATGCTTCTATAGCATTTATTAGTCTTAGTTAATTTCAAAATGTACTAATACATTATTAAAATCAAAAGACCAGAGCTAATATGAAGTAACAATGAACAGCTGTATTTTATTTATTTATTTCATTAACAAAGACTAATAAATAGGCTACTATAACAAATGTTTTGCACATAGTTAGTTAATGCATAAACCATTTAACTAATGGGACCTTACTGTGTTTCCAATATATTACTTTATAAATAATATGCAAGTTATAAAAATCATATTATTTATAATCAAGACAATGAGTGAAAAAGACATTGTTTTTTTCAGATATTTTGGAGGAAAAAAGATGCTTGTGCTGAAAAACAGGCCACTTTTCATCTCACGACATCTCTGAAAAATTATTTGGTTTTTTTACATTGTCTAATTTCCAAGTAAATAATTAAAAAAACGTCCCATTACTGTTTTCTGTAACTATTTTATTTTTATTAAAAAAATTACAGAACTGCTTAGACCTAGTTTGCCAGGTACAATAGACCTTATGCGCCAGAGAAACGAGGGCACCGCCATCTTTAGAATATTGTCTTTGAACTTCCGTTTTTGCGGTCGCTCTGTATATTTCTATGGCGCTGCTGTCCAGGAGTAATTAGCTTTTGAAGTGGATTTACTTAATGTAAAGTTAACGAAAGTTATCATGAGGACTGTAATGTTTAAAGCAGATGACTTAACAAATGTCAGTCGACCTGGAAGATTTTAAAATGAGCCGTTCATTCATAAACACGCAAAATCGCTGTGAAAATACAGACCGGAAGTCAAAAGACAACGAGCGCAGCGCTGAAAAGGGGCGGGGCTACATAAGGTCTATAACCAATAAATGTTTTCTACTATTACTATATCCTATACCATCAGGGTTTACTCACTGGTATTCAGTGGTGCTGCCCTTCCTCTTGCGGGTGTAGTCCATGCCCGTGGTGCCAATGGAACTGCTGATGAGATCTGCCGAGCTCTGGGATATGAACTCATTCATCGTGGAGGAGATGTCCATTCTTTGGTCTGCCATTAGATCATCTTAAGAGAAACAGGGACAAAAAAATTACATTACAGTTCTTTAAAATGGCGACAATATGCTATAAATTATATCAATGTGTGTGTATAGAAAACAAAAGATGCTCACTGCACAGATTCAGTCAATCAGCTGTGTTCAATTCATGGCATTCCACCTGTGGCAAGATCCTGTGGAAAAAATACAGCTGCATTTACCAAAGGGTTTCGAACAACGAAAAACTATATTTCAGTTTCACATAGACGTCACACTTGAGGTATGAGTTACAGTCAAGACTAGTCAGTATTCTTTAATAGAAAATAGCTGACTTCACTTGTCTGAGGACCGTTCTTTTTTGACCAAACAGTTTTGGACCCCATTGACTTCCATTTTATGGACAAAAAAAAAACAAAAAAACAAAGACATTTCTCAAAATAAAAAGTCATACAGGTTTAAGGGTGAAAACATGATGGCAGAATTTTATTTTTGGGTGAACTATCCCTTGAAGTTGTTAATAGGTAGCTTGGGCTGTTTTAAACGAGGAAAAACAATCTCGCTCATACTCCCACACTCACTCACACACACACACACACACCAGGAGGAATGACTGAGCTTCATCAATGACCTGCTCTGGTTGCCAGGAAACCCTTGGAAAGCTCGCAATCTAGGCCACATTTAGATTACAGAAACGCAACTGGCAGAAAGAAAGGACCAGAAGACCGATTTTCTCCAGCCGTAAATGAAACAGGACTCCCCCGTGTTCAAACGGGATTTTCTGCTGAAATAGTGTTCACAGACCCTTCAATCAGCCGTTTAAATGCCCATTCTGGTGCAAGAGCACAGTTTTACATGCGTCAACGCATCAGTCATTTTTCAAATTCACATAGTTAAACAAAAGTGTTCCTGGGTATATAACAAAACTGGATTTTTTTCAAGCATATGGATGCATAGCTCATGCATCACCGACACTCTACCCATCTCTAAATGATCTTTTCTTGAATGCGTGGGCCTTTAGACTGCCAGAGATAAAGAAAAAAATAAATAAAAGAGGAAGAAAGTGACGAGCAAAAAAGATAAAAGTAGGTCATCTCAGTTTCTTTGAATTCAAGATGATTTCAGTTTGACGAAAGTCACCTATGCATATCAAACGTCCCTTGATTTATACCTGTATTACTCAAATCAATTATGAGCCTCAAGTTTTTGTTACAGTTACAGACAAATTCAGGAGAAACGTGACGTGTGGATGAATGGAAGAAAGTCCAGATGTGGTTAAAGGAAAAACAACTGGAAGTCAAAAGTGATGAACGCCCTAATGATGAGAGTTTGATGCTGTACTTTAGGAATGCAGCACACCCATCTTACAATATGAAAGCAGCACTTTCACATAATAACTTGTTCGATTTGTCATGACTAAAAGCAAACTGTCTTTTAAGGTATAGTAGTTTTTACAAATATCAGGTTGGGACAAGCTGCCACATTTGTTTTAAATGTTTTAAATTCATTAAGTACTATTTGTTATCGATATTAATTACTTTTTTAATATAAAAAAAACATTTCTAATATTATCTATATTACTATATTTACTACTATATTTAATATTCTAAAATATTAAAAATAAATACTAACATATTAACTACATTTTAATAATAAATATAAATATTTTAAATAATTAATAGTTTAAATGCCTATATAGAAATTATCTTTCAAATATATAGCCTACCCACGCTCAGAAATATTCACTAAAGCACAAATGTGACAGCTCCCTTTTTTTGACATAACAAATTATATTATCAGCATAAAAATGTAAGGGAAAAGCTGAACTGAAAAATGAACATGAACTTTACCCAACATAACCTAAGAGTGATACATAGAACATCTGACCTTTTGTAAAAATGAGTTTACAAGGTCAGTGTCACAAACAGGTAATTTTCAGAAGAGACACGATCGCTTCATACGCTGAACAGATTGAATTTAGGCTTTTATTAACATATAAACATTCATTAATCAACTCACACATCAGTTGTGGTAAACAGAAGCTCAAGCATGTTCGCGAGACGCATGAGAAACAATGAGGTTCATTCTCATGTTACGCAGCATGTTTGAGCTTCCTCAAGAACCAATGAGGTTCATTCTCATGTTACGCAGCATGTTTGAGCTTCCTCAAGAACCAATGAGGTTCATTCTCGTGTGACGCAGCACGTTTGAGCTTCCTCAAGAACCAATGAGGTTCATTCTCGTGTTATGCAGCATGTTTGAGCTTCCTCAAGAACCAATGAGATTCATTCTCGTATTACGAGGTAAACGAGGTAAACAAAGAGGTTTGTTCTCATGTGTCAAGCAGGTTCGGTTGAGCTTCTGTTTATGTTTCGCTGATCAATGTTTAAATATGAATAAAAGCCTAAATTCAATCTGTTCATCATATAAAGCAATCGAGTCTCTTCAGAAAATATGGTTCAAACCACTCAATTCATATTTGCATAGCTGTCAACGGTGGGACAGAAATCGCTCAGATTTCATCAAAAAGATCTTCATTTCTGTTCCGAAAGATGAACGAAAGTCTTACAGGGTTTGGAACGATATGAGAGAGTAATTAATGACAGAATGTTAATTTTTCAGTGAACTATACCTTTAAATATTCCAGGTTTAAAATTACAGATTTTTTTAATGGATTTTTGGACCCACTATGTGTGTGTAAGTAAATAAATAAATGTACACACACACATACATACATATATACACATATACACACACATATACATATATATATATAGTATAAGTCAATTATCTCTAGCTCTTATTCCTTATGCAGACTGGTTTAAAAAAGCGCAACCTGTTGGTGGCCAACCTCACAACCTTTAAACTGGTCTCTTTACAACGATAGTAAAACGGACTTGGGTAAACCGCAATCGGAAGCACAATGACGCCACTGATTAACATGTAGCCCTGACTCAACCCATAGCGAGCTGCCTACCTAGAAAGCATCACTTGTGAAAGCCTACTAAGCTTCACAAAATTCTGTCTAGATAGATCACCAACCCATAAGGATCCGAGAGCCCCAATTTAGGAGGCGAATACAGCAGACATAATGTAAATGCAAATAGCTTTTGAAGTGACTAACCCACACAGGAGGCTCAAGCACAACTGCACTCCCTGTATTCAACCGACTTAAAGGCGACGCAGATCATTAACCTCACATCGATGACGGGTGTCTTTGTGGCTCCGTTCTGCTATGATTGATGGCTTTCTTACTAAATCACTGACACCATGGTTGATTTTGTTGTGGTGGCAGCTGCATCGGTTCTAAGGTATTCAACCTGAGAAATGTCACAGACGCCCCTCCTACTGAAATCAATATTCGAGAGGACAAAAAAAACGCACATAATACATCGATAAGCATTACGCGATACTTAGAGATAATTGTCAAACGTCAAAACGTCACACTTACCGGAGGAATAGCTGATCATCACAGTTTATTTCGGTTATTTGACGTCCGGTCCGTGAGGAACTGTGACATAAACGGAATCAGTCTCTGACCTACTTTTCTTTCCTTCGTGTGACTGTCGGACCACTAACCTATATTTTCCACCAATAAGATCTCTGGATAAATAGTTGCACTTATTTTGGCCAATCGGAATGGAGGTTACATTTCACGGCAGAATGATTGACATACAGAATAGCCAATCAGACAGGGTTTATTGCGATTCACCGACATGGCTGATGATCCCAGTAAGGGGTGGTTCTCAATCGCATGTTGCTGCATTGTCTAATGTTCTTGCTCATGTTCTTGCTCAATGGAAAAATGGATGAGATTGTTGAAAATCATATGCTTAAAATCAATAGCTTTTTATTTATTTGAAAGAAATTCGAAGTTAACAGTTGGAATATGAATGTGTTCAAAACCCATCCTGATGAAAACAAAGGTAGCAGAGACAAGCAACTGGATATATAAACAATTAAAACTACGAAAGGGGAAGAATTCCAAAGGATTTTCCCCATATATGTAATGTAACAGTATTACATTATTCTTAATAGTTTAAATTATTTAATAAAAAGGTGGCTTTTAAATAAATCTACACATTAGTTATTAATAATGTATTGTGTTGTTATAAGCGGGATCAGGGCAAGGTGTCATCAAAAAGTTTTGAAAACAACATTTGGCTAATTCCTTTAAATGTATTATTCATGCAGCTTATTTGTCACACCACATGAATGTTTAAAAATAACTAATGCAGACAAAATCTGATTTTAAATGATGTCTGGTTAATACATTTAGAAGGTAAAAAAATAAATCAGTTTTAGAAAGATTAATTGTAATATATAATTTATATAATTCTAAATATATATTGGGATGTACATTATCACTTTTGTGTACATAAAGTAGGCAATAAAAAAAATAATATTTCAATCATCATTATAAGCATATAAAAGCAAATCAGGTTATTTTAAGCGTATTGTTTAAACTGCCAGAAACGTTTTTTCTTCTCTCTTTCTCTGTAAGTTTAATAGAGAGATACAAGTGTGGAAAAGTGCTTTTTTATTTTAAATCGTACATGCTTGAACGGTCACATGAAAACAAACCCACGACGTCATCATCACGCGTCTCATGTTATTAGACCGGATGTTTGATTTGTACCTCCAGTGATTGTAACCTTATTTACTAAAAAATACAGCAACGTACATGGTATCTGCAGTCAGTATTTTGGTTTGGCATCTCACAATGTCTTTTATTTACGTAAGCTACAATGTAACACATTAGCAAACCTTTCATTCAATAAAACGGCCAGCCGAATGAAATCGCCACAAGTAACGTTAGACAGCCGTTAAACAACTAAAAACATCAACATCAAGGTAAGTAAAGCATTATGTAGTTTCTTTATCGTAATTTAAAAACAAAACAAAACATAAAACGTACTTCTGTATCAGATTATCCTTGTATATATATTAAATATTGTAAATATTACTATATATATATATATATATATATATAACATTGTGTTGTCTTTTTTCTTCAGTGCACCATGGGTGCTGAACAGAGTGGAGATGCTGAACATAAACATTCAGACTTCAGTGCTTCAGGTAATCAACATTATATCTGCTGATTTTTATACATGGGAATGGCATCATTATCTGTAATTTGTCAGTTTTTATTATCGATATAAATCTGTTAAAAAGGAGATGCTTCTTATGTTGTGTATATTCTCTCAGCATTACCTGTCAGTAAGTTCTGTCTTGTTGTTTCAGTTGTACCCTCTCCAGCCAAGCAAAGAGCCAAAATGGATGACATAGTAGTTGTTACCCAAGGAACTCAGTCATTACGGAATATCCATAATGATCCAGATGTAATAAAACTACAGGAAATTCCCACCTTTCAGCCTCTTCTAAAAGGTAAGCAGCAGTCCAAATGCCTACTAATCTGATGCTAACAACCATGCTGTTAGTTTAGGTGTTTTTTATAAGCAAATAAATGGTTTAGAATAGGGCTGGGCTGACAATATTGATTAATCTATCTTAATTTTGATGAACGCATATCGATTTATAAATCCCAAGATCGTTTTTTTAGTCTATGCTCTTTTCAGTTGATGAATGATCAAAACTTTGTAGTGCACCTCCCATCTAATAAATCGCAATAAGCTTTGTTACTTTTGATATGAAACAGTCTTAGCTTCCAAATTCTTTACATTTTTTCATGAAAATTCAAATAAATGTCGTTTTGACATTCTTTAATGTGGCATTACAGATCACTGTAGCTTCCTCAGTTCAACCGAACAGTTGAACAAAAAAATCTAAAGAGGAGCATTGTGATAAATGTATGCAATATATTACATATTCATTGTTATTTTTCTTAACCTGTTAGTGATGTCTTCATTTTTAATCAATCTTTAATGAGCATTACAGTCACAATCATTTATATTTCAATAACGAATAGGAGTGTGAAACCTATGGGCGCTTGTTTCCGCCACAGAATAAAAATATAAATGTTTGTGGCTTTTTATTTCACAATTCTGACATTTTCTCAGTTGCGAGTTTATATTTTGTCAGAATTGTGAGATAAAAAGTCGCAATTACCTTTACTCCGTGATGGAGATAAGCCTCCATAGGAGCATGATTATATAATTAAAAAGTTGATACAAAAACTGCCTTATGTGCATTAAAATGTTTGTATACAACTCGAGTTATATAAGATTTTATGTAAGTGTTGATTATTTTGTCTAAAATTAACTAGCAGTTGTATTTGGACTCTGTAGTTAATTGAAATACTCGAATAGGAATCGAATCGATTCATGAAATCTGTATCAATTCAGAATTAGTTAATAATGTTATGAATCTCAGTTTGGGCCTAATATTGGTGTCATCGTTTTAGGTGTGCTCAGTGGGCAAACCTCCCCCAGCACTGTCTGTTTAGAAAAGCTGGATTCCGCACAGGTACTGCAGCTGTGCGTCCGATATCAGGATCATCTTCACCAGTGTGCGGAGGCTGTTGCCTTTGACCAGAATGCTTTGGTCAAGAGGATCAAAGAGGTATTCACCCATTATTTCTACTGAATTATTCTGTTTACAAGCTATCTGTTGCTTAACTTTTTTTTCTCTCAGATGGATCTGTCAGTGGAGGCGATATTCAGCATCATGCAGGAGAGGCAAAAGCGTTACGCCAAGTACGCCGAACAGATCCAAAAGGTCAATGAGATGTCGATGATTCTGAGACGCATCCAGATGGGCATCGACCAGACGATCCCACTGATGGAGCGTCTCAACAACCTGTTGCCCGAGAGCGAGCGCCTGGAAGCCTTCAGCATGAAGCCTGATGGAGACATTAAATAGATTCTGGCATCAGTTAGAACAAATAGAGTTCATAGTGGGTTCATACTGATTAACTTGTGCTTTATAGACCCACCTCTGGTCGCTACCTATGGAACTTCGCACTTTGCCTGGATATGGTATTTTCTGGCCTAAAACAAGTTACATGGTACAAAATTTTAAACTGTAATACTGCAATGGTAAATATGTGTATATATTAATAGGCTTAATTGTGAGCTTTCAAATGGCACGAGAAGATAACATTCTGCCTTTGTAATATAAAATGTTATTTAATGAGAAGTCATGCATATGCTCTTGAGAGGCTGTCCATAGACTCATGTCATTAAAGTTGTTGGCATTAAATTGTTTATACACTTTCTGTTTACTCAAGAGATTTATTAAAAATAATACTTTTGGAGGATAGAGTTAGGATCGTAAATATGCCTGCGAATGTGAATTCTTCTCAGTTATGCAGGTTAAATGTTTAGTTAAATAAACTGGATATATTTATCTTGAGTAACTGAAATGATGGAGCATGAAGTCAAAATAAAAACATAGTTTCAAAATGTCAGTTTCAAATGACAACGTAGAAATTCGCTTCAGTCAGCATTGATAGATTTAATCCTCGTGCGAAAGTACGATGGTTACCGACTAGAGTCAGTGAATCTCAACATGGCGCCCCCATGAGACGACCCGCTCCATGTAGATGAAAGCGTATTATTTAAATCTTTCTTCGTTTATTTGTGTAAAACGGTTTTAAAAATAAAATATTAAAAAGTCGCAATTACCTTTTTTTTGCTCCGAGGCAGAAACGGGCTTTCATTCACTTTAAACCTGCTCAATCTAAAAACAAAAACCGTTTACTCTCCGTTCCAATAGATGGCGACAAAGATCAACTTAACAGCTCTACAGAATGAGAGGAAATCTAAACAAAATAGCAATAGGCGCATGTGAATGGCTGATCTGATAATGTGTTGATTTCACCAGACAATATTCAGTCTGTAAAGCAACACACTCCTTATAAAAGCTGATTAACAGCGGTGATAATGCGGCGTCTGGGTTCCGTGCAACAGAAAATCCCATGTGTTTTCCTGACGGAAGTGAGAAACGAACCATCCAGAAAACGCGACTGTCAGGTGGGTGCATGAGCTGGTCAGATCAGCTGCATTTTTGTTACAGTACATGTTGTCTTATCACCAAAACCCTATAAACATTGTAAATGCATTATAATATGGCGCATGCTTACTGCCAGCGTCATCATTTTTTCATATATATTTTAATTATTATTTTAGTCGGTGCATTGAAGGGAGAAACTGCACCCAAAACTATATATGCATGTCAACGGGCTGATCTAAAAGTGCTATACAATCAGGGGCGTAAATTTCATCTAAATGTTGGGGGGGACAATAAACATAACATTCCTCACGAGCAATTTTTTGAAGGGGACACCAATAATATAGGCAAAATTGTACTTTCTATGGATATGTGTGTACACAGAGGAAAGCCTTACTGCTATTATTAGTGTAGCTAGACCGTTCCATTATCCTTCTTCTCAAAGTTTCTCTCTGGTTCATTGAAAAAGCTGATAAATTGACCAAAATATTCTTCATTGGTGTGCAAAATTGACAAAAAAATGATGGTTGATGATTAATTCAGGGCTTTTATCGATAACGATAATTAGACAATATTTTGCTGAGTGTGTTATTGTGCTGGTAACTTGGCATGTTTAAGACTGCCGAGGACAGCCGACTCCTAAAGTTTTTGATATTCTTCATATTCTGTGTGGCGGTTCAGTTCACAGCAGTGGCAGAAATAATTTTTCCAATAAGTTTCAATAGATTTTTACCTTCATTGGCATTTTTACCTTTATAAATGTATTTTTAAACCTAAATATATGCATGCATCATCTTTTGTGTCAATTTCATACATTAAATTAAATTATAATAATAAGTCACAATAGGGCTGTTACCAATCAAATTAAATAATATCAACAAAATCTTTGCAATGGAGAGGAAACACAAAAGTTGCATTTGAAATGGCATTTAGATTTTACACAGACATAAATAATGTTTTGTTTAAAACATAAAACGTTGAATATTGATATGTAAAATTATTTAAAACATGAAAAGATACTTTAAATGTGAAATTAAAACCGCCAGTAGGTGGCAGCAATTCATTGTTAATGAGTGAGTCATTGTGATTCAACTGATTCGTTCAAAAAGCTGATTCATAATTCAGTAAGGACATACCTCAGTGTTTCTCAGAGACGCAAATACAGTGCTTTGGCTTAGTTTTCAACTATTTTCGTTGGCGAAATAGAGTTAAAACAGGCAATATGGTGTCTAAAAGTAAACTTTTCAATTATCAATTTATTAAATCACATTTATTATCATGTTAATATCTGGAGAAAAACTGCACTCTTTGTGTGATATTATATTAGATCAACTATATTAAATGACTAAATCACACAGTGAAAGCGTGAAAATCTAAATGCGCACCCGCACTTGTCTAATCTACAAGACTACACAAGGTGTATGCGTACACTCTTTGGGTGTGTGTGTGAGGGAACGGTTTTTAAACAATCTAGGTAACGTTTAACGCACTGACTGTATAAAACAAGGTTATAATCGCCAACATAGCGAGGCGGACTACATCGGTGACAAAAGTAAGTGATTGGTTATCATAACATTTTATGTCAATGATTTAATAATGACGCAGACGCAGCATATTCTGTATTAAAGAGAAAATAATCACTTCATCCGAGGTTTAAAGTAAATAAAATAGCCTTGACTTACTGGAGTTTATTGGAGTTGTTTGTGATGAGGTAAAAGGGGAGCGGGCAGTGGACCGAAGCACTGAGGCAAGGGAGGGGGGACTCAAAATTTTAAAACGTTTATTTGTATTTGCCCCGTTTGCATTTTTATTGTTTTACTACTTAAACAATTATTTTAAGTATATATCATTATATTATTTACAATACACATATTTTAATTATATTTTTAGGAGGGGACAACCCTCAGATAGGGGGGGTCCTGACCCCCCCGCGATTTCCGCCTATGTATACAATCACATAAAACGTATGACATAACATGTCATCATGCATTGTATATGGTAGATTGAATTGATTATCCGATTGTACATGTTCTCGTTCTCTTATTCTCGTACAGCAGTTCCAGGTGGTGGCCACTGAGCAAGTGAACCCTACTGCTCTTGCCTCAGGCATTCACTGTGCTGAAGCAACTGAGAAGATTGATGGGACATGCTGCTATGTCACCACATACAAAGGTAGAACATGGCTCATAAACGAGTCATTTATTTGGTCAAAAATTACTATTACTAAGTACTATTAAGTATTACAAAAATAAAAAACTTTTCTATTTTAATATATTTTAAAATGTAATTCCTGTGATAGCAAAGCTTAATCTGAACTTCTTTCAGAAATAATTTCAATATGCTGATTTTTGTGCTCAGGAAACATTTTTTTTATCATTATCAATGTTGAAGAACAGTAAGAACAGCTGCTTAATGTTTTTGTGGAAACAGTGATACATTTTTCCCCCAAGGATTCTTTATTGAATAGAAAGTTCAAAAGAACAACAGAAACTTTTTGTAACATTATAAATGCCTTTGCTGTCACTTTCGACAAATTTAATTAGTCCTTGCTGAATAAAAGTAATAATTCATTTTTTTATTAAGGGGAACCTTATCTCTGGGCTCGCTTGGATCGGAAACCCACCAAACAGGCGGACAAGAGATTCAAAAAGTATCAGTATTCACAGAAGACCTGTAAAGGTATTTCGGTCTAAATCATTTTTATCTTATCATATTAATCTTGTCTCGCTATTTAACTTGTATAAATATTAGAACAAACACAATAGTGTTATTTTCACTCACTGGCTAACAAGAAACGGTCTCAAAGCAGTGAATTATTCTCTGTTAAATAACAGGATTTGTGTGGAACATGGATGAAGATTTCCGAGAAGTGCCAGAATCCTGGATCGCTGCTCACAGAGTCAAGCATGAGAATGGCCATCCAGTGCCTGACGAACATGGACACATTCCCGGTGGGTTGGTGTCTCTGAAACACTCTCTTGTACCTCATCTTCTTGTTGCAGTGTTATACTGTACTTGAAAATAAAGGCAGCTGATGGCTAGAGGTGGGCGATATATCGTTTAGACGATAATATCCAAATTGTTGTCTGGACGATATGCAAAATTGGGATATCGAATATTTCATAATTTGTACAATCCGACCCCCCAAACATGAAAAGAGCTGATAGAAGTTAAAGAGAAAACAAATAACGCACACTATAACCTTCTAAACAATTATATGTAGTGATTTTTAATACTGTAGGGCAGTACTATTCCCGGAAGCAACCTCCGATGGTCCCGTGTCGTCAAAAACGCACATTCATACGCAAATTCGAAATAGTGCGCGCAGAAGCACATGCGCAAAACCGTTTTGGAAAATTATATATTAATTATTTTTATTTTATCATATGTCATTTTACAAAAGGACATTTTACAAACCTACGTTTTGCGCATGTGCTCCCGCACGCACTTTTTCAGTCACAACACAGCAATCAGAGGAGGACGCGCTGAAAACTGTAATGCTGTTCTCTTCCTTCATAACTCGTATTGAGAAGGTTTGAGTTGCATAGGAATTTGTGACTGTTTCACCTGTTCAACCACATCAAAGTTTCGTAATTAGTAAGTCCGTGCTTTTCTCTTTTTGTTCTTATGTGCTGAAGGGCCGCTGTGCCTTGGTGAAACGGTGTTTGTATGTGAAGAGCTCTTTTCCAAAACGCCATAAACCTAAAAAGCTGCCTCAAAGAACCAGCAAAAGTAATGATTATGAATATGTAAAATATTGCAATAAGACATTTTAATTGTTTATTAATTTCTGTGTCGGCTGCAAAGATGAAGTTGACGATCTACTATTGACTCGCGATCTTCGCAGTAGGCTAGTGAACGCACCGGAGAAATGCACATTTATTAGGCTACATAGTTTTATTTTATTTTGTTTTGGATGGTTTTGTTTAGAACCAGCTTTCTGTAAATATATTTCACATTTTTTAGGCCTGTGAGGCGAGTAGGCTACGGTTCGGTTCGGTTCATGATGATATCTACAGTTCAAGCACCTTATGTTGTGATTGCTAGCCTATATTACTTTTTATGTATTAAATTCAGGAAATTGGTGAATGAAAAATGTATTAAAATTAAGATACAAATAATACAAAACGAAATTCGTTTTAAAGAAAGGCTTTGTGCTTTCTGTTTTGAGTTCTCTGTGAAAGTTTGAAAGTCTTTTAGTGCCGCTTTCAGAGCGCGCGTCCATAATGGAGAACTGTCACGTGATATTGTTTTTTCCTCATAAATGCAAACAAGAAAAATAAAAGACAAAAGACTTTTTTAAAAAGACAAACCATCAATTTTTGGAAGAAAATGGATGGATTTATAGCGTTTTGAGGAAAAAAAGGCGTTTTGGGGAAAAAATGGATGGAATTATAGTGTTCTGAAAATTTTTTTTTTTTACTTTGAATTATCATCATCAACAATATTGTTTGATTTAATAATCACTGTTGCAAGAGGTGCCTAGTTCCATTTTTTTTTTTTTATTGTTTTATTTTGTAAGTGGAAAAAGTAGGGGCTACCTCAGATTCTGTTTAGTTAGCTCCTTTATTGTTTTTTCTATAGCCTACAATAATAGGTCAAATGCAGCAAGTCAAAAGACCAACTGGACCTTCTTTGCCAGTTTGCATACATTTCTTTGAAGGATGGCAAAAATATCGTCTGAATATCGATATCGAGATATTGGAAAAAAATATCGAGATATTCATTTTTGTCAATATCTCCCACCCCTACTGATGGCATAGTAGTTATATCTCTTTATGAAGGTTGGGTTCCGGTGGATCAAGCCAACAAGCAGTATTGCTGGCACGCCTCTGTGGTCAACTATGATGTTGGTGTTGCCCTTGTCCTGAAGACACATGTGGATGATGAAGGATTGCTTGAAATTGCCAGCGTACCTCTGGCTGACCTCATGGAGCAAACCCTTGAACTTATCGGGACCAATGTTAACGGAAATCCATATGGCAAGTATAATGTTTAAAAGTTTGTGGTTAATGTTTTTGAAATGAGTCTCTTTGTTTACCAAGGCTGCATTTATTTGATCAAAAATACAACAGTAATTGTAATTAGCATTTAAATTTATAATAAATGTTTTCTATTGTAATATATTTTAAAATGTATTTTATTCCTGTGATGTCTAATCTGAATTTTCAGCATCATTACCCCAGTCTTCAGTGTCACATGATCCTTCAGAAATCAATCAAATATGCTGATTTGTTGCTCAAGAAACATTTCTTATTGAAAACAGTTCTACTGCTTAATATTTTTGTGGAAGCTGTAATACTTTCTGGAAGCTTTCTTTCAGGAGTAAATACTTCATCAGTTTTGTCATTTTGATAAATAAAAGTAATAATATCTTTCAAAAAAGTGTTTTGGGAAGTAAGAAACCAACTGGAATTCTGTTGGTTTTGGAAGCAACTGACTGTGGGATTTTGTAGGTTTGGGGAGTAAGAAGCATCCAGTCCATGTTCTGGTGCCTCATGGGGTCCTGCGCATCCGGAACGCTCCTCCAGTGGAATTCCAGCAGCTGTTTTCCTGGTTTCAGGAATGCCAAGAGGGGCGAGTGGAGGGAATTGTTTGGCACTGTGACGACGGGACACTGATTAAGGTAAACAAAGGGTTAATAAAGCTACATCTACATTAATCCGGATATATTTGAAAACAGCGTTTTGGCTTCAAAATGCCCTCCGTCCACACTAGCGTTTTCCAAAAGTTTATCGTCCACACTGAAACGTCGGAAAACGCTGAATTCACCTTACTGTGCATACGTAAAACCCCATAAAAGCTCACTGAGATGATACAGATGGAACGGACTAAAGTCTCCTGCTATTCTTCTGACAGGATCCTTTTATTCAGCAAATTATCTCACCATTCACTGATGCGTCCAGGTTGCACTCACTTTCCATTATGTTTGGTCTATAACGCGACTGCTCTGATGCGAGTACATTTTCAGCATGAAGCCAAAGGAACGCAAAGGAACATACATCATTGTCCACACTAAAAATTTATCCACTTGGGAAAGCGTTTTCAAAAAGCTCAGTTTTCGCAGGACGAAAACGCTATCTCAGGGTACGTTTACATGACAACGACATGCTTAAAATGGAGAAGTTTTTCCTTTGAGTTTTCCGCGTACAGACGACACCATTGTCAAAACGATCCCCATTCACACGGATCTGCGAAAACGACTAAAAAGCCTGTATTCTGCTGCCAGGCCATTAGATGGCGATGAAAAACTATAGACTGAACACGTAATACGCATGTGCACGAAATCATTGTTTTCAGAGATTCACGTTTTTTTTTTTTTTGTTTACACGGAGACCGTTTCCAAAAACTTGCACTTTGAAACCCGTTTTCAAAAGTTTGTGTTTTTAGGCACCCAAAAACACCATTATCGTGTAAACTTGCGGCCAAAACGCATAAAAAGTTTTACGTTTTTAGTTGAAAACCGTGTCGTGTAAACATCCCCTCAGTGTGGATGGAAGGCCAAAAAGAAAAAGATGTCTTCAAACAAAAATGTATTAGTGTGGACAAGGCCTAAGTAAACATCATTCTGCTGCTGTTGCCATTATCCACATTTTCTTCTGATTAAGTCATATTAAATCTTCTCTTCAGATACACCGCCATCATCTCGGTCTGAAGTGGCCTGTTGGTGACGCCTTCCTGAACACCAGACCAGTGGTCGTCCACGTTGATGAAACAACATGTGATCCAGATGCTTCCGAGAAGGACTTATTCAAATCGTTCTCCAACATAAATGGACAACCCTTCAGCTGCATACAGGACATTCAGTTTGAACCCTGATCCCATCAAATATAACTACCAAACATTCCTACTACATCTGGTTTTAACCAGAGTGAAGACTGGTTTCCTAACACTCAATATTAGCCAAAACTGCCTGTTCCGAATTCCCATTGACACCTTGCTCATATTTGCACTTGGGTATGTGATGTATGCGAATGCTTTATATTTAGCACTTTTTCATTTCTTTTAGAGAATGGTAGTTTTTTTCTTTTTTAGTTTGTTTAAATAGGTTTAAGAGGACATGAGGAATATGTATATAAATAAACGAAGCAAACTGACGTTTATTACATCTAAGGGGTCTCAAAAATGAGGCAGTGATTGATAATTATACATGCAAAAACAAAAAAAACTTTTAGTTTCAGTTCTTGCTAGTAAGGCCACAAATCACAAATACTGTAAAACCTAACTTTGTATGAAAATGTCTTAATATTTGACAAAAAATAAATAAATATACACCTACGTCTACTTATAAAACATTTCAACCTAATTGTACTTGAATATAAAGTGAAGTAACATTGTTACATGTACATATTTGACTCTAAATAAGCAGTAGCAATAAAATCTGATGACCTGAAAAATGATCTGATGTCTGTTAGCTGATAGACACGTCTACAGGAATCGCCACACCAAACTGATCCGACAGCTTCTTCAGCTGTTCCTCTAGGATGATGTTTTTCTTCAACTCCTCATTGTAATTAAATTTAAGATCCTCAAGTTCCTCGAAAAATGTCGGGTCAAAGCTTTTCAGCTCTTGGGTCAGTTTCCTCACTTCATCCTAAAATGAAAGCATTTAGAATGCGACTTGGTTTAAAATCAGCAGATTATTTAGAGATTTTTTTTTTAGGAATACCTGTAATTTCTTCTTTTCAGTATTTGCGGCCTTAATTTGTTCCTGGAGCTCATTGAATCCTACAAAACGGGAGCCAGGCTGATGATATATGCATCATGTCGTTTTGTACAATAAGAAGAAATTCTTCAAAAAAATCAATGGTGATCTTACCTGGTCCTACTTTGCTGGTCCCAAGCTGCTCATCGTACCTTTGGATCTGGCGAAGAAGTTGAGCTTTCTCTTTCTCAAGTTGTTTATTGGCCAATCTAAATGGGACATTTGGCAATGAATGAGTTTTGAGTTGTTTTATGTACTTTGAAGTCATGGATATTCTGCCTGTTGAGTGCTTCACCTCACTGACTGAAACTCTCTGGCAAGCCCTTTGTCAGTGGTCGATTCCACTGGGATATTTTTAAGAAGTTCCACCTGTTGATGCACATTAGGTTATTAGTTCTCTGGGAAAAAGGCAATGTGCTCATGTTAAAGCTGGAATACACTACACAGAATACACACTAAAAACAGATAAAACACTCAATAATCCATTTGACGACTTCCAGACACTACCAGACTTTCAAGTCGTTCCGAACACACACACACACAAAACACATTAACACCTTCAAAGCCCTCTTTTGCCCTCAAATCAGATTTTTTGTGTGTTAGTTTATTTCAGCTTGTATTACAGTGTTTTATTATACAGATGGGTCTCTCACTTGTTCCTGCAGCTGGTTGACAGTGATTTGTGTGGCATGCTGTTTCTCATTAGCCTCTTGTAGCTGCACCTTCAGTTCTGATATGCTAGAGCTTTTCTTAGCGATTTCACTCTCAAGACCTTTCATTTTCTTTTCAAATAACCTGTGAAGGGAAAACTGAATAATGACCTTACATGAATACGAAATTGATATAGTACTACTCAAGTAAATGTACTACCTAGTCACAACTGTTGATTTCCAGGTTTTGCTGTCTCCCCCATCTAAAGATGACCCCTTTGACTGTGCTAATAACAGACTCTGATTGGTCTCCTCGAGCTCCACCTTTAGTTTCTCATTGGTTACTTCAAGTCTGGCCTTTGCGACCCTCAGCTTTTCTACAGCTTCTGCTTCCTGCAATTTACCAAAAAATCGTGTATCTTAGACATGTGATGTATTAAGGGCACATACATGAAAGTTTTACTGACATGAAGGTAATGGAAATTACTTTTTTAATATCTTTACGCAAGCGTTCGTTTTCCATCATGATTTTCTCAATGCCCTTGGTTTTTGACTCAAGTCTTGCGTTTAGCTGTTCCTCTTGTTTTCCTTTCAGCTTTTCATATTCTGACTGTAACAAAAATAAAAATATTGGGGTACACATTATTACAGAATGTAGAAAAGAATGATGTACTTAACTATCACAATCTTGTATTGTTTCCACAAATTAAACAGCTGAAGCAAAATTTTCATCGTTTCGCATCATAAGACCTCAAAGTATCATCAGGAGCCACGGGTATTAATTTGGTTTTGCCTGTATGTTTTTTTCTTAATCCAAAAGTGACGGTAGCCATTGATCAACCACCAAGAACCAAGGTTTCAGCTAAAAGTCTTCTTTACATTTCAACTGAAGAAAAAATGACTAAATTAACAGCAAAATTTCATGTTTGGGTGAACTATCCCTTTAAGCAGCACAACTGTTTTCAACTTTGATAATAGGAATAAATTACAATTAAAATATATATTAAAAATAAAAGTTATTTTCCATTAGAACTTAATTTTTTTTACTGTATTTTGAATTCAGTCTTGGTGAGCATGAGAGACGACTTTCAAAACCATTAAAAAAAAATCTTACCAACTTGGTAGTGTCTCATTGAACATGTACACAAAATGTACCTTAAGTTTCACATGGTCCTGTTCCAGTTTGGCAAGCTGCTCCCGCACATTGGCCTCTGATGTCTTCTTCAAGCTCTCATTCTCTCTCTGAACTTTCTCCACTACCTTCTTCATCAGTGCGATAGTCTTCTCCAGCTCAGGTACGGTTTTCCCGCTGCGGCCAGACTGTATGAGAGGACCAAAAAATATGAATAAAGGAGATGAGAGGATCACTGTTTTAAGAGCTCAGACATGCTGCTACCAACCCCACGAATATGGCTGAGTCTCTTCTCCACTTCAGCTTTCTCCTTCTTCAAAACACTGCACATCTCTTTGAGGTCAGACACCTGATCCTTTCATTACAAGGAGAGGAAAGTAAGTACAACATATTGAATAATAATTCAGGTTAAATTACGTTATGCAGTTGGTAGGTTGTTTAAATGTTTGTTTTTTAAACATGCTATTAATAATTTCGATTTTTACTGTACTTTTAATCGAGGCAGGTCCTTGTTTGCTTGCTCCAGTTGGAAACGAAGTTCCAGGTTCTCAGTGGACAACTTGAGGTTCTCTTTTTGGAACTCGTGTTCTCTTTGAGATGGGGTACCAGAACCACGGCCAGACGTCTACAGAAACAACAAATAGATGTTAAAGCCATAGAAAACACATAGCTAAATAACACACAGACAACAAAAACATTTTTCGATGCAAGATGGAGAGGGTGCAATACAAAAACAAAGTTGCTATGGGACAAGAGCAGACACTCCGGGTCTGGAAAGGCAAAGTCACAAGCGCAAAGCCAACACTGCTATAGGGCGGACAACTGGAAGCTTTGTGCAGTGGGAACTCCTATGCGTCAAGTACCTTTCGAGCTTTCACTTTGCTTTTCATTGTCTGCTCTTTGTCATGAAAGACGGTGAAGTCTGATTCTACAGGTCGAAGAATATCCAACACATCAAGTTTACTTCCAACAACATCAGCGTTCAGTGCCTTAGTGGAGGAACCTTTAACATCCTCACTTAAAATAGGGTCCACATCTTCCACAGGTATGAAGGACATGGTCTCCTCCATTGTTGGTTCTTCAGGCACCAGTTTGGCATCAAATGTGGTTGAACTGCTGAGCAGCGTTTCTTCTTCCTCAACCTCTTTAGACCCTGCAGAAGTTTTCAAATATATTGGATCACCTTCAGATTTTAAAGACTCTGTGATCTCAATATGTTGTTCTTCAGGATCTTGTTCCTTATCTCTATCTTGTGGATCATCCTCCAGTTGTACCTTTGAAGTCTCTGTGTGAGTCCAACTGTTGTCCATATTTCCATTATCAGTTGGTTTATCTTCCAGCTGATCTTCTTCCAAAGCATTTTCTTGATGTGTCAGCCCTGACTTTATCTCTTCTGTCTCTCTGTTAGTCTTCAGTTCTTCCTGTGCATGTTCCGAAACTACTATATCTTGTCCTCCTTGAGGCTCATCTGATTCGTTTTTTTCTTTCTCCACAGATTCCTCTTTTTCGATTTCATTCACATCTTCTGGTTCCGAATCAATAACACAATTTTCCTTGTTCTGTTCCTCATCTTGACTCACTTCTGCTGCACTTGTGAAGAAAGTTTGAGTTGCTACTTCCTTTTCAATTTCAGTTGATCCAGGGATTGTGTCATTTAATAATGGAGACTGAGTTTGCTCAGCTTCACTGATATCAAAAGTCATAGAACGAACTTTTGATGAAGAACTGAGCTGAGATGGTGATGCCAGATGTTTGTCCTTCATTATCATTGATGTAATAGAGGTATGGAGAAGGAAATGGGTTTGAGAGGAAGCATGAGAGTGATATTAGTGGAGTGAAATTCATGAAAAAGTGTTAAAAGACAGCAAGATGGAAAGTGTTGCACCTACAGATGGTCTGGATGGAGACTCTTTGGATTGTTGACTTTCCAGGGAGTGAATCCTCTCCTCAAGATATCGGTTCCTGATGGTAATATCCTCCATTGCAGCATCACGGGGTAAAGCCTGCTGCTGCCTTCATAACCAACCACACATAAGAAACATTCATCAAGACAACATACAAAATAATTGCACATACTGCTTTGATACAAAGGGGCACGATTTGGAACACACTTTATGGCTATGATTTGCTGCTCCAGTTCAGCGTTTCTTTTATGTAGTTCCCCAATCTCTCTGTCAGCTTCAAGGGTCCGTGCACCAACGACCTGATCTGCGGTCACTCCTCTGCCCTTTAGTTTCCTCTGCAGACCCAACTTCTCCTGCTCCAACCTTCATAGACATCAGCCAACATAAACATGTGGAAATCTTCAACTTTGGTTCTTGCTTTTAATAAATGGTAAAGTTAAGTTTACATCTATTGCATAAATGTAGGTCATATTTATTTATTCCATCCATTATATGGATGGATTAGTGTCATGGCACAGACCTGCTGTAAAGTTCCTTAATCGTTGATAATTGTTTAGACAGAGAATCCACTTCTTTGTCCTTCTCCTTGAGAACGTTCCGCACTTTCTCCACCCTGGCCTGCCACTTTTTACCTTCCTCCCACCTCACAATTTCATCTTTAGAAGACTGCAAATATAGAAATAATTTACAAGATGCATATATGATTAATATGTCAAAAAATCACCAAGGATTACATATGATGATTTAAATATAATTTATTTTTTCAAATATAACCAGTTTTCGTCAGAAAGCTAGACTGTGACCACAAAATATTAAATTAAATGTGGGTATGAAAGAATAAGAGCTCAAACAAACATGTAACATCAAATAAAATACAGTAGTCAACATTTGAAGTAAAAAAAAGTTAATCAAAGTTGTCCTAAGACAAGAACGGGTGTTGTTCAAAATTTATGTATAACTTTGATGAAAGGTTTTAATCCACTTCAAATGTTGACTACTGTATTTACCATTGAAAGATATAAAGGTTTCTTTAGGATTCTTCCACACATTTTTCTGCAGTTAATTACTCTTCAACTGCCTAACTGTATTTTTTCCCTACAGTAAATGCAGTTCTAGTTCACCTTGTCCTCCTTCAGTACGCTCCTCTTGTCTGCAGGGTCTGAGATATACTTCCTGTCCAGCTCCTGCTCTAACTTACGGATCTTCTTCTGAAGAGCCTCTACTGTGGGTCCATCACTCTCAGCCTGAGCCTGCACACACACACACACACACACACACACACACACACACACATCAGCAGCAGCTCTGATATACAGTCGTGGAAAAAGTCACATTTATTTATTATTTTAGACTCATTTTATTCTTACTCTGACAATTGTATTTTCTTTCTCTCCTTTCATTTGTATGTAAGACTTTTAAAGGCTGCATTTATTTGATCAAAAATACAGTAAAACAGTAATACTGTGAAATATTATTATAATTTAAAAAAACAGTTTTCTAATTTAATGCATTTCAAAATGTAATTTATTCCTGTGATGGCAAAGCTGAATTTTCAGGATCATTACTCCAGTCTTCAGTGTCACGTGATCCTTCAGAAATCATTCTAATTTGCTGATTTGGTGCTCAAGAAACATTTCTTATAATTATCGATGTTGAACACAGTTGTGATGCTTAATATTTTCAAAGAGACTGTTGACAGTAGCCATTGACTTCCATAGTATTTTGTATAGTTCCATAGTATCAACTGTCTGGTTATCAACATTCTTTAAAATATATTCTTTTGTGTTCAACAGAAGAAAGAAACTCAAACAGATTTGGAACAACATGACGGCGAGTAAATGATGACAGAATTTTCATTTTTTGGTGAACTATCCCTATAAGCACTTTGTAAACAGTTGAAAGGTAGGTACTATATAAATAAAATTTTACTTTATTTATTTTAAAAAGTTGTGAGGACTATGATTATACATACAAATAAAGCCCCTGTTATTTTTCTTCCCAAGGACCACAAACTCTGATAGGATTAAAAGCGAGGAGCAACACAATGGTGTCTAGACGTATTCACTGCCGTCAAAGAAGTGCTCTGTTCAACCAGACATTGAGCAGAAGCTCTTCATTTGCAGAGAAAAGAGGGCCAATGACTCACTGTCCAAGTGCTTTGAGCTGCTGGTAGGATTACTCAAGATCAGAGAGACAGGAATTTTGTAACCGCAAACATTTATGGTACAAGTGAACAAGGGTAAAGAACCTTTCTGGATTAGAAAAACATGCAGTCTGACCTGTAGGCCGCTGCTGAGCCTCTGGACCTTCTTCTTCTGCTCATTCAGCTGATCTTCCAGAGCCTCTTTCTCACTTTGCAGCTTGTTATGTGATTTTTGGCTCCTATGAAGATCCGTGTTCAAGTTCTCCAGCTCCTCTTTCAACGAGTTTTCTCTGGCTTTTGCCGCTCGTACACCATCCTTAGCCAGCTGGAGCTCCTCATTAAGGTCCCTCACACATGCCTGATGAGGAACACGGGGATAAATAATTGCTTGGTTAGGGTTGGGGTACAATTCAGTATCTGAAAATTTTAAGGGTGTCTTAAAAACCAGAAAGTTGAAAGTTTGTTGGTTGCTCCCATCAAGTAACTGTCCTATGGCACATTTTTTAAACTTGATTGACAAATGATAATAAGGAAGCCCATTTCCGCCACAGTTTAGTAAAATAAGAAACTTTCTCATAATAATGACTTAACAGCTCATAATAATGAGAAACTTTCTCATAAAAGTGACTTAATATTTCATAATAATGAAAAACTTTCTCGTAATAATGAGAAACTTTCTCGTAATGACTTTTCTGGTACTACGTTCTACGCATGCACAAGAAAAAAGGTATGAAAGTGGAATGCAGAAGCAAGGCGGTTACCATGGCAACAAAGGAGCCTGCTTGTGCTCACTGATGGAAATTGTGTTGCATGAACTCGACGCCTTACAAAACTATCAGATTAATATATTTGACAACAAACAACAAACGGCTGGTAGGGACTACACGGCATTCCTCCCGGGTTAGTGACATCACTAACCCTAAAATTTACATAAACCCCGCCCCCGGAACGCGATTTATAGATTATCAAGACAGAATATGCTAATCAATAACTAGAAGATCACTACACATAAGATACATAAATTCATCAACTAACCATTCAGAAATGTTGTCATGTCTTCTTGAGTCTCTCCATCTTTCTGACTTTGGTTTGAACATAAAAGGCTAACAGTTTTTGAAATTTCCAGTGCATGTCTGTGAGGTAAAAGGACACAAGTTGTTGTAGCTCCGCCCCCTGTGCTGGGAGCAGCAGCTCATTTGCATTTAAAGGAACAGACACAAAAACGGTGTGTTTTTGTTCACCCTCAAAAAGTGACAACTTTAACATACTATATAAAAATATCTGTGGGGTATTTTGCTAAAGCTAAAACTTCACATACACACTCTGGGGACATCAGAGACTTATTTTACATCTTGTGAAAAGGGTATTATACCACCCCTTTAAGATGTTTATGACTTGGGGGACATTTACACATAAGTGGGCAGTGGGACTTCTTTTCAAGTGAGCGCTAGACGCAGCAAAAGACGCGAGCGCAACGTAACACACACAATGGAAAATAAATTAAAAAGCACGTTCTGTGAACGGACCCTTATGCAAAAACAAAACTGCTTGAAAATATGTTTGTACACAGATTTCCAGATGAAGCGTTTTTTAACAGACTTGGATATGCTGTCTTATCATTCCTCTATCTATTTGAAATCCATGGATCACCCTTCTGTGTTGCTGCTTGTTGTTCATATACAAAAATACAAATACATGTTACAAATGAATAAAAGACCATCTAGTATGGAAGCCCATCTCATATACTGATAATTTATCATTAATGTTATTCAATGATATTATAGATTACACTGACTTTAACTGTTTTGCAGAGTGTGCCATGTTTGCTGTGTTGCATTTACACGGCTTTGACCAGCGGATGTCGCTAGCGTTATTTTGAAATGTTAATGTTAATGTTCTCATTGCAAGAAACTTTCTCATTATTATGACATACTAAGTCATTATTATGAAAAACTTTCTCAATATAATGAGATACTAAGTCATAATTATGAGAAAGTTTCTCATTATTATGACTTACAGAATTATATTTTTTACTCAACTGTGGCGAAAACAGGCTTCCATATGATTAACAGAAGCAACTGGCCAATGCTTTTTGAGCATTGCAAAACAATTTTTTTGTTATATTATTATTATTTATTTTACCTTGCAATTTGGTGAGCTTCTACAAAATGACAGATGCATTTGTGCTATTTAAAGTATTCTTGATTTTGATTGGATGCATGACCTTTCTCATCAAAAGCTGGTTCAGGAATAGGGTAGGAATTTAGGCTTCTTCCTTATTTTTACCCTTAGTTCCTTGGTCTGCTTGTCAACGATCTGTTGAACATTGAGGGTCTCTTCCTTCTGAGCAGCATTGGCGATGATCTGCTGTTCTGCTTGAGATGTCAACTCTCCACGAAGTTCCAAGAGAGCTTTACTGAGAGCCTGCAGGTGAGGAACCAAATTCTGATCTTAGTCACTTTCAAAAATCACAGCGGAAAACCCTATCCAGAAGAATTAAGGTGATATCACATTAGCAAAACTTTGGCACAGTTTCGTGGGCACCTTAGACATTCCCAATAGCGTGGATTTCAATTAAAATGACTGTATTTCACCCATGAAAATTCACCAATCAATGGTAAATCTGACTGCACATTTACACTAGTTGTCCACTGTGAGGTACCTTCAGCTGTTTCTCCTTGAGTGCCAGCTGTGTCTTCAACCGCTCCACAAGGTTCTTCATGGTGTTGGATGGTGACCTGACATTGGCCTCTTTCTGGGCCTCAAGTTCCGTACGAAGGTAATGCAGCTCTTTCTCCATCTGAACAAGCTGAGCTCTCAGCTCTTCTGCCTCCTGGGACAGACCCTTCATTTGGGCAGCATGTCTCTCCTCCAGTCTTGGAAATGAAACACCATTAAAAGTGGCATGAGGAATAAATATCTTGATATTGATCAATATCGAAAAATTGGGATTGTTTCTGGCCTTGGGCCCTATCATACACCTAGCACAATGTGGCCCAAGGCGCGACGCAAGTGTTTTTCGCTAGTTTTTCAGCCTGACGCAGTAACCTTTTTCACGTCCTGCACCACGTTGTTTAAATAGCAAATGCATTTGCGCCTATTTGTGCGCCCATGGGCGTGCTGGTCTGAAAGCGAGGTGTGTTCGGGTGCACTGTTGGTGCATTGCTATTTTGAGGCAACTGAAATAGACTGCGCCATTGACCAACAAAAACCTCGTCTAAAGTCAATGGCGCAGTATTTCTTTTTGTTATTTAAAGGGCGCATTAGTAATATGCACCTATAGGCGGGTCCACAACGCGGGTCCACTCTGCTTATTACACACACAGGGATGCGCCATAAATAACAATCCGCCATGGCACAAACGCAACTGGCTTTTAAAGGGAATGGGAGATGACACTCTGACTGGTTTATTGCACAGTACGCCCAAAACACACCCATTACTCATTAAAGGGGTCATCGGATACACATTTTCCACAAGTTTGTATGATTCTTTAGGGTCTTCATGTAAAGTTTGTAACATACTTTAGTTAAAATTCCTCAATGCTTGTGTAAAACAACACTCTTTTTACCTCCTCAAAATCAGCTCTGTTCACAGCGGCCCGTTTCGGTGCATGTCTCTTTAAATGATAATGAGCACCTGCTCACCCCACCCTTCTCTTCCATGGGTGTGTCGACACAAGACATGTATATGGCTGAGGGCGGAAATATGATAATATGGGACAGTCCGTCAGCGGTCGTGGGCGGAGCATGAGCAATATGACATCATATTGCTCAGACAATCCAAAAGGCTTGATTATTGAGAGTGTTTAGGCTTTTTGAGGATAAAAAAAAAAAAAAGGAGTGAATGGATTTTTTTCATTGTATGTCGGTTGTGTCCACACACTGCAAAGACACATTTATATGCAAACACCATATAAAAGTGAATTTTGCATCCGAAGAGAACAGAGACAACCATTTTAGACCATGCGCCGGGCGAGCCAACCATTTTCCCCGTCGTTAAACTAGCAAAAGTGGTTTCGGACATGCCCTAAGTGCACTTGCGCCGTGCGCTGTAGACCATGCGCTTAGATCGTTAAAATAGGGCCACTTGTTTTAATGTCTCACCTGGCTGTTTCTGCAGCGTGTTCCATGGCTTGTGCTGCTGCTAGCTGCCTCTGTTGGTCCAGCTCTGCAATGACCACCCTCAGCTTGTGTGTCAGTGAGGAGAGCGAATTGTCCTGCTCAGCCACCGTCTGCTCCATTTCTGCCAACCGCACCAAGTGCTTATTGGTCGGTACGGTGATGGTGGGTTTCTTAATTAGCTCCTAGAGAAAAATAAAACGGAGTATAGCCAACTAAAGTTGACAGCAGCCATGGTTTATGACATTACTATATTTATTATGTGCACTAGTTTCTACTTTCTGGCCCGCTCTGCCAAATTGTGCTTTATAATGAATACTCAAGGTACCAGAGCCGTCTGTTTGAAACGGTCCAGCGATGTGTCCATATACACGTCCAGTTTCTGATGCAGAGCCCTGACCTCTTCCTCATGCCTTTTGCCAATCTCTTCCTGCTCCTGGGAAAATATAAATTCAAGATATATGAGCTTTTATGCTTTTAATTGTGCAATAAAGATCACAAGTTTATGAAGCCTCAGTTTTTAACTTAAATAGGCACCTGACGAGCCTTTGCTAACATGTTCTGGTACTTCTTGAGAACCTCTTCTTTCTGATCCAGACGCCCTTGTAGGTTATTAATGGTCTGGTGGGCAACTTTTAGGGTGGGCTGGCTCTCAGAGTCCTCTTGTTTGCTCAGGTCAGCCAGGAGCTTCTCTCTCTCAGCAGCGGCTGGTAGGCGAAGCCTCAGTTCATTGATCACTTTGTCTCGAGATAAGACGTTCTGTTCTGATGTCCACAAAGCAGCTTCTTTTTCCTTCAGCTTCTGCTCAGAGAAACTCCTTATAAGATAATCTTAATTCAATAACAAGGTTTGCAATTGGTAAAATATCCACAATCACTTGATGAATAAAAAAGTACCTCTTCCAGAATTTTGCAGGTGGCTGTTGTCTCAAGGATGGTACGAACGTGCTCTTTGATTTTTCCAAGAGCGTAGTCTAACTGGTGCGCTAAAGGCTGATTTGGATCCGGCAGAGAGCCTGTGGCTTCCTCAAACTAAACTCAAACAGGACAAGTTAAAGTGTAGTTCAGTAAACAGCTTACCACAATACAGTGACAAACATTTGTCAAGTCTGTACCTTCTGAGCTGTGCTTAGGATTTCATTCTGCTGTTTCTCATAGGAGTCGAGCTGGCGCTCCAGTTGCACCTCTCTCTGATCCCAGATCAGTTGCCGCTCCTCGAGAAGCTGATACAAGTATAACAAATATTATTAGAAATCATGATTGAAGTATGCTTAATACAGTGTAAAAATAGAGAAGAAACCTGTTTAAATGCAATACTGACATTATTCTGCTGCACCAGCTCCTCTTCCTGGCCACTGATGGTGCGTTCCTGCTCCGCCATAATGTTCTTTAAGTATTTGATCTCTTCCCGCTGGGTATTAAGCTCTCTGCTCTGCCTCATTTCTAACAGACGAACTTCCTCCAGTTTCCTATGCCACTCGATCACCTGTAGGGGTTGATATTAAGCTGTAAATTCTGCAGCTGAGTGCAAATTACTGTTTATGGGAACAATTTCCTTTATTAATAAGAGTAACTTACCTTGAATAGATATAAGATATAAGTGAAAAGATATAAGATTTAAATATATATATAATACATACATATGAATGAAATTATTATAAAGAAATAATAATAAAAAAAAGTCAATAAAATTAAGAAAACATGTTTTCAAGAATCACTCAATCAACCTACTTTCTGCGCTCCTTTAGCATCTTTCAGTGTTGCTATGAGCTCCTCCAACCCCTTCAGCTTTAGCTCCAGTTCTTGTGCCTTCCCTTCTGCTTCTCTCCTTTCCTCCGCCGCCTTTTGTGCCTCCTCCCTGGCCCGTGCCTTGTCCTCCTGCAGGTGGAGCATGGTGTTGGAAAACTTCTCCTGTTGGGCCAGTGGCAAGGCCCCTGAGAACTGTCTGCGGAGGGCCTGAATGGTGTGGCGCAGGTGTCTGGCCCGCTGATGCCCCTCCTGCCTTGCGTGCCACAGCGTCTGCTGCTGGGCATCCAGCTGCTGTTCGACTCTGAGCTTTTGCGCTTCGAGTTTCTGCAGGCGCGTGTTGGCGGCCTCCAGCCGGCTGATTGCTGTGGTCTCGCTCAACTGCAGAGCTACAATGTGCTGGTGGAGTTTGGCGATAAGGGCCTTTTCATCGGACTGAGCCTGAGGAGGAGATGTGCATTTAGTGCTCGATGGTGTTTTAAGCCCCCAATGGCTCCTTAGAGGCAGCTAACCCTACCCTCAACCTTAAACCTACCCATCCCCTCGCTGCCTGGAAGGCGCCGTTGGGGGCATAAAACACCAAAGACCGCATTTAGTGGCGTGATCAAAAGGGTGCACAGCTGAAAAGAGAAAAATATACCTGGTAGTCCAACACCTGTTTCCTCAGGCTTTCTACTTCCTTCTCTCTCGACTGCTGTCTGGCCTCCAGAGCGGACACCTGCATTTTAGCGACATCTGACACCTCCCTCAACCTGCAAACATTTTAAACCTCTTAAAACAGATGTTTGTGTACATTTTCTCATGATAATGTTGTAATAGCAAGCATGTGCACAGGTTGAGTCCACAGGCTTACTTGGACACTTCAATCCGCAGCTCTGCCTCGGTTTTCTCCAGTTCGGTGATTCGCTTGCGATCAGCGTCGCTGATGTGTTTGCTAACGCTGTCCGCCAGCTCGTCCCTGAGCTCCCGCTCTATCTGCTGAGCCTCCAGGTTTAGTTTTGTGAGCTACACCGCCATACAGACATATATGCAAATTATTAAATTTAGCGAATTAAATGTTCAACACACTGTTTAAAAAAATAAAATAAAATAAAAGATATAAAAAGGAAATTAAATGAAATAAAAGCTTATTTAATGTTCAACATAATGTGTTTTATAAAAATAAAATAAAATTAAAGATTATTAAAAGAACATATTGTTTAAAAAAAAAAACTAAAATAAAACAAAATCTTATTAAATGTTTTATGAAATGTTTTATTCAAATAAAATAGAAGCGCATTTAATGTACAACATATTGTTTTATTAATATAAAACCGTATTTAATGTTTAACATATTGTGTTTTATAAAAAATACAATTATTCTACATTTAATATTCAACATACTGTGCTTTATTAAAATAACCTAAAAGCTTATTAAATGTTCAGCATACTGTGTTTTATAAAAAATAAAATAAAATGAAAGATTATTAAAAGAACAACAAACTGTTTAAAAAAAAAAAATTGTTTTACTAAAATAAAACAAAAGCTTATTAAACGTTTTATTTGTGTTTTATTTAAATAAAATAGAAGCGCATTTAAATGTACAACATATTGTTTTATTAATGTAAAAACGTATTTAATGTTAAACATTGTGTTTTATAAAAAATAAAAGTATTTAACATTTAATATTCAACATACAGTGCTGTATAAAAATAACCTAAAAGCTTATTAAATGTTCAGCATACTGTGTTTTATAAAAAATAAAATAAAATGAAAGATTATTAAAAGAACAACAAACTGTTTAAAAAAAAAAAATTGTTTTACTAAAATAAAACAAAAGCTTATTAAACGTTTTATTTGTGTTTTATTTAAATAAAATAGAAGCGCATTTAAATGTACAACATATTGTTTTATTAATGTAAAAACGTATTTAATGTTAAACATTGTGTTTTATAAAAAATAAAAGTATTTAACATTTAATATTCAACATACAGTGCTGTATAAAAATAACCTAAAAGCTTATTAAATGTTCAGCATACTGTGTTTTATAAAAAATAAAATAAAATGAAAGATTATTAAAAGAACAACAAACTGTTTAAAAAAAAAAAATTGTTTTACTAAAATAAAACAAAAGCTTATTAAACGTTTTATTTGTGTTTTATTTAAATAAAATAGAAGCGCATTTAAATGTACAACATATTGTTTTATTAATGTAAAAACGTATTTAATGTTAAACATTGTGTTTTATAAAAAATAAAAGTATTTAACATTTAATATTCAACATACAGTGCTGTATAAAAATAACCTAAAAGCTTATTAAATGTTCAGCATACTGTGTTTTATAAAAAATAAACCCACCTCAGCAAACTTGGTCTCTAGCTCAAAGTTGCGCTCTTCCACCTGTTTGAGGGAGTTCCTCAGGTGCTCATACATCTTCTGAGCATGTTCGGCTCGCTGTCTTTCATTTAGCTCCTTCATCTCCAGCATGGTGATGCGTCTGGACACAGATACAATCTCGCTGTTGGCCAGGGCTTTGGCTGCCTTGTCCATGCTGTTCTCACCACCTGTGAACACCCGAAATCATGGGAAATAGGTCAACTTTAGGATACTGAAGGGAAAATACTGAATTTTTTATTCAATGACATAAATCACAATGCTTCAACATTCCTTTTGTCTAATCAATTAACAGTGACGTTTACCAGTCGTGCTGAAGTTTTCCCAGGCCTGCTCCAATGTGTGAAGCTTCTCCTTGCTGATCTCAAGCTCTTTATTGATGGAGTTAATGCGTTCGTGTAAAGACACATTCTCCCTCTGAAAGTAAAGGAGAGTGTTGTAATAAAAATGAAGAAAGACCTCCATTGCTTTACGTAATTTGCCAAGAGATGTACCTCTAGGTGCTCCAGTGTGTTTGTCTTCTGAACAAGGTGATTGTCTTTCTGTAGGAGGTTTCTGTACTTGATGGTGAGCTCAGTGTATTGTTTGTTGGCTCTCTCCAGCTCTGATGTAGAAACACTACCATCAAGGGATTTCTGCAATGCGGCTATTTTAAACGCAGCCATTTCCTGAGGGCAAAGCAAGTTTACAGAGGTCAGCAGAGGTCAGTTACAGCTCTCAGCAAAGATGCCTTGGAAAAACAACAAAACAATACTAAAACAACTAAATTTGTCATTTAAAATACAATCATTATTTATTCATTTTTATTATTTGTTAATATTGTGTTGAGAGTTCGTAAAGTGTTTATTTCAGTTCAGTAATTTTGCTGACATTAAGTTTTATAATTCATATAAAGTAGTGGCCAAAAGTGATGTCAGGAGGGGTGATTTGACCCTATTCATGACTCTACAAATTCAATTAAACTATCAAAATACGAAGCAAATATTTTATATTGTTTAAACATTTTAAATATGAAGTAAAAAAATGTAATAAAAACCCCCACTATACTTGGTTAAGGTATCTGACAAAATTCTTTGTCAAAAAAGGCAAGCTACAGCTACAGGCTTTATTTTAATATGCAAAACAAAAATGCATAGGAAAAAACTCACAAGAAAAGTTATCCATTGACTACAGCTATTAATATTTTGTTGGTTCTCTCTTGTTTTTGCATGTGGTAAACATTTCTTTGTATGACAGCCTGGACAAAAAAGTATGTCTTTACAATTTGGCATGACTCAATATGATTACAAAATCAACAATCAATTTTTTTAAAATAATATTTAAATAAAGGATGAAAATGTAAATTTTCCTCAGCTAGACATCACTTTTGGCTACTCCTGTTTATAAGCTTTTTTAAGCTTTTTGACATCATGGTCCTAAAAATATGACGATTCCCTTTGTAAGAGTCTCTCTACCCAAAATATAAATAGTAGCAATCCATGTATGAATATGCTGTACAAAATATTGTAAATATGTGTAGAATATTACTGTATATACAAAATATCTAGTTTCTATTTTTTATTATTCTACCAACAATTAGGGTATTAATGTGATAATAAATAATAAAATAATTGTGATTAATTTGTAAGCAGAAAGAAACTGTAATAAATGTCAATTTCTCTTAATGCTAACTTTTTTTTATTACAAGTTATTTATATAGTTATATATATTTTTTTTTATATTTTAAACTTTTCCAAAACTAGATATCAGCATCGGCCACTAAAAAACCCATATCAGTCGGCCTCTAATAAATCCCATCATTCATAGGTTTCTTTTTCATCTGTATGAGTGTTGCCTGATACCTTGAACCTCTGCAGGAAGCCAATTCTTTCTGTTACCACGGCCTCCATGTGTCTGAAATCATCCTTCAGTTTGCCGTTCTCCTTCCTCAAGTGTTGCTCGAGCTCAAGCAGAGTCGTGTAACGCCGCGTCAGACACTTCTCGTTGACCCTGAGAACCATCATTTTCCGAGCCGTCTCAGCAAGCTCCTGTCTGATCTCATTTGGGTCCTTTTCAAGAGCCTCAATCCAGTGCTGGAAATGAGTCGAACAGATGATGGGAATCATTTAAAGAACAAATTAGAAATGTAGTGATTTTACGATGAACTTAGTCTTTAAGAGACTTACATTGTACTCTTTGATTTTTACTACATCCACCTCCCTTTGCTCCTCAAGTTTGGATTTCAGTTCTGCAAAAAAGTCCATCTCTTTTTGCCAAGACTCCCTCTCACTGGAGCAGACAGACACAGTGAATTAAAACAATGCTTTAATGATTGATTACCATTCATATGTATGATTGATATATATATACTGTATATATATATTACATTATAATATAAACAATATTTTTGGCTCTACATACCTTATATATATATGATATTTTACAATATAAATGATCTTTATTGCTTGGCATACCTTTGATGCTCCTTATATAGAAGTCCTTGTTGATGGCGCATCACTGCAAATTTCCTTTTATACTCTTCCAGAGCTGAACTGAGCTGATCAATGGAATCTTCTTTGTTTTTGATCTCCTGAACATCCACAGTTGGGAGTCTTAATATTATGTACCTTACATCTGGTTTCCATTATAACACAAAACAGTTACGGGATTGACACACACCTGTAGGAGTTGTACTATGTATTCATTGAGAGCGTTGATGACCTCAACACTAGTTGGCGTCATCTCTTCAGGCAGAGCTAATGTCTTGTAAGGGATGGAAGTGCCAGTTGATTTGCTCATTGATTCAACCTCACTTTCCAAGTGAGCAACCTACCAAAAAGAGAGTGTGCCAGTGAATTTAAAACCATATTTTTAATCCAGTAGATGCTTGAGTTGGTATTTTGAGTAAATACCTTCTCATTAGCTTTCGTTAACTGATAGAGAGTGTTTGCTGCCTCCTCTCTCGCAGCCTTCAACTCCTGGCGTAGCTCCTCATTACGGCCGGTCAGCTGATCTACCTGCGCTCTCAGGTGGAGGCTTGCATCAAACTTTCCCTCTGAGTACTTCATCTCCAACGCCTTAAGATAAACACATTTATCACTCATATGTGTTGTGACAGGATATTTAGGAATGGTAATGTCTGCAAGATTAGAGACCAAAAACTTCATATTCAAGAATGTAAGACGACTACAAGAATGTAAGTTATCAAGATGACTAATCACTGTACCAGCACAAAATCTCTGCTTGCATAACTCTGATGAAAGCTCTGTAGATTTCTGCAAAATTTGACTGCCTGTCTCCCCTTACATTTTCATCTATTTTCCCCTCACTTTAATTACATTTTGTAAAGGCTTTCATTAAATATTTTGAATAAACGGTCAAATAAGAGTGTAGCACACTTAGCTCAGTTAAACACATTTTACTACAGACCATTACATGTATAATTTTATATTTAAATGTATTATTTAAAATGCATAATTATGACGCATTATTTATTTATGAATTAAAAATTAAATGTTACATATGAGGTAAACTTTATATAATTATATATATATATTATTTATTAGTTACATAAAATTTATGACTACCTAATTATGACAAGTTATTATTTACTATTATTTTTCAAACCTATAATTTTTCCAATTAAATATTGCATTACTCATTAAATGTATAATTTTATATACAAATATATATATATATATATATATATATATATATATATATATATATATATATATATATATATATTATATTTATATATATTAGTGTTGTCAATTCGATTAATCGTGACTAATCACATCTAACATAAAAGTTTTGCTTATATAATATGTGTATATATATATATATATATATATATATATATATATATATATATATATATATATATATATATATATATATATATATATATATATATATATATATATATATATAATGCAATACTACACAGATTCAGTGTGGGCCCACTAAACGTACACTGACGAGTCTCTCCAGGCTGGGAATGCTGACGCCAGTGGGTGTGGGTGTTTTGTTCTGAGCGTCCTGGATGGCCTGCAGGATCTCCTTCATTCCCTGCTCCAGCTGTTTATTCTCATTCAGCATTTCATTCACTGCAGGAGAGAGAAACATTATAGCCACAGAAACCACCTGACACTGCAAGTGTTGGAAGGTCACGGTGATGCTTCTCACATTTGGCCTTGAACTGGGCAGATTCTGTTCTCTTGAGCTCCAGTTCTTTCTCTTTGTTGCTCAGCTCTTTCTGTAGACGCTCGTTCTGAGAAACAAACAGGTTGTTAGCTTAGCTTTAACGCGTAAGATGTTAAAACTCATCGTTCTCTGATAAAGGCTTACTTTGCGTTTGATCTCTTCATCGGTAGATCCAGAGACAGGCCTCTCTCTAAGAGATCTGCTGGGCTTTTCTTCAACACTGTCATCAAGCAGTGAACTACTGACTATCGATATGCCTTAAAAAAAGGAAATGTGCTGTCAGGTTTTATTATATAATGTTACAATGCAAACAAATGATCTGTTTATGTGAATAGGACATGAGTCTATAACTGATATGTAGCATCTTGGAGTTAAGATCTCACCTTTGTCCTTAACCAGCGCACGAATGCGTTGTTTCAGCTCGAGCCTTTCCTCCTCAAGGCGCTCAATCTAAGGAGAGTCCCGTTAAAAGTCACAGACAAAATTAAAATGGGATAACGGACCAAAGCCAGACCATAGAGATTAAGTTTTACCTCTTTCAGCAGGACCTGGTTCTCTGCTTTGTACTGTCTCTGCTTCAAAACCTTTGATCTCTGAAATTCACTCAAATCCAGTTCTTCCTTTGGATTTAATCCTGGTGAGGGAACATGATCCCAATGAGGGTCAAAGCTGATTAGCAAAATCAATATGGGATATGAAAACAATCTTTATATCTAGATGTAGGTAAAAACAGAGATACAGTAAATGAGCCAGATCCATGATGGAAAACTTAAAATAATAAGCAGGTTGAAGAAAATTACCCAGCCGTTCTCGTAGGTCTTCATTCTCGTCTAGTAAATTGTTGATTTTGATCTCCAGCTGGTTAATCTCTTTTATCATGGCTTCTATCTCCCGGTCTCTCACTCGGATTTGATTTTTACATTCTTTGATCTCAGTGATTGCAGCTTCCAAACCATCCGTCCCCTGAAAGACAGTGAAGTGCTTCAAGACAAACGTCTATGTAGGCATAAGATAACTTTCTATAAGCTTAAGTGTCCCCTTGTTGTTTTCTAAATGTTTAACTCTTTAATTATTTGTGATCAAGTGTTGCTACTTATGTCAGACATTGTAAAAGTTACACCAAAAGAGAAGCCACCCAAAAACTTTATTGCTAGACTATAGTGTGATAATATATATATTTTTAAATTGCATTATTAACTCAGATACAACCTGATTATATGAACAAAAATATCATTATCTTTAGCTAGTGGTCACGAAGATAGATGCAACAGAACAACAAAAATTATGAAACTGTTGATAACCATATTCACACATATATCATTTTACTCATTAAATGTATAATGTTTAGTTTTAAAATGAAAAAGTATAAATATGACATTTATCCACACATATTATTTTCGATAAATATGAGTTTTGTCACAAAGGTAGATGCGACAGATCAAAGTATGAATAAAACAGTTGATGATCATATTAATAGAAACTTTTTTGAAGCTGCTTGAGCAAATAGTAATATTAGCTAATTAATATATACATTTTTAAAACTTGAATTCATGTAAATTTATTGACCTTTTTTGTTTTCAATTTTTTTTTTTTGAAGATTCCATGAAAAAACAAACAAATGTATACGTGAGCTTATAAGGAACAGATCCTTTGGCTCATATTGTTCCTAGATGCTTTGTGACCTTATTGAGTTGAAGATGCTATTGGAAAATAGAGTAACTAATTGTCAACCAAACCTCAGACTATTTATAGAAACCCCAAAAAGTATTTTGACTTTGTAACGGCAGTGAATTTTACAATACTGAAGGTAAGTGCCAAGGTATAAACTCACAGACTCATAGAGACGGATTCGACTGAGGGTGTCATTGAGTTCTTTGTCTTTGTCCCTGGCGTCACGTTCAGCCAGTTGGGCGGCACGCTCGGCCTCCAGAGCTCTCCTCTCAGCCACTAGCAGTTTACTGCTCAAGTCCTCCAACCTACGCTGCTGCACACTAACATGACCTTTTTCTTTCTTCAATGGTTTTTTCAGCTCCTCGACGAGCAGAGCGTTTTTTTCCATTTCTGTTGTGTACTGCTCGACTTGCTCTGACAGCATCTTGATCTGGTTGTCCCTCTCTTGCACAGCCTTTTGAAGTCAAACACAAAGTCAGTGACATCTTTGAACTGGGATAGAATGAGATGAACCAATATGACGGAAACAATGAATGAAGACAGATGAATGACACATAAAGCAAAGGAAATGAGAAACAGAGATACTCACAGCACACAGTTCATATATGACCTGACTCGGCCGAGTCGCAAAGGAGAGAGAATGGAAATAGGAAACATTTGCAAGCCAATGAAGCATTTGAAAGGAGGTAGTAACGATTAAAACGAGCGTGCATCAAAAAGAATACACAAATAGAGAGACAGACATAATAAAGCACACAAGCTAAGCCAAATTGGCAAGGCATTAGCATAGATCTGAGGCCTGTTTCACACATCTCACGTCTGTGGCCAGTTTCAGCGCTCATATTAACAGGCTACAGCATTCATGCTGTGTTCTCAGAAGCATCACAGTGGCGATGGTGAGTTATGCCACTGAAAATATTTCTGTCATGCGTCATGTACTAAACTTAAGAGAAAACACATTGAAATGCACTAAAAACCTATTGATCAAGCACTTCTATATATCCATCTATCTATCTAGATCGGTGTTATCAACACAATATTTTGCAATACAGACTATTATGAAGAAAACATAAAATAAAAGTGGGACACATTGTTTAAAACAATACATCTGGTGGGCTACGGTCCACATGACAAGCGCATAAACATGTTCTATTCAGAAAATCTGACTGAATCCAGATGATTTGAGCAGTTTATAGCTACATTTTGGGGTTTTTGTTCCATTCCTTATAAATTCATTCACGTCTTACTCACGTAAATTAAATTTCACAATAAACAAGTTTGTCAAAATTATCAAAGGCCAACTTCTAATACTCATTTTATTAATCACCGCAATTAAAGGCAGTGTCATAACTCAGAAATTACTAAACGCTGTCACACTGCAAACGCAGGATGTGTGAAAAAGGCCTAAGATAAATCTATCCTAATTAATAGGGGGAAAAAATTAACTAAATTTGAAGTAATATGAGTTTGGTTGATAAATAAAAATGTATATGAGAGAAAGAATAAAAACCATGACTAAGTGAGTTTTACAATGAATGCCATCACCTGATTAATGAAATTAATTTTGCTTGATAATTTAATAATTATATCGATTTTTAATCAAAACACAAATGTAATATGTATACTTACATATTACAAATATAATATTAAATTCAACAAACAAATAAATAAAAAAATAAAGTTTGGGGCCGGTATTAAGACTTTTTATGTATTTGAAAGAAGTCTCTCATGCTCACCAAGGCTGCATTTATTTGATCAAAAATACAGTAAAAACAGTGATATTGTGAGATAACTGTTTAAAAATATTTGAAAATTATTCATGTAATGACAAAGCTGAATTTCCAGCATCATTACTCCAGTCTTCAGTGTCACATGATCCTTCAAAAATGTTTCTAATGCTGATTTGCTGCTCAAGAAACATTTCTTATTATCGATGTTGAAAACAGTTGTGCTGGTTAATATTTCAGTGATACATTTTCCCAAGATTCTTTGATTAACAGAAAGCTCAAAATAACAGCATTGATTGAAATACAAATCTTTTGACATCTTTACTGACACCAAACATATAATTACATATTATAAATGACAAATCGAACATTTGATAAGTACATATTGACACCCCTAGTGTTCAACCTTTTTCAGGATAGAGAGCTGTGAGATATGATATCTGACTAACCTGCTGCAGTGCGATAATGTTGCTTTTGTCGGAGTCCATCTGAGCAGCTCGAAGTTTCTCCCTCAAATCTCTGATCATCTGTTGATACTCCAAAATTTCCATTTCTTTCACTGATAAAACACTCTGAAACCGACACAAACACATGACAGTTACAGCATGTAGAACTTCCTAAACTACCAAAAGAATAAACCTTTTTTATTCCCTCATTTCCCTTATTAGACTCATTGTGTATTTTGTATTTGACTGTTTAGGGCATTGCTGGTCTATAGGTTGCAAGGATGCAGGGCCGTAGTTAGGGTATCCAGGTGCGGGATGTTGCTGTGGGCCCCCCTCAGTAGAAATTGCGCAAAAATTGTCACTACCTTTCACCCATCTAGGGACGGCGCTGCTAGGATGTATGATACCTTCTGCGGGCTTAGACATTTGGCACTGATTTTCACCGAAGTCATGGTGTTTCAAACCAGACAGTAACTTGAGCTACTTTAATTACAAGCTATTCAACGTTTTGGATCTTTTCCATCAGGTACCACATCTATTCAAACAAACAGTAATTCCAAAGTAAATGATTATAGGCTTTGTGAAAACATTCATAACGACTTTCTTTTATAGATGTTTTGTTTCAACTTGTTCAGAGTCATAATAGTATCATTATGTCATCATTATTTAATTTGTTATGCAACATTAATATTAAAAGCATAAGTGCTTTTGAGTGATTTTGCTCTCACAATGAGATTATGTGATCTTTATTTGTGTCTGGAGTTTATTCTTTATTTTGGGGCAGTGTGAACTAGCCCTTAGAAAATATTCTCATGCATTTTCCAGGAACATCTTAAAGGTCCCGTTTTTTTGTGTGTTTTTGAAGCTTTGATTGTGTTTACAGTGTGCAATATAACATGTGTTCATGTTTCGCGTGTAAAAAAACACAGTATCACACAATTTACTTATCTGTATACCGCTGTTTTCACTGTCCTAAAAACAGGCTGATGACTTCCTTGCTCTATTTAGTCCCTCCTTCAGAAATACGTAACGAGTTCTGATTGTGCCAGCGGTTCCTGTGTTGCGATTCGACAGCAGCTTAGCGCACGTTGCCCGTTGGGAAGGCCAAACAAAGGTGATTGGACTCCGGGATGAAAATAACAGTGTCTTGACGACATGGCGACAAACACACTCTACAAACGCAACTCTTCCTCTTCTCCGTGGGAGCGCAACAAGACCACGGCCCCTTTTTTGTGTATTCCTGTGGGCGGAGGTTAGTCAAAAAACGGTTCTAGTGACGTCATTAAAGAAGGAAGTAGAGGGATGTAGTCCAATCAGGCCGTTCGATGTAGGCGACTTCTGTTAAATAAAATACCTCGCTTGGCATTGAACTTTGAGCTTTATAATTTTACAGATATTATTTATACTCTAACAACAACATTACACACTAACTAAAGTTTGAAACATGGGATCACGAAGAACGGGACCTTTAAGTTAGTACAATTGATTATAAAATAGATTTTTTGTAAATTATGCTATAAAAACACGAATTTGAGAATATTATATTATATTTGACTTCTCATATTGACTTCTAAAGGCACTTTTTGTAATGTCTATTCAATGATGTACTCGTCTGCCACAAAATTTTTACAAAAGTTATGTTCGTTTGGGTTCATTTGGGAGCTTTTGACATAAAATATCGATATACACGATTATAATTTTTTATTTTTTTTTACAAATTTACAAAGCCCAAGAATTTTTCCATCTATATTTCTTAGAATGCATACAAGCTGAATTCCATTGTAGATGCGTGACAGCACAATGTAAAAAAAAAAAAAAAAAAAAACAAACAAACAAAAACATTTTTCTTGGATCATTAACTCAGAAGTTGTTGGTTGAAAGAGTCTGGCACAAAGACAACTATTTAAACTATTCTTCAGAACTGATAAACAGGTAAAACCAAAAGAAAACAATAACAGTGTACTACTGAGAAAATTTGCCATATTTGCATGC